>NC_142480.1:12202884-12520192 GCF_049115385.1 Moschus berezovskii | reverse complement strand
ATTATTCATCGATCTATATCTGTTTATTTTTAGATTATTTTCCATTATAAGCTATCACAAGATATTGTATATAACTCCTAGTGCTACACAGTAGTTCCTTGCTGTTTATCTATTTTATATAGAATGGGAAACACTAGAGATATCTTTAAGAAAACTGGAGATATCAAGGGAACATTTCTTGCAAGGATGGGCACAGTAAAGGACAGAAACAGTAAGGACCTAACAGAAGCAGAAGAGATTATGAAGAGGTGGCAAGAATACACAGAAGAACTCTACAAAAAAGGTCTTAATGACCCAGATAACCATGGTGGTCACTTACCTAAAGCCAAACATCCTGGAGTGTAAAGTCAAGTGGACTTTAGGAAGCATTACTACAAATAAAGCTAGCGGAGGTGATAGAATTCCAGCTGAGCTATTTAAAACCCTAAGAGATGATGCTGTGAAAGTGCTGCACTCAATATGCCAGCAAATTTAGAAAACTCAGCAGTGGCCACAGGACAGGAAAAGGTCAGTTTTCATTCCAATCCCAAAGAAGAGCAATGCCAAAGAATGCTCAAACTACTGTACAATCATGTTCATTTCACATGCTAGCAAGGTAATGCTCAAAATCCTTCAAGCTAGGCTTCAGTAGTACTTGAACCGAGAATTTCCAGATGTACAAGCTGGGTTTATAAAAGGCAGAGGAACCAGAAATCAAACTGCCATCATTCATGGATCATGGAGAAAGCAAGAGAGTTTTAGAAAAGCATCTGTTTCTGATTCATTGACTACACTATAACCTTTGACTGTGTGGATCACAACAAACTATGGAAAATTCTTAAAGAGATGGGAGTACCAGACCACTTTACCTATTGCCTGAGAAATATGTATGCGGGTCAAGAAGCAATAGTTAGAACCAGACATGGAAGAACTGATTGGTTCCAAAGTGGAAAAGGAGTACAACAAGGCTGTATATTGTCACCCTGCTTATTTAACTTATATACAGAGTACATCATGCAAAATTCTGGGCTAGATGAATCCCAAGTCAGAATCAAGATTGCCGGGAGAAATATCAACAGCCTCAGATAAGCAGATGATACCATTCTAATGGCAGAAAGCAAAGAGGGACTAAAGAGCCTCTTGATGACGGTGAAGGAGGAGAGTGAAAAAGTTGGTTTAAAACTCAACATTCAAGGAACTAAGATCATGACATCCAATCCCATCACTTCACTGCAAACGGTAGGGGGGGAAATGTAAGTGGTGACAGATTTTATTTTCTTGGACTCCAAAATCACTGCAGACAGTGACCACAGTCATGAAATTAAAAGATGCTTGATCCTTGGAAGAAAAAGCTATGACAAACCTAGACACTGTATTAAAAGCAGAGACATCACTTGCCAACAAAAGTCCATATAGTCAAAGCTATGGTTTATTCCAGGAGTCACATATGAATGTGAGAATCAGACCATAAAGAAGGCTGAATGCCAAAGAACTGATGCTTTCAAACTGTGTGCTGGAGAAGACTTCTGAGAGTCTCTTGGCCAGCAAAGAGATCAAACTAGGCAATTCTAAAGGAAATCAACCCTGAATATTCATTGGAAGGACTGATGCTAAAGCTGAAGCTCTAGTACTTTGGCCACCTGATGTGAAGAACTGACTCATTGGAGAAGACCCTGATGCTGGGAAAGATTGAAGGCAAAAGGAGAAGGGAATGGCAGAGGAAAAGATGGTTATATAGCATCACCAACTCAGTGGATATGAGTTTGAGCAAACTCCAGGAGATAGTGCAGGACAGAGGAGCCTGGCATGCTCCATGGGGTTGCAACCAGTCCAGTCGGATGCGACTTAACAACTGAACAAGTCACATCTAGGTCCTTGGCTGCAAGGGGATCTGGGCAATGTAGTTTTTAGTTTTCCTACCTCTACCCCCGAACCCCTACTGAGAGGGTTGGAATGGAAGTTGAACAGTCTAATCCACAGTGCTCTCCATATGCTCACAAGGTAAAGAGTTCCTGACTTTGCCCCCTGCCTCTTGCTATCAGTGAGCCGTACTACAGCTCCTGCCACGCACTCAGCTCACTGCTTCATCTAACATACAAAACCAAGGCAGTATATATACTTAGCTATAATCATAACACATTCTGTGCGTGGATCAAAATTTGGCAGCAAATCTGGGAAACTGTCATGGGGAGCCACAAGCAGTGGGTAGGTTGAGAAATACTGGTTCCCTTGTGCTCCAACATGAGCCTAAGACGGGCTGCTAAGCCCACCTTCAGAGCAGATCCTCCTCCTCTCTAATTCCCTCTTACTGCATAACTGTTGGAGAGTTAACCACATCTTGGCTTTCTGTCCCAGGTCTTTGCATTTCAGCTGGAGTGATTCACAGAGAGAAGATTTGTTTGGGGGAAAAGACGAAGACTTGACCATGGGCATCAGATGAGAGGTATTTGCTTTAACCAGAAGCAGCTCCAGACTATCAAGACAAGAGGTGCTCAGGAGCAGCGATCTGACTAGAAATCAGATTGCTGGCTAGAGGACTTATTCGAAGATTTATATATAAAGCCACAACCTGCTTTTTATGGAGATCGCATGTATAGACTTGGAGCAATAAAAAGAACCTTCCTCCACGCTTCATCCACCTAGAGCTGGAAAAACATCAATCATCTCTCTCAAATATGAGAAGCCTTGGAAAGCCTGGAGGCAGTAGTTTGGGGTGGGGGTTGCTGGTAAAGACCAGTTAAATATAAGGCTGCTAGAGGGCATAAGGCATGGCAAAGAGAGGGTGGGTGGCACACGACAGACGGCTGGTCCCCACACTCCACCATTTCCTAGCTGTGTGACCTTGGAAGAGTTCCTTTATCTCTCTGAGCATCAGCTTCTGCATATGAGAAGCAGAGATGTTGATATCTTAGCCACAGGTTTATTGTAAAGATGAAATAAAACAACATGCATAAAACCCTACAGCAGCTGTCAGTGTCCCACCTCTGAGCCACTTTGGAGGTTACCTGTAGACAGTTCCCATACATGCCAACAGCTTCCAGTGTTTCTCTGCCTGAAGGTATTCTTTGGCAGTGCTGGTTTGCTTGGCCCTTTCTTAGAGCAGATAGGAAGTCAGCATCTCCAGAAGAGGCCCTCGGCGAGGGAAAGGAATCAACAGGTAATATCCCAGCATCCTCGCCCCAGTGGAAAAATCCTGGGGTATGCCCTACACAGTTTCTCAAGAAATCCCAGCTAGACTGAGTCTCTACTGCACTCAGTGGTAACTTGCTTATCAATACCCATTTCATTGTCGTTTTTTTTTTTTTTCTTTTTCCTTGTCTCACTTTCTTTCTCCCTTATTGATGAAATCATTTCCAATGGTGCATTCTCAGATTGTGGTCTTAGGGTCTGCATTTGGGGAAACCCAAACAAAAATGAGCATCAAACCCAGTGCCTGGCTCCTTAAAAGAGACCTATCACCAGCACCATACAGGGTTCCTCCTAAGAACCACAGTCCAGAAATTATTTGAGTGGTTATTTTCTCAATCCTCCCAATGAAAGTGCAGAATTCACATCATTCTAGATACATGCAAGAGACACTAATTCATGAGGAATACCTTAGGGTATTTGGGCTCCATTCTCTTGTTAAAACTCCAACTGTAAGCAAGTGTAATAACAGCGCCTACTCCATAGGGCTACTGTGTAAAACTCTTAGAACAGTGCCTGGTTCTAAGTTTTCAGCAACGGTTCGTTGTTGGCATCACCCCCGTGGGTTGGTTGGTAGAGAATGCAAATTGTCCTCCAGCATCCCAGCTTCCTTTAGTAATCAGAACCTGTGGCTGCCCAGTCTCCCCGAAAACTAGGTGTGTCCATGTGCCCAAGTCCTAGCCAATGGGTTGTGAGAAGTGATACAGGCAAGGAAGGTCTGCATCAGAACCTTACAAAGAAGCTGCTTGGCCTCCATCTACCCTTTGCCTGCTTTGAGACGGTTGAGAAATAATGGCAACGGGAACAGCTGCCTTGATATCAAAATGTATGTTGAGGATAACAGAGGCACTCTACAAATCCTAACTGTTCACTTTGGGGCTGTTGTGGGAGGGATAAATAAGACCCCATCTTATTTCACAGTATTTAAGGGTTTTTCCTTCCAGTCACTTCTCCTCACTTAACCGACCAGCCCAAAGACAAATATGGGGTCAACGGATGAGGGTTTTTATCTTCTTTCAATTATCCATTGTGTTGACCATGTGCCCAGCACTGTGCCAGAAACTGAAATCAAAAGATGAGCAGGATGCAGACCACATCCCAAGGAACTCAACGTGTAATGAGATAGAAGGATCGAGAGGCAAAAAAATGCCAGCCTTCTGTGATAAATGCTCACACAAGTGTTGTGGAGGCAGAGAGGAGGGAGCAATTATCTCAGGTCCTAAAAAGGATGGAAGCATTTGCCAGGCTATAGGGGAGGGAGTGGGATGGTAATGGGAGGCATTCCAGGGAGTGGTAACAGCGTGTGAGAAATCATGAGAGATGGTGGTGGTGCGGCGAAACATGGACATTTGAGCAAAACAAGCTCCAGGTCCAACTTTATCATTCACTGGCCACAGAGCACCCTGGAAGCTCATGCTGATATCCTGGGTCAGTTTCCATATCTGAAAAGTAGAATAAACAAATCCTGCTCTAATTTAGGTTTAGGGGTACTGCAAGGGCTCAATGATGGAACATTTTGAAGAGCTTATAAAGAATGGTGCAAATGCTAATTACTGGCATCGTCACTTGTAAAGCCTAGTTTGGGACATTTTTGCAGGTTGGTTATGCTCAGCTTCAGGGAGGCAAATAGGCTCTGGGAGAACTAGTGCTCCGAGGAAGCAGGGGCTCTGAAACTTCCCAGGAGAAAAACCCACTTAGCTTGGAGAGTGGTTCAACTTTCTTCATGGCTTTTGCACAATGCACATCAAGTGTCCTAAAATGTCCATTTTCTTTGACCAAGAAGTTCAGCCTCTGTTACATGAAATGATACAAAAGAACTGCAAATGCTACAGAGGTTCGTGCACAAGGTTGCATGCTGCAAACCTCTGCACCATGTTCAGGATGACCTACATCCGAAGGGCCTGAGGCTTTTAGTGTGTTCAGCTGAAGTTTTCCACTGGGAACCATCCTTCACCAACAGAGCAGCCTAAACAGAGACTATAGAACATACACTTTGTTTATTTTTTGGCATTATTTTATTGTTTTTAATGACTGAGCAGCTTTCCATTATGTAAGCATACCACATCTTCTTTATCCAATCGTCTGTCAGTGGACATTTATTTCCATGTCTCGGCTATTTTAAATAGTGCTGCTGTGAACACAGGGATGTATGTATCTTTTCAAATTATATAATTTTCCTGGGTACGTGCCTAGGAGTCAGGTTGCTGGATCATATGGCAAATCTATGGTTTAGTTTTGTGAAGAACTCTCCATAGTGGCTGCACCAGTTAACATTCCCACCAGCAGTCATAGGTCAAAAGTTTGTTAAAATTTATTTTTATGGGAGTATAGTTGCTTTACAATGTTGCATTAGTTTCTGCTGCACTAGTTTGCGTTAGTTTCAAGAAAGTGAATCAGTCATACATATGCATATATCCCCTTTTTTTAGGTTTCCCTCCCATTTAGGTCATCACAGAGCATTGAGTAGAAGTCCCTGTGCTATACAGTAGGTTCTTATTGGTTATCTATTTTATACACAGTAGTGTATAGAACCCTGGAGAAGGGAATGGCAACCCACTCCAGTATTCTTGCCTAGAGAATTCCATAGACAGAGGAGCCTGGCAGGCTATAGTCCATGGGATCACAAAGAGGTGGACACAATTGAGTGACTAACACTTATTTAGTGTAGAGAACATATACTCTAAAGTGATCAATACTGTCTGGGTCGTGGGAGCACGGGTGATGTTCTGTATTTCTGTGCATTTCCAAGTTTTTGAGACAGACTCCATGTTACTGTTCAGCTCGAGTTTCCAGGCCGTTTCCCCTCTGTCTCCCCCTGATTCCTCCTCTGGGCATTTGGACTTGCGGTCCTTCTACCTGGAGCCCTCTGCCCCTGGAACACACAACCCCTCCCCCACCAACTTCAGGGCTTTGCTGAAATGTCACTTCTTTGGTGAGGCCTCCTTCAGTTCAGTTCAGTTCAGTTCAGTCGCTCAGTCGTGTCCGACTCTCCGCGACCCCATGAATCACAGCACACCAGGCCTCCCTGTCTATCACCAACTCCCGGAGTTCAGTCAAACTCATGTCCATCGAGTTGGTGATGCCATCCAGCCATCTCATTCTCTGTCGTCCCCTTCTCCTCCCGCCCCCAATCCCTTCCAGCATCAGAGTCTTTTCCAGTGAGTCAACTCGTCGCATGAGGTGGCCAAAGTATTGTAGTTTCAGCTTTAGCATCAGTCCTTCCAATGAACACCCAGGATTGATCTCCTTTAGAATGGACTGGTTGGATCTCCTTGCAGTCCAAAGGACTCTCAAGAGTTTTCTCTAGCACCACAGTTCAAAAGCATCAATTCTTCGGCGATCAACTTTCTTCACAGTCCAGCTCTCACATCCGTACATGACCACGGGAAAAACCATAGCCTTGACTCAGCTGTTGTAGGTGTGCAGAGTACGTCAGGTGGTAACAAATGCTGTAGATAGAAATGAAGCAGGAAAGTGGGGACTGTGAGCTGAGGGAGGAGTTGGCTTATATTTTAAATAAGGTAGATCTAAGAGGCCTCTGCTGCTGCTGCTGCTGCTGCTAAGTCACTTCAGTCGTGTCCGACTCTGTGTGACCCCATAGACGGAAGCCCACCAGGCTCCCCCGTCCCTGGGATTCTCCAGGCAAGAACACTGGAGTGGCTTGCCATTTCCTTCTCCAATGTGTGAAAGTGAAAAGTGAAAGTGAAGTCGCTCAGTCGTGTCCGACCCTTAGCGACCCCACGAACTGCAGCCTACCAGGCTCCTCCATCCATGGGATTTTCTAGGCAAGAGTACTGGAGTGGCTTGCCATTGCCTTCTCCGAAGAGGCCTCTACCTTCTTTAAAATATAAGCCAACTCCTCCCTCAGCTCAGAGTCCTCACTTCCTTGCTTCATTTCTATCCACAGCATTTGTTACCACCTGACGTACTCTGCATACCTACAACAGCTGAGCCCTGCTCTAAGGTGTTCTAAGCACGTGTGTGCTATTCTCTGTGTGTGGACGCTCAGTCTTTGCAACCCCACGGACTGTAGCTCGCCAGGCTCTAAGCGTGTAGTAGGTGACTAACAAGTAGTAGTTAAATGGATGACTAAATGCGTGAACAGGACCATTTCAGTTTCTTCTGGATTCTGCCAGGTTCTCCTTTGGGGTGGGAGTGGGCACAGGCGTGGGGCAGGTGGTAGGAAGTAGCAGCAGCAGCAGATGGGAGGGGATGGTTACAGGAAGAAGGAGGGGCTCTTAAATGACATCACACCGAAGGCCAGATACCAGCTTCTCTATGTTGAGGGGGCAGGTGGCAAAGGGCTCTCAATGTGGCCCCTAGGTTGAGAGCAATGTTTGTGACCAGAATATAGGGGCCCCAGGGCAGAGAGAAATAAACCAGGAAACCAGCCTTACACACAAAGCACCCAGGTTTTGAGAACACTCAAGAAAAGGCAGAGGCTTCCTCGGTGGCTCAGAGGTAAAGCATCTGCCTGCAATGTAGGAGACACAGGAGACTGGGGTTCAATCCCTGGGTCGGGAAGACCCCCTGGAGGAGGAAACGGCAACCCACTCCAGTATTCTTGCCTGAGGAATACCATGGACAGAGGAACCTGGTGGGCTGTAGTCCGTGGGGGTCTCAAAGAGTCGGGCATGACTGATCGTGTACACATACATACACACACGAGAAGGTAAGAGCTGTTCTTGAACACACAAATGGGTAACCAGCCACAAGGAGGTGACCCTAAGGGGCTGCACTAGGTCTCCTGAGTAGAGGTTACAAGGGCTCCTCTTTTGGTTTGGTGTCAAGAACTATTCCCTTCTCCTCCCTTGCCACCCTCCATGAGTGCTGCCCACCAATGGCCAGAGTCCAGGCTTCACTTGTTCGTGGGTTGAACTTTTAATCAGTGTGTTCAACAGTTATCAATTAAGTGGATTTACTCTGTGTCAAGGGTCCTGCTAGGGACTTTGAAAGCAATGAAGACTAAGCATTATTCAAATAAATAAATACATATACAACTAGCAACTGTGAAAGCACAGAACTGGGTTGCCAGAGAGAGATCTAATTCAGACAAAGGGTCAGGAACCTCTAGGAGACCTCCTAGACTTTTGAGGGAGCCTAGAATGGTGAGCACGCCTCCAGTGAGCTGGAGGAAGGGAGCCCCCTGCAAAGGCCCTCAGAAGCAAGGAGTGACGTGTTAGAATTGGCGGGGACCTCAGCGCACTTTGGAGGAACAGGAGGTCCAGAGACTGGAAGTGACTTGCCCACGGACACACAGCAGGTCGGCGGAGCCGTCGAGAGTTGGATGATCAGCTGAGTCCCCTGTGCCACTTCCTGAGGTCACATGTCCGCCTGGCTGCCTCACCCAAGAACTGTGTGCTACGGGGCCGCCCGCAACGGGGACAGGGGTGGGGGTGGGGGTGGGTGAGGCTGGGGGGGCGGGGCGAGCTGCTGCCAGACCCCCGGAGGGATGGGGAAAGGGGTGGGGCGGGTCCGATGACGTCATTTCCGGGGTCCGGGGTATATAAGCGGGGCGCGAGCATGCCCCACTGCTGCAGTGCCCAAGCCCAGTGCGGAGGGCCGCTCGACAGACAGACGCACACGGAGACCTTGCACCACCAAACCCCATCCCCGCGCCGGTGCCGCCGCAGCCCGCCCGGAGCGAGCCGTGCAGCCACCCCTCGCCCGAGCGCGCGCCGTGGCCGGCCCCAGACCGCCAGCTGCTCGGCGCCCCGGCTTCGCCATGCGCTCCGCCGCGGTCCTGGCGCTTCTGCTCTGCGCGGGGCAAGGTGAGCGAGCGCGGGCCCTTGGGGGAAAGGGTCCTGGACGCCCCTGACGGCCCTGAGGTCCAGGCGCCGCGTGCCCCTCCGTGCCTTCCCTCCGGCGCGGCGAGTTTTCAGCGCCACGGACAGCGCCCCGCCTCCCACCTGACCCCGCAGAGTGGCCTCGGCGCAGAACCCGCAGACCTGACTCTGACTCCGACTCTCGATCCCGCGGGACAGGGCTCCCTGTCGCCCCCACCCCACGTCTGGGCTGCTTCGGGGCCAGAGCCGGCTCTGCGCTGTGGCTGGCCAAGGTCATCTGGGGAGATGGGAGGACCGCTGTTGGCTCCCCTCTCTCTCCCTTCTTCCTCCTGCTCCCCACCGTCTGTCTGCCCTTGACTTCTACCTCTCCCAATCCTCTTCCTCCATCTCTTCCGCTCACCTCACCCTCTTTTTCCATCACCTCTGGGGTCTCTCTGCCTCTCCCTCATCCTCCCCCCACCTCAGTCCCACCCAGCCACTGGCCTGTTTTCATAGCCCTTGGCTTCTGCTCCCACACCCCCTCCAGAGCATAGCTTTCACAAAGGGAAGGGTTAAGGCTCTCAGTGCAGCCTGTGGGAGCCACCCCCATGAGGGTAGCAGTTGAGAAGGGAAATCAAATCAGCTCCGCATCTCATTTGAGTGGGGGTGGTCTTAAGGAGGAGCACTGGGGTGAACGGGCCCCCCCTCAGAGCAGAAGAGTGACCCTTACTCTCTTTTTCTTCCTAGTCGTTGCCCTGCCTGTGAACAGCCCCATGAATAAAGGGGACACTGAGGTAGGAAGGGGTGTGGGGATGCCCTGGGATGGGGGGGCAGAAGACCCCAGTGGACCCCTCACAGCCAGTTCTTGGGCAGCTGCAGGAGTCTGGCATCAAGCCAGGAGCCAGCACTGCGGCTGCTGAACCTGGGGACAGCTTGCAAAAGAAGATATCAAAGTCTGCTAGATTTACCTGCTTGCCTGCTGTGGGGCCGTCCCCGGCCTCCTCTGAGTTGGGTGTGCAACCTGGTAGGACCTGTGTCTTACCCACTGGGCCCAGGGGCCAGGCCCACTGTCTTGAACACTTCAGATCTTGTAGGCCCACCGTGGGTTGGTGGGGGTGACTTCTCTGAGGTTGTGGTTGTTCATCTGCCTGGCTCTGGCCTCCCCTTTGCTCTTCCCCAAGGCTTGGCCAGCAATACACTCACCCCATCCTGCAGTTGCTAAAGCCCTGGCTCTCTCAAAGGACCACAACGAAAACATTCTTGATCATGGCTCCTGCACCCAGGCCAGTTGGGGCTTCTGGTGGAGGTCACCCAGGAAAGGACTTGGAAGACATTGATGGGGGCTTCTGTGGCCAGCAAGAGACACTCTGTGTTGGGCATATACCCAAAATTGATTCAAGTCTGAGTTGAGCCTGTTTTTCCAGCTTCTAATGTTCACAGATATCTCCACTTGTGAATTTCTCTAGAAGTTCTACTCCCTGCCTTTTCAGGAACTATTTTCTTTAGAGAGACTATAGTTGAAACCCAAAGCATCAAAGAGATTTCAACCTCAATGTGCTCATTTAAAATTTCCTATTCACTAGTTACAGACAGCTGCCACTCATCTTGTAACTGTGTCATCTTGGGAAAAATCCCTTGAATTCTCTGAGCTTTCCCTTTTCTCGCTATAATGATAATTCCTTTGAGGGAAGTTGTAAGGAATGATAAAAAGAAAGAAGGAAAGTCACTCAGTCGTGTCTGACTCTTTGCGACCCCATGGACTATACCATCCATGGAATTCTCCAGGCCAGAATACTGGAGTGGGTAGCCTTTCCCTTCTCCAGGGGATCTTCCCAACCCAGGGATCAAACCCAGGTCTCCTGCATTGCAGGCAGATTCTTTACCAGCTGAGCCACCAGGGAAGCCCTGGTAAGGGATAGGACTCCCGCGAATTGCTGACACATAGTTGGTCCTCAGTAAATAAATATTTTTATTTCTAGCCTAGAGCTTCCTTTCCTGACCTCCCCATCATTCTTGGGATCCATACCTAATTCATCTCTCTCAGAATCTGTCCTCATGGACTTGTGGTTATCTGATATTCCCAGTGCAAGGTTTGTGGTTGCAGGAAGGGTGCAGGCTATAAACCATTCCTTGCCAGATTCCACGTGGGAGACACTTTGGCCATCGTATTGTTTTCAGCAGCCTGGGTCAGAGACACTAGAGCAGCTGGTGAAGACTTGCATGTTCTATCTGGGATGCCATGACTACTGTCGAGCCTGTCTGCCAGTTTGCTATCCTGGGTCCTTGAATGGGTTGCCTTGGCATCCCATAGACACAACCTTCCACCCCCTCACTGCTCTCTGTGTTGCCTGATGCTTGTCTGACACTTCCTGCTCCTCTGCCCAGCTCTAGGCTGCTGAAGCAGGCTGGAAATTACAAATCCATCCCTGAGTATGTGTGGCACTCCATGCGTTTACAGAGTATTTTCCCATCTGTGCCCCATCACCCTGGGAAGGGAGTCAGAAGGTCTTCTCACTCATGTTTTGTAGAGGAGGAAATTGAGGCTCAAAGAGGTCAAGTCGCTTGCCCAAGATCACACAGCTGGGATATCACACTACAGTTGTCACCATCTTCAAATATCATCCATTTATCAGATGTCTGATTATCCACAGCACCTTGCTGGGCACTGGACAAGACTTCCAGAGAAATGGCTGCTGTTGGCCTGAGATGGGCACCCGGATGTAGTAGATGTATGCCCACATCCAGCCAGGGAATTCACCTGATGAATATGGAGCCAGGCTGTGAGGCTGTCACTCCCTGCCTGTGACAACCCCATAGATATTTAGAGACAGTTTTCCAAGTCTTGTTTCCAGGTAGGAAAGAGCCAGGAAAGGTCTTTGTTCTCCTCTGAGTGGTCCAGAAAGGCTTCCTGGAGATAGTTGACCTTTGGGGCATCTGCAAGACTAAAGTACTTTTGCAGAACTACACCTCTAATGCCCAGGAGCAGCTTCCCCATCTGCAGAGAAACACTTGGGATGAGAGGGTGCAGAGTACCCACCCCCACCTTAGAGGGGCTCCTGCTGGCCAGGTGGTTGGAGTGCCTGGCACCTGGTAAGCACTTGTATGTGGATTTTTAGTGTTACTGCTATTATGGGCCAGCTTAGGAAGCACAGCTGTGCCCCTGAGCTAGGCATCCATGGACTCCTGAAAACAAAAGTGAGCATCATTATGTCCTCCTTAGAAATTTGCCCTGGAGCTTCCAGGGGCTGAGTCCCACACCCAAACCAGCCCCAACTGGCCCCATTCTGTTCCCAGGTGATGAAGTGCATCGTCGAGGTCATCTCTGACACACTCTCCAAGCCCAGCCCCATGCCAGTCAGCAAGGAGTGTCTTGAGACACTCCGAGGAGGTATGGGCCAGGCTCGGGATGAGGGGCTGCTGCCTGCTGGGCTGGGAGGCAAGGACATGGGTGTGTGGCTTTTGATGGAAATCAGCAATTTAATTCAGTAGTCACTGACCAAGTGCCTACCTCAGCCAGGTCTGTGCTGAGCTCTGAGTGGTACTGAGAGATGAAGAGCTAACAGCCCTGTGTGCCTGGAGCTTAGAGTCTAGCAGAGGGGAGTGATTTGAATACAGTTAACTAGAATTCTGGGCAGAATGAAACCAGGGCTGGGAACAGCAGGCCCCCAGAAGGTGAGCTCCCGGTGGATGAAGATTTTGTGTGCTAAATCCCCAGTGTTGAGGACAGCCACTGGCACCTGGTGGTCACCCTGTGGATGTGTGAATACCAAGGGTGGGTGAGCATGAGAAGGGCAGAGCATTGCAAAGAGGCAGTCAGTGTTGGCTGGATCCAACAGTAGCATTAGGATTGGGATTTAAGAGAAAAGTGGGAAATCAATAGGTAGAAAAATGAAAAAGAGGGTGCTCCAGGTGAAGTAGACAGCTCAAGCAAAGGCATGGAGATGGGAAAACAGGTTGTGTTTAGAGTCACTCCTGTATCACTGTAGGAGATGCCATCTCTTGGCAGAAGTCTAGGTGCAGGGACAGTGGCTGACCTTCCTGATACGATAGCAAACTTGGAAAGGAAGTCATTTCAGAAGTGTTATCTCCAGACCCAATCTTGCTGCTACCACCAGGGTTTTGAGTTTCCAGAATATAATTCCTTGTGCTCAGCTGAAAATATTGATGGCAATCTCTTTCTCGGCTGTCTTCTGGAAACCACCCGTAATGACTCCCCTTCATTGCAGATGAACGGATCCTCTCAATCCTGCGACATCAGAATTTGCTGAAAGAGCTCCAAGACCTCGCTCTCCAAGGTATTTTCCAACCACTGCACATGAATCTGGGTGAATTCCAGTAACTGAGAGTCAGAAGAATCATGGTGGAAGGTTGAGCAAGGTCTTGTTTCTGATCCTCACTGACCACCTTTTCGTTACAGGGTGGTAAGGTGGGGTCCTCTGTGTCACTTGGCCCAGTCTATCATTCATGCACTTAAAGAGATCAAGGCCCAGAGAGGTTGAGTAACCTCTCCAAGATCACACAATAAGTTAAGGACATCCCAAGACCAGATGCAGCTCTTCCAAAACCCTGTGGTCTCTGGAGTTCAGCCTTGTTAGAGGGGGCACTTTCAAGACTAGGTTACAGAGAGGACTTCTTTTCTCTGTTTAATGGGAAAAAAATTGGCCTCCAGGAGAGGGGAGGGGCCCCTTTGCCCTTGTGAGCTTCCACTCAAAGGGGAGATGGGAGAAGCAGGATCTTGCTTGCCCCAAAACACAGCACAGACTTCCAGTGTGCTTTCAGAGTGAGGTGTGCCTTTCTCCAAAAGGTTAACAAAAATCCGCTGATGCTCTTGGGAATGGAGTGATTTTTGTGAGGTAGTGAGCTCCTTGTCACTGAGGATATTCAAGCAGAGCCCAGATAAGATACTGGTAATGGAGGGTTAGGCTGATGTCATCCCACGGAGTTAGCTACTCTGCCCAGCCCCAGGCTCCTTCTTGGGTTCCTGTGAGGCACAGAAGGCCTCCCTGGAAAATTGGAAGAAATGGGTCCTGGCCCTGCACCTCCCTGTAGGAAGGGGCTGTTTACCTGGGGATGGGGGCATGGGCATCCTCGTGCCTCTCTGTGAGAGTGGGCCCTCGAGCAGGAGTCTCGTATCTCCCTGCAGAGAAAGTAAAGGCTCATCTTTAGGGCTTGGCTTGGGTGGGTTGGGCTGGGGTAGAGGGCACAAAGGCTGCCCAGGCTCAGGGAAGGCCCCTACTCTGAGGCCTTTGGGGCAGACTGGGCCACATGTATGAATGAAGAACAATTTGGGGCAAGTGGCACAGCTAGAAGGCTCCCGAGGCCCTCCCCAAGTTAGCACACCGTCGTTCCTCTCGCTCGCTTGTCCTGGAAGACAGACACACAGGGCACATGGTTGCTAGGATATAATATGGTAATTTTAAAATTATTATTGAATGACTGGTGTTATATTTAAATAATTAAATGTCATGTCAATGAAGACTATGATAGGAAGCTGTGTCCTGAGACATCTGTTTACACACATACACACACGTGTGTGTATTCAATATAAACAGTGCCCAATATACAGGTACATTACTGTTCTCTGTTAAAAGAGGATGAGATCAGTCTACGTGTCTGTCCATCCATCCATCCATCCACCTATCCACCCACTCCCTCTTCTGTATTCTCATAATGACTTCTCCTAGCATTTACGCTGCAGCCACCCTGTTTTACAGATGAGCACCCAAGTCTTGGATTTCCCAGGTCACAGAGCAAAGGATTAACCAGGAGGTGTGAAGCTTGTTTGGCCAGGGGCCAGATCTGGGCATAATCCCTGGTCCACAGTAACCATGTCAGGCACCTCTGGCCACCCCAGAAATTCCCATCGTAGGAAAACCAGCATTGGCTGCAGAGTTGGCCTGGCTGGGGCCACCATCAAGAACCAGGGGTGGGTGGAGACAGTCAGAGGAGGCAGCACAGCCTGGGTTGATGCAGACAGGTGTTCTGCCTGGGATTATGGGGGTCCATGGGGACAGGTGTTGCCTGAATCAAGAGCCCCCACTAGGGGACAAGCAGTCACTATTACCACCTGCCACAGAGGTCCCCAATCTCTGGGCCATACAGCAGAAAGTGAGCAGCGGGCAAGCGAGTGAAGCTTCATCTGTATTTACAGCTGCTCCCCATCACTCATGTTACTGTCCAAGCTCCGCCTCCTGTCAGATCAGTGGTGGCATTTGATTCTCTTTAAAGCTCGAACCCTACTGAGCTTGGAACCCTACTGAGCTTGAATCATCCCCAAACCATCCTCCCATCGACCCGATCTATGGAAACATTGTCTTCCATGAAATCAGTCCTTGGTGCCAAAAAGGTTGGGGACCACTGACCTAGCTACCAACCAGGTCCTAAGGGTCCCCCACTCCCTGCTCCTGCTCCTGGAGCCCTCGACTCTGAGTCTTCACTACCCCGTGAGGCAGCAGGCAGGGCGTGTTCTTATCTCGCAGGTCTGGAGAGGTGATGGGGCCGTGTGATGGGCCCTAGCTGGGAGGGGGCAGCCAGCCCTCCCCGCCACCCCCACCTGCAGGACATGTTCTTATCTCGCAGGTCTGGAGAGGTGATGGGGCCGTGTGATGGGCCCTAGCTGGGAGGGGGCAGCCAGCCCTCCCCGCCACCCCCACCTGCAGGACGTGTTCTTATCTCGCAGGTCTGGAGAGGTGATGGGGCCGTGTGATGGGCCCTAGCTGGGAGGGGGCAGCCAGCCCTCCCCGCCACCCCCACCTGCCCCTGCCCCTCATTCTCTCACTGGGCAGGCCCAGAACAGGACATGCCCATTTTACGGATGAGGAAACAGAGGCCTCCATTGTCACAGCCAAGCATCAAATGGGACGCTTTTCTTGTTTTCTTATCCAGGAGCCAAGGAGCGGACACATCAGCAGAAGAAGCACAGCAGTTACGAGGATGAACTCTCAGAGGTACTTGAGAAGCCGAACGACCAGGCCGAGCCGAAAGGTCAGTGCTGACCCGTCTGGCCAGAGACCAGGGGAAGGAGAATGAAGAGAGCAGTAGTTACAATAGACCGAGGGTCCCGAGGAGTCAGAAGCTCCTCCTTTGGGTCCTGTAAGGAAGCTCTTATTTCCTTCTCTTTCCAAATGGGGAAACTGAGACCCAGGGAGGTTGAAGCACCTTTCCAAGGCATAACTGGAGATGGAACATCTCACTCCGTAGCCCTTGGAGGGTCCCATCTGTCCACCCCAGGTGCGGGCACTCTCGGGCAGGAGGCCTGGCAGGTAGGCAGCTTCAACTCTTCCCAGTGGCCACCGAGGCAGGGCCCCCGCCCCCAGTGCCTGTCCTCCTGGGAATTTAGTGGTGCCCTGGCATAGCCTTGGGGCAGCAAGATCCCAGAGGAGTAGCTTTGGAATACTAAATGAATCTGGATCATCTTTTTTTTTTTGTAATTCTTTAATTTTTGACTGCTTTGGGTCTTTGTTGCTGCGTGTGGGCTTTCTCTAGTTGGGGTGAATGGAGGCTACTCTCAAGTTGCGGCGCACAGTAGTTTTAGTACATGGACTCAGTTGCAGCACAGCACGTGGGACCTTCTTGGACCAGGGATTGAACCCGTGTTCCCTGCACTGGCAGTCGGTTTCTTAACCACTGGACCACCAGGAAAGTCCTGGATCGTCCTTCTTGAAAACAGAGAGCTTCTAGGGGTCACAGAGATCACGGCTTAGGTCAGAGGGATGCTCTGTTAAACTCAACTTTCTACCTAGAAACAGTCACCCGCTTGTCCTCGCAGCCCTGCTCTTTGCACGTGGAAGGGGAGTGAACAGGGCCAGTTCCTAGAAGCAGGGACCTCAGTGGTCATCCGTTGGGGCTGAGAGGGGAAACCTGCCAGTGTGCCCTCACGTGGGCCAGGGCTGTCACCCTAGTGGCTGCTTGAGGCACGGCAGGGACTCACCCGTTTTGGTTCCATGGAAACGAGTGTCTGGCTGACTCTGGTGGTCTGCCATGGGCTGTTGGAGGGGGAATAGTGTGGCGTTCATGGGGAGACAGCCACATGTCGGTGCAAAGGGCACCCTGTACTTGGCATTCGGAGGTTTGGGTTCAAGGCTCAGCTCTGCCATCTGTGACAGACAGGTCACCTTCCCTTTCTAAGGACTGGTTTGAGTTTCTATAAAGTGGGCATGGGAGCACTTCCACCTGGCGTCCTGGAGTCGAATGGTGGAATGTACTTGGTTGTGACTTGTTTGACAGTAATCATTTCCAGCAATGGGAGGGATTTTTACTAGATGAAAAGGTGTCTTCAAAGCAGGTACAAGTAACTACCTTTTAATGAAAGCTGACAAATACTGAGGAATTGAATACTTTCACAGGACGCTCAAGATAGAATGCTTGCAGAAGGGAGCAGGAAGTCGCAGTAATGCTGCCCATTACACAGAAAGGTTAAGGAACTTGCCCAAGATCACACAGCAGTTCAGCTGCTGTCTTCATTTTAAATTCAGGGCTCTATCTTCTGGGGTCATATTCAAGGGGTCATCACATCATTCTTCGAGAGGTAGAATTACAAAGAAAGAAACCCAATCCCGTCTTGCTGAGGTCAAACCCAGATGTGGAGAGGGCAACCCTAATTGTCTCATGTGTGTCTTAGGTTGGGCTTGCTGGAAGCCTAGAGATACAGTGACTAAGATCTGAAATTGGGCCCGGGGGAGATCCGATGTGCAACCTGGTCCTCAGGGCCTGACTTTGCTCTGTTGTTTCTGTAGAGGGGACAGAAGAGGTATCCTCCAAGGATGCTGCAGAAAAAAGAGACGATTCTAAAGAGGTGGAGAAGAGTGACGAAGACTCAGATGGAGACAGACCTCAGGCCTCCCCAGAGCTCGGGCTGGGGTCCAAGGTTGAGGAGGACAGCCAGGCCCCCGGGGAGGAGGAGGAGGAGGCCCCCTTCAATGCCCACCCCCTGGCCAGCCTCCCCAGCCCGAAACACCCAGGCCCACAGGCCAAGGAGGACAGCGAGGGCCCCTCCCAGGGTCCAGCCGGCAGGGAGAAGGGCCTGAGTGCAGAGCAAGGGAGGCAGGCAGAGAAAGAAGAGGAGGAGCAGAAGGGGGAGGAGGCCGAGGCTGGAGAGAAGGCTGTCCCGGAGGAAGAAAGCCCCCCCACCGCAGCATTTAAACCCCGCCCGAGCCTCGGCGGCAAGGAGACACAGAGGGGTGAGACTGTGTATGATGTCTGGGACGTCAGCAGACGTGTTGGGGGGAGGGGATGGGTGGGCGGGGGGTGCCCTGATCCATCATCTCATTCCACCTTCTCAGCGACCCTGAAAGGTAGGTATTATTCCCATCTGGCAGAAGGAAACCAAGGCTCAGAGAGGTTAAGTAATTTGCCCGTGGTCACATAGCTGATTTGTAGTAAATGCGGAGATTCCATCCCTGGTTTGTCTGGTTCCAAAGCCCTGCATCTCCCACTAGTCCACATAGCCCCTCTCCACCCCCAGAAGGGGAGAGGGGCTTTGCAGGGTGAGCGGGTGGGATTTGGGAACCGAGGGACAGCATGATGGGAGGGAACAGGCTAGTCTGGGGACACTGCTTGCTTCAAGCAGGGCTTAGGAAAAGGTCCTGGCTCCTCTTGAGGGCCTGATCAGGGTCTTTCCTTCCTCCCCAGCCAGGCGATCCCTGGGTTGGGTCTTCTGGGATGAGAGGGCTAAAGGAAGAGGTGACTTGGAGCTTTAGAGGGTCTTGTAAAGCCTGGTGTCGAGGTGGCCTTTCCCTCCAAGGGGAGTCTG
Organism: Moschus berezovskii; assembly: GCF_049115385.1. Lineage (NCBI taxonomy): Eukaryota > Metazoa > Chordata > Mammalia > Artiodactyla > Moschidae > Moschus > Moschus berezovskii. Next base: position 12,501,511 of record NC_142480.1, on the reverse strand, counting down.
TTGTGAGAGGCTGAGCTGGATCCAGTGTACAGGGTCTGTGGTTGCAACCATGGCCACAGAGAGACCTAAGGGAGCGGCAGGGACCCAGAAAGGTGGCAGCCACTCCCTGATTCTCCCGCTCTTGTCTACCAGCTGCTCCAGGTTGGCCCGAGGCTCTGGCCATGGATGGAGCCGGGAAGATGGGGGCTGAGAAGGCCAAGCCCCGCGAGGGGAAGGGGGAGCGGGCACACTCCCAGCAGGAGGAAGAGGAGATGGCAGGGGCCCCTCAAGGCCTTTTCCATGGCGGGAAGAGCGGGGAGCCCGAGCAGGAGGAGCAGCTCTCCAAGGAGTGGGAGGACGCCAAGCGATGGAGCAAGATGGACCAGCTGGCCAAGGAGCTGACGGCTGAGAAGCGGCTGGAGGGGGAGGAGGAGGAGGAGGAGGACCCCGACCGCTCTATGAGGCTCTCCTTCCAGGCCCGGGGCTACGGCTTCAGGGGTCCCGGGCTGCAGCTGCGGCGAGGCTGGAGGCCGACCTCCCAGGAGGACAGCGTGGAGGCCGGCCTGCCCCTCCAGGTGCGCGGCTACCCGGAGGAGAAGAAGGAGGAGGAGGGCAGCGCCAACCGCAGACCAGAGGTTGGTACGAGGTGGGAGCCGGCCCCGGGCCCCGCTGGGGGGCAGCTGCACCCGGACATGCTGCCCCACATCACCGAGGGGACACTGTCCCTTGGAGTCGGGACTGGAGAGGTGCCTGGACAGGGGTGCTCAGTAGACTGGGAAGGCGCAGGATAAAGGGCGTGGGGGGTGCGGGGCACCCAGGAAAACTGGCGGACAGGCACACAGGAGACAGAAACATTCAGATCAGCAAACAGAAGCAGAAGAGCTCGTGAGTAAAGCGGATCCCAGAGGTGCTGGGAGGAACCTTTGTCTGAAAGGCAGTAGGGAGCCTCTGCAGGTTTGGAAGCAGGACAAGAATGGATGGATGGCGCTTGGAGTTTTGAGTAGAGAGAGTTTGGAAACTAAAGGACCTGGCAGGGACTGGCCTGGGAGGGCCACTTGCTGCCTGGGGAAATCCAGGCTCGGGGCACCACTGGCCTTGCGAGCTGGGAAGGCAGGACAGGAGGGGACACGAAGGGACAGGTGGTGTCTGGGGAGGCCCTACCATTGGCCCAGTCGTGTCCTCTCCTGACCTCCTGGCAGTCCAACCGCACCCTCCTCCCAGGTTCAGGCTCTGCCTCCCGCCCTGCTGGCAAAGTGGGGAGGTTTCTGGTGGTGACGGGTGGGGGAGGGGGGCATGGGCATGTGCCAGAAGACCCGGGGTCTGCCTCCTCCTGGCTGGTGACCTTGGGCAGGTCACTCCCCTTCTCTGAGCCTCGTCGGTTCCCTCATTTGTGAAATGGGGGCAATAAGGCCTCTCTGCCCACCTTGTTATCATGATCAGAACGCACGTGAGCTTTGAAACCCTAGCCATGACCAGGCTACTTGGGAAGCTCAGAGGGGTGTGGAGACACATGGGAGGGGATGGGATGGGACTTTGGGGCAGGCCGGCAACACCACCTTGGAGCTGGGGGAGACCTTGGGGGGGTGTCCACGGTTCAGGCTTTAATGCTCAGGAGGGCATCAGGAACTTATGGGGGCTGGGACGTGTCCGAAACCCTGGCCCCAGTGCTCTTCTCTGCCCACCCAGAAGACAATACGGCCCTTTCCTTGGGTCCCCAACCCATTCTCTGGGCCTGGGACCGGGTCCCGGCAGTCTGAGAGGGAGAAGACTCCTTGGCAGCTGGCGCTGAGAGTTCATCTGCCTGTGTCTCCAGGGACTGAGGGAACAGGGCTACAGGAAGCAGCCGCTTGCCTCCCAGCCCTCCCCAAGGCTGGGCACCTTTCATCACTGCCTTCCCCACCCACAGAAGCTAGGGAGAGCCAGGGGCCCTGAGGGACTGACTGGCTTCCCTTCTCCACGGGCAGAGGGGCCCTTGGACTACAGGCAGGAGAAATGGGGACCCAAATCCTGAGGACTGGACAGGGCAGGGCCCCCCGACTCAGCCCAAAGGTCTTAGAAAAAATGACCCCAGAATCACAGAACTCCTGCCTGGGGGGTTACTCCAAGATGGGAGCCCCTAGGGTCCCCATTTCATTGGCAACCATTGTCCGTCTTTTCTCACTGGGCCCCAGGCAGGGATTCCTGGAAAACCACCCCTCTCAGTCAAAGCTGGGGTATGGCTGACTCCTGCTGTGAATCTGAGGGCTTGCTCTTGTGGGCCTCAGTCCCAGAGGGTCCCCAGCTGCCCTGGACCACCCTGGCAGCTAGAGCTTGGGGGCCCAGTGACCAGGCAATGCTCACGTCCTCAAGCCTGTGTCTTGGTCCCCTGCCCCTTGGGTAGGGAGGCCTGCAGCAGACTGGACACCCAGGCACAGCCTCACCCTGGAAGCCACTGTCACAGCCTTAGCCTGGGGCTGGGGGACTCAAAGCAGCTCTGAAAGGCACCAGAGGCTTGGTTTCCCACATGCCTGCCCAGAGCCGTTGAGTAGGAGGTGGGCCTGAATAAGAGTCCACCAGGGAAGGTATAGGGTTAGGGCACACACTCCTGCATGCCGGCTTCTCAGAGCAGTGCAGCAGGGCGGCTTCACTGTCCCCATGAAATAGAGGAGGCTCAGAGAGGCAAAGCCACCCATCCAAGGTCACACAGCTAAGCCGAAGCCACCGGGCTGACTATGCCCTCCATGCTCCAGCGCCCGGGTGACTCTGGGTGTTCTCTCCTAGGACCAGGAGCTGGAGAGCTTGTCAGCCATCAAGGCAGAGCTGGAGAAGGTGGCCTACCAGCTGCAGGAGCTGCGGCGGGGCTGAGGTGCCGACTGGCCCCACCAGCCAGGGCCCCAGGACACCCCATGGTCCCGGCTCTGTTGTCCCCCCTGCAGGTCCTGGCCAGATGGCCCTGGGCTCTGCTTCTGGGAGGGAGGCCGCCCGCAGCCTGCCCAAGCCCAACCCACCCCATTGCCTCCACGCTTTTTTCTCTGCTCCTGCCCCCTGCCCCAGGGCGCCCTCTACAGGGCAGACCCCTTGCCTTTCAACGATTATCCTGTGTCTGAACACAGCAGCCTTCTCAAAGTTTTCCTTCCACCATTAGAGCCACTGGGCCTAACTGCAATAAGTACCGACCTTTAGGTGAAAGCTGAGGACTCCTGACTATATTGTGTATGAAATTTATCTAAGGAAAATAAATCTGCTCTGGGCTCTTTCCTGTTTCTCTGAACTTCCCCCATCTTGACTCCAAGTGGGGTGGGATGGATGGATTCAGGCAGAAGGACAAGGGGAGGTTCAGTCCCCCTGGGGTGACTCTGGGCCACTTTCCAGCCCAGGGATTGGGGAGCAAGTGACACTGCTGCTCGGGCATCAGTTTCCTCATGTGAAGTGGGGGGTGCTGACTCCTGCCCCAGAGCACGTGTGGGATTAAAGAACACCTCCCCCATCTCCCAGCCATACACAAGCCAGGCCAGGCAGGGACGGGGCAGGTTTGGGAAACAGCCTCTGCTCTGTGGTGGGTAGATCCTGGCAGCCCCAGGATAGTACCTGCCACCAAGGCCACAGGCCCAGCCAGCGCTGGACTTTCTGACTCAGGCCTCTGAGCTGCAGGGCCCCCCTCGGCACAGATCTGTCATCTCCTCTGACCTGAAACACACACGGGCTTGGGGCGTCTGAAGTTCTTGAACTTAACGGTTCACTATAGCACGGCAGTCTTCGTCTCAGCTTTGAGAACAAGGAAACTGAGGCTCAGAGGGTGAGTTGACTCATCCAAGTCTCAGGCAAGAGTGATGCCCCAGACATGTAAACACAGGGGCTGTAGGATTGTGAATCATAACAGGCTATTCTGCTGGACCGGAGTGGACCAGCTGAATATCAGGGCCAATCGTTCAGTCATTCATCAAATCCTTGTGAGCCTCTGCCTTGAGCCTGGCAGGCCTGGGCACACAGAAATGACCTGGACATGCCCTGACTTCAAGAAACCCACTGCCCTGCAGAACGTGGGTTTTGATGTCAGACTGCAGTTGGAATCCCCAGCTTAGCTAGAGAGCTTGGATGAGCATTTCTGGTGCTCTTGAAGCCTCAGTTTCCTCATCTATAAAATGGGGATAATACTTTTTAGCTTCTTACCAGATCACAGTGAGGATTCAAGGGGTGTAGACAGCCTGGACCAGAAAACCATTGCAGTGATGACACAAGTTGTTTGAGGGGTCTTGGCAAGTCTGGGCCTCTCCTAATCTGGCGAGCGGGCCCACTGCTGTTGACGCCCGTCCGTGAAGCACAGAGGGACTCTCCAACGAGCTGGTGCCATGAGGTGTTTATTCACATTTCAGTGAGACAGGTTTATAACCCCCCCACAACCCTGACAGTTATCGAAATAACAAACATGACACTAACTATTCCAGTAGTGAACTGTCAGAACACCCACCTCCAGGAACAGTTAACAAATAAAGAGAACACGGGACACCTTGTCCCTGAAATACCCCTTCCCGGAGACGGGGCGCCTGTGCTATCATCACATGGGGCAAACAGACAACTGAATCAAGAGCCAGTGGTTCTTGGTTTTTACAGAAGCGATGATTTTATAGACAGTATGTATCAATTCATATAAACATTGTATACATACATATGTACAGAAATGAAGTACAAGCCAGCCTGGGGTTCTGACGAGCATGGCTCGTGAACGGGATCAAAACAAGTAGCATTTGTCACAAAGCACAGGTGTTAGCACTGAACTGGAGCTGCCAGTGTCTTGGGAGGAACTATCCCAAAGAGAAAGCCCACTGCAGAGAATGGGGATCCACCCCAGAAGCCTAGGTGGGTTCAGCTGTGGGAAGGAGACAGTCCCTTCCAAGTCACCAGGTTGTGGACAGCTGGATGTAGAGCGAAAACGGGACCATTTCCGGAAAAGGCCCCAGGTGGCCTGGATGGGACCGGGTGGTGGGAACCAGGAGGAAGAGGGCCTGGTGCTTCCACGCCAACAGGCAGCTCTCCAGTGAACAGCGTGGCGGGGGACGGCCATTCCGAGGCAGGGGCACCGAGCTGTGTCGTGGAAGGTATGACTGATGGGAGAACCACCTGTCTGGAGGCCTCTGTTGCAGCATCTCAGACTCAGGCTCTGGTGTGGGTAGGACTATGCCTGCAGCACAGGGCGTGGCCAGGCTCCCCGAGGGCGTGGCCCGGCTCCCCGAGGAGTCAGAAGCCCAGAACCTTCAGGCTGGATGCACTCCTCTGCCTCGTGGTAAGCAACGTGCAGGGGGGTGCGTTCCTTCAGGACACTCTGCTCAGGGTCTCTGGAGCGTGGAGGCCCTTGAGCCATGGCCCAGGATGGGAGAGGAACTATCGGGGGTCCCACTGGGTGAAGGGTCAGTTCCTAGGGGGAGACGAGAGGGCAGATGCAAACCCCAGGGACATCAGAGAAGTCATTCAGTGGGTTCTCTGTGGACAATGTGATTCCCTGAGCCAAGGCCCAGTCCCCCCAACAAGGACAATGCATACAGTCTCACTTGGTCTCAGAGGGGCCGCCTGGTAGACAACAGCTGCTCTTCCCAGCTGGCTTGAAAACTACAGCTTCCTGCCAGGACCCTTCAGTCTGCCATAAACCACATTTGGCAGTCCTCTGGACAGAGAAGAATCCTTTCTCATGGTTGTTTTCTCCCTCACTGATGGGATTAACTTAAACAATGCCCCCACGTAACTCCTCGGGAGACCAGCCTAGACCACATATTAAAAAGAAGAGACGTTACTTTGCCAACAGAGATCTGTATAGTCAAAGACTACTGGTTTTTCCAGTAGTCATGTATGGATGTGAGAGTTGGACCATAAAGAAGGCTGAGCACCAAAGAATTGATGCTTTGAGCTGTGGTGTTGGGGAAGACTCTTGAGAGTCCCTTGGACTGCAAGATCAAACCAGTCCATCCTAAGGGAAATCAGTCCTGAATATTCATTGGAAGGACTGATGCTGAAGCTAAAGCTCCAATATTTTGGCCACCTGACACGAAGAACTAACTCCTTGGAAAAGACCCTGATGCTGGGAAAGATTGAAGGCAGGAGGAGACGGGGACACCAGAGGATGAGATGGTTGGATGGCATCACTGATTCGATGGACATGAGAGTTTGAGCAAGCTCCGGGAGATGGTGAAGAACAGGGAAGCCTGACATGCTGCAGCCCATGGGATCGCAAAGAGCTGGACACGACTGAGTGACTGAACAACAAACCCCTCGGGAACTCCAGCTGTGTCTGCCTCCAGCAGGTGATGCTGGGGGACCTCTCGCCCAACCCTACTCACCCCCCCCCCACCCCGCCTCCTTCCACAAACTCAGACACATTCATGCCAATGGCAACTCCTGCCCCCAGGCTCTCTTGGGGAAGACAGACATTCTTGGGGAGGACAGACATCCAGCACCGACACTCAGTCGGGGCTTGAGTGCGTGTCAAACCACGTTACGCTATAACCTCCAAGTAGAACTCGCCCTGTGGCCACTGCTCCAGGCTGCCCAGGGCAGAGACCTTGCAAGCGACCCTCTGAACCTACCCGAGGCCTCAGGCAAAACGTGGTCCTGCACTTGCTCCTGGAGCCCTTTGAGTCAAAAGGGCCTTCAGCAGCCCTGGCCACAGACCACACCCAGAGAGATGCCACAAGGCCAAGGCCCCAACAAGCCCACCAAGTAGCAAACAGAAGCTGGGGAAGGAGAGTCCCCACACCCCTGCCCCCCACCCCCAGTCTACCAGCAGGCGTGTGTGCGCACCACAGCGGTCCCTCCCCACGGGCCCTCGAAGGTTCTGAGACTGATCAGAGGCGGCATCACCAAGCCCTGGCGAAGAGGCTGCAAAAGCAGAAAGCATTCTAGGCGGCTCTGTCTTCCCCTGACAGGGAGCCCCAAGGCCGGGGACACTGAGGCCTCGGGGGAGACCAACTTCATGGTCCTGGGGCCCAATCAGTATGTACCCAGTGACACTGAAGGGGGGCCGCTGGGTGAGGCCTCATTGCTGCCCACAGCCCCTCTCCTCATCTACACTCCCTGACGCAGCTCCCTTCACCCCTGCAGAGTCAGCTACTCTTTGCTGGATGGGGCTCACCAGCCGGGGAGAGGCCTGCATACACTCTCGAGTGCACCGGTCCCTTCCCCACTGCTGTGCGGCTTTATGAAGCCGACCCCCATTCTTGGTTTCCACTCCTGGGAAAGGCAGTCACCCTGCTGGCCACCCGCATTGAGGCTGGTGGAAAGCGCCACGTCACTGGAAAAGTTCCTCGATATCTGGGCCCTGGATGCTAACATGTGAGACTCTGTGGGGTAGGCATCAGTTAATCTGGACATGACACGACCAGGGGCCCCACCAGGCACGGGGGTCGCCCTGCACTCCTGACCTGTACTACGGCGATCGGGACTGGAATTTTATTAGAAAAGGTAAAGTTGTTTTATTAAAAGATGGCAGGAGGACAGAAACGTTCAGCAACGTTTTGTGAAGACGTGAAATGCAGTTTGATTTCAGTAGTTTATTTTGGAGACAAAGCAGTGCAAGAGGCCGGCCACGCTTTCCTGCTTCCCCCGGAGCTCGGGGGTCAGGCGAGGAAAGGCGACGTACAGACATTATAATCAGGGTTCAACACTCAAGTCGTGTAAACACGGTTGTCGGTGGGCCCTTGGTTTCTAGGACAAGCCGGCCAGTTCTGAGGGCAGTGCCCCTCACCCCAGCCCTTCCTCTCCTAGAGGCAGGCGACCCCCATGTCCCCGCTGACCAGGCCTGAAGGTGCCTCCGAATGCTCAGCTCAGCAGCTTCTTTCGTGGCACCTTCCCTGGACCTCGCAGGATGACCCAGAGGCCTGTTCCCCTCCCTCCGAGTGCCTGATATCTGAAGACACACGCTCATGCTTCAGGGGGTCTGCTATTTCCCACCAGGCAGTCACACTGACAGAGCACTGACCAAGTCCCTCACTGGTCCCCTTCTCTGCCAAGGGGGCTGCCCGCCTGCCTGGACTGTGGAACAGGACTGATCAGCCGGTGGTTGGTCGGTCTGCTGCCATCAGGGGCTGAGGGACCTGGACAGGAGAAGCAGGTAATGTTTTCTCACCTCTGGGGCTGCAGCCTGCTCGCACCTGGCTGGCTCAGTGCTTGGGGTGAGAAGTGAACATGGGAGGGGTGTGGATCAGGCCTTCTGGGCAGGCATGGAGCAACCGGCAGCCTCGTCTGGCCTGGGAAAAGGGCCCCCCCAGTTGCCTGGATACCAAGGGGAGGCTCATCTGGGTGGACTTCACAGAGGGACAGGCTGCGTCGCAGGGGTAGGGCGTTAAGCCTGTCCTTGAGTTCTCTGGTCGTGAGTGCCCAGCGACTCTTGGAATGATTTGCCCAAAGTCACAGCACAAATCCTTGGCACAGGCAGGATCAGCCCAGAGGCTCTTGGCCGGGCAGCCTCCTTCCAGGTCTGGGGAGCGGCAGCCCCTGGTCAGGGAAGGGTGGACCCTTTGCATGGCGGCACAGGACACGTGTTGACGGGCCTAGTGGACTCTGGGGAGCAGGACGTGGAGAGAGGCGGCCAGCCTGGGGCTGTGGCCTTCCTGGAGAAGCATCCTCCTTCTTGCCTTTCACGAGCGGCAGCAGGTGGATCACAGCTCAGACCCACTGCATGGCCTTCCCCAAGGAAAGGGAAGCTGAGGCCTCCGGCTTCCTCGTGGTAGCGCTTTTGGGAGGGGCAGCTGCATACCTGGTGGGTTTGAGGGCATCGGTAAGAGAAACAGGCTGGGCCGGGAGGGAAGAGACGGGGAACCGTTTACTCGCTCTGCTCAGCCACCGACGACCTGACCCGGGATGGCCTGCTCCAGGGTCCCCGAGGCCCGGTCCACAGCAGCCATTGAGAAGGACAGACGTGGGCGTACCCAGGCACTCACACACACATACACACACACAACCACACACATGCACGCCCCACCTCACATTCAGACCTAGTGTTGAAAACACAGCGTGTGTAAACTCGGTGAAGACATCTGCACAGCAGGAACCAGGCGGGATCGTCCCTTTGCCACGAGGCTGGACCACTTGGGGTTCCTTTCCATCCCCACCCCCACCCCTCATTTAGATCAGGACATCAGAAAATCAGGTTAAAAATTAAGAAAAAAAGAAGTAGAAGAAGAATCAGATCGTTGGGAATCCTTAGTAGTAGCATCACCGTCGTCGGGAGCTGCTCGCCCAGCGGCCGCGCTCTGCGGCCCGCGCCGTCTCTCTGGGTCCCGGGCTCCGAGGCTACTGGGAGGAGGCCTTAGTGGCCAGCGAGGCCACGCAGTGCTGCTGGAAGCTGGGTGACACGCCGGCGGTACAGCCGAGTCTCTGGTGCGGCAGCTTGGCGGTGCTGCTGGCGCCCACGCTGCCCACGTTGGTCTCGGGCGTCCAGGGAGGCTCCTGGCCCATCATGCTGCTGCAGCAGCCGGGGCTGGCGCTGCACGTCCGCTCGGCCGCCAGGCCGCCCGCCTGCTCCGCCAGGAGCCTGCTGTGCCTCAGCGGGGCCACGTCCCCCGCGCCCGCCACGCCCGCGCTCTGGCCCTGCAGCACACTGGCGATGTGGTTCAGGAGGTCGGTGAAGAACTCGCTCACACCTTCGTAGCCTGCGGATGGGACAGACAGATGGCAGGCTTAGACAGGTGGGTAGGGGTGGGAGGTGCGCTCAGGGGCTCCTGGGACCCGGGGTGGGGTTTGGGGGAGCTGGTGAAGCACACACAGCCTGGACCCCAAGTGTGTGTGGCCCCAAGGGCCAATCCTGGAATTCTGGCTGCACCCCCAGGGTATGAGCATCTATAGAGAGGAGGCTGATGAGAAGGTGCCCTGCGCCCTTGTCCTTCTCGGGCACAGCTTTCAGGGTCTCATTTGATTACCCTCCCTACATGGTTCTGTGGGCTTCCCAGATGGCACACATGGTCAAGAATCCAAGTGCCAAAGCCGGAGACACAAGACACGTGAGTTCGACCCCTGGGGTTGGGAAGATCCCCTGGAGAAGGAAATGGCAACCCGTTCCAGTATTGTTGCCTGGGAAATCCCATGGACAGAGGAGTCTGGTGGACTACAGTCCATGGGGTCGCAGAGAGTCAGACACGACTGAGTGACGGAGCCACGTGGTTTGATGCCCTTGTGTGGGGATGTGGCGTGGCTGCAGGGGGCAGGACTGAAGGCCCACTCCTCCAGGTCTGAATCATAAACACCCCTCGTCTCCATGTGGCCTGGCCCCAGCTTCCTCATGTGTCAACTGAGGATTCGGGTTCGGGAGCTCCTGTGGGCAGGGTCAGAAGGGGCTGGAACGTGAGTGAGACCTGATCGACAGCAGCTGATCTTGGAACTGATCTGTTCCACCTCCCCTCCCCCAAGCACCTGCAAGGAGGCCCCCAGTGCTGCGTCCTGACCTGCAAAGCCGGGGGTTAGAGACTGGGCAGTCCAGACAAGCCCATCGCACGGACGCCGCTTCCCTCACAAGCGGGCCTGGGTCTCCTGAATAGAAACTGCCAGGGGCCTGCATTTCACTCGATCGTGATTGTCAGCAAACACTCCTCGAAGCCTCCCACCAAGCAAGTTTCAGATTTAGGGCGAGGATTTTGCTGACTTTTGAAAACAGCTTCAAAAGAAATTTAATGATGGGTGGGTGCCCCACGCCCCGCCTGCCCAAATCAATTCACAGGGATGAGAACCAGGCACACAGCTGCAAGAATAATGATCGGGACGGGAAGCATGTCCCCAAAAGGGACAGTGTGCCTGCATCGGGAGGGGCCGCAGGGACCACCCCCTGGATGTGACCCCATCACTGACACTAGGCCTGGTGCTGAGAGGGACTGACCCCTCCCTCGCATGGCCGTCGGTATAAGCAGCAGGGGGGATGAAGATTCAGACATGGGCAGGTGTACTACTGCGTACAGAAAAGGCTGCCCAGGAGCCGGTCAGATGGGGCTACCTCATTGTCCATGCTCTTTTGTATTCAGCAAACAATGCTGTGGTTTTGAGGGAGCCTGAGGCTGAGAGGGACAAGCAGAGGTGCCCAGAGTAAAAACAAGAATGGGCAAGATAGCTGGCATGCACCATACTTGCCCTGCTCGACATGTTCTCACTTAATCATCACAACCCTCTGTCCCCATTTTACAGATGAGGAAATGGAGGCACAGAGTTAAGTGACCAGCCCCAAACACCCAAGAGCCATCAGCAGGTGGATACGTGTCCACTGGAGGGTGCGTGGGGGGACAGTGTCCACGGCTGGGGTCCATCCAGGCTAAGTGCTGTCCCTGGCTACGCGCTTCACAATCCTTCCTCGTGGCATCCTGGGAAGGGTATGTCCCGGGGAGCAAGGCCTGAGGGTTGGCCCCATTCTACACGTGGGGATATTGATCGGAGGGACTGATGCTGAAGCTGAAGCTCCAGTACTTTGCCACCTGATGCGAAGAGCCAACTCATTGGAAAAGACCCTGATGCTGGGAAAGATTGAAGGCAGGAGGAGAAGGGGGTGACAGAGGATGAGGTGGTTGGATGGCATCACCGACTTGATGGATGTGAGTTTGAGCAAGCTCCGGGAGTCAGTGATAGGGAAGCCTGGGGTGCTGCAGTCCATGGGGTTGCAAAGAGTCAGACACGACTGAGCGACTAAGCAAGAACAAGAGACAACACGCAGCACTGGGGTCTGACAGGCCCTTTGGGGCCATCTGTGCCTTGAACACACATGGTGTTGGGGGCCCCACCCTAGCACTGGGGGTGTCCTCGGCCCTGGGGTGGGGGTGAACAGCAGGGCAGCCCGGAGCCCCTCGGGGGCCATCAGCAGACTTGCTGCTGGGTTTCCAGGGTCAGGATGCAAGCAGGGAGGAGAGCTGAGACCTGCTGACAGGCCGCCAGGGAACATCAGCTGTTCCCACAGCAACGGCTCTGCCGTCCCCAGATGAGGCCTGGCCCATGGCCCCACGCAGCCTGGGGAGGTGGGCTGAGGCGTGCAGAGCTCTGTGGGGATGAGTGCTGTGCACACATCATCTCCCCTGCGAGGAGAAGAGTGTTCTTCCCACCGCACACGAGTGAACACTGAGGCTGCCCGGGCAGGAGGCTCGTCTTGTCAGGGGGCAGAGCCAGGATTTGAACCCACAACTCAAGCGGAGAAGCACGAAGCCTCAGGTCAGGCCCCCAGACCCAGTCCTGCTACTGGGACATGACCTTGGACGTGTCGCCCAGCCCCCTGGCTCCATGCACGTCAGTAAATGAAGATCCCAACAGTCCTCTGCACGTTGTGTGGCTGTGAGGATGAGATGAGGCGCTGGGGACAGAGGTCCCCAGGCAGGCTGGGCACCAAAGGTGGACACGACTGTCCAGCCTGCGGGCTGGCTGGTGGGGTGCTGCCGGGCACCCACAGTCTGAGGCACAGGGTGAACCAACCAGGACCCACGGGCACCCCGGATCCAGGCTCACAAATCGAGCAGGGAGAGAGCCGGGCCCCAGGCGGCCGTCTCCTGGACTCCGCCTCCCCTGGGGCCCTGGGCTGCACGCCCTCCCCGGAGCCTTCCTCCGTGTGGGCCAGGCGCCCTTACATAGTCTCTGGGGGGCTCAGCCTTGTCACTCAGGCCTGGCCTGCAGGTGGGGGGGCGCGTGCTCACGGCTTCCTCTGTCCACGCTGGTTCAGTCCCCGTCCCTCCTCTGAACACCCGGCCCGAGTCACACAGGTCCTGGCGGGGTGGGCAGACTCAGGACTCGGCACAGACCCACGGCTCAGTGATCTGTGAGTTCTCTCTCCCTCCTTCTAGAACCTCCGCCCCCACAGCCCAGTGCTGCCCCGCCCTGCCCCCCGAGTCCGCTCACCCGGCGACCTCTTTGCCTTCATCCCCTCCATCTCCTCCCTGATCTGGATCCTCTGATTGGTTATAACTGTTCCCCTGACACAGCCGCAATTCCCTTGCGCGCTCTCATTCCGTCACCCGCATTCATCAAAAACCTACCTCTCCACCCAGGCTGCACCTAGGGTGACTAGAGAAAAACAGGCCACTGTCCCACAGGGTCTCAACTTCTATTCACAAACACAGCCCTCAGATGGCCGCCCCATCTTGCTTGGAGTGAATGGCCATGTGCTGGGCTCCCCTCTGACCTCTGACCTCCCTGCTGCACAGGAAGCCTCGGGCTACAGGGCCCCTCCGCAGGCCCTTGCGTGGCTCCCTCCCTCCCTGCCAAGCCCTGCCCCCACGCCTGCTTCCCAGAGGAGCCCCTGTCCTCCGAGGGCAGGACCCCAGCTGCTGTGCGCATGCTGCCCCAGTGTCTGCAGCAGCTGGGACGTGCAGCAAGCCTCGGATAAACCACGTGGCTGGGGGAGCCAGGGCCTCCTCGGAGCCCAGGGCTCTCTGGCTGTGAACTGTGGTGCTGGCTGGGCCCAGCCCGCATGCCCTCCGTGCAGGGGACACACGTCAAGCAGCCAGTCTGGTGGCCCGTGAGCGCTCCCCATGCATGGGGGCCCTTGGCCCCTGCAAACCCCAGGGGAGCAGTCCCCTCCAGCAAGCCAGGTTTTCACACTCAGGAATGGCTTCCTGCCTTCTTGTCCACTGAGCAGGGCTGCTGCTCTACCTTCAGGGCGGGTGCTTGACAGAGGTGAGAGCTGAGGCCTCGAGACAGGGACAACCACTGAGAAGTAACTGCCCAGGCTGCTCCGGCTGGGAGGTGCCAAGTGTCACTCTGTCCCTGACCTGCTGTGAGGACAGGGAGTCGCCCAGCCCAGGACCGCCCCCCGGTCCACCGTCATCACTGTGGCTAACGGTCCCGCTGAGGGGTCTCTGTGATGTCTCCTACAGAGCCATTGGCTGAGTGGGGATCTGAGGGGTGCTGGGCAAAGCCTGGTCATGCCAGCAGGCCCAGAGGGCCTGGCATGTGCTTCCCGCCTCAGGGCTGCAGCAGACAGCGTGGAGCAGGCCCCCCAGCCGGCCAGATCTGAGCGTGTCCCCCACACTGTGGCTCAGGGCGGGGAAGGAGCAAGGCCTTGCCACCACCCTGCAGTGTGACCTGGGACAATCTCTCCCGCCCTCCCTTCGTGGAAACTGGGCTTTGTATTCCCTCCAGAATCCTCTCAGCTCTTTAGGTAAATCTACAAGGGCCCGAGAGGTCAGCTGAGATTTGGCCAAGAAAGGCTATGGCTGATGGCACAGGGTCAGGAGAGTTCGGTTGCTCAGTCATGTCCGACTCTTCGGGTCAGGAGAAGCGGGGTAAAGGACACACTTTTAGGAGTGGCCACTGTGAGTGCTGTAAATCCACTGGCAGGTGGGTGAAGGCCTAGCAGGCGCTGCTCTGACCCCAGGCACCAGCCAGTGAGGGATGGAGTTGGTCAGGCCAGCTCTCCTGCCACCTACCCACCCACGGCCACCAGTCTCCAGGTGAGCGAAGGCAGCCCCCGGCCCCGCCACTCACCGGGGAAGGCATTGATGTCGATGACGGCATGCTGCCCTGTCTGGTTGTTGATGATGATGTCGATCCCGAAGAGAGACACGCCCAGCGCCTGCCGTAGGGCCCGGGACAGCTCCCGGATGACCTCGTCGCTCGGCCGCTCAAACACGCCCTCGATCTTGTCCAGCTGCCAACACACATACACCATACACACACACGGGAGTCAGACCTCAGGCAGGGAGACGCGATACTACACCATAGAGATCCCCACTGCGATGCCACGAGGCTGGGTCTTATTTCCAGGGAAGAGGCAGGACAGACCCACTAGAATCAGCCCAAGGATGGTCATTTCCAAGTCCTGCCACGGGCTGGGCAGGCACTGGGGCAGGTATGGCATCTGTGACCCCTAGTCCTCATGCCCACCGGGGAGGCGAGCATCATTACCAGCATTTTACACATAGAGGAGCTGACGCTCAGGGTCAGGGCTGACTCACGGCCACACAGCTTAGGGTTGCATTTGGATCCAGGTATTTAGCCTGTAAAAGCCATGGGCTTCCCAGGTGGCACTAGCAGTAAAGAACCTGCCTGCCAATGCAGCAGACATGAGAGATACGTGTTCACTCCCTGGGTCTGGAAGATCCCCTGGAGGAGGGCATGGCAACCAACTCCAGTATTCTTGCCTGGAGAATCCCATGGACAGAGGAGCCTGGCGGGCTACGGTCCATGGGGTCACAAGAGTCAGACATGCCTGAAGTGACTTAGCACACACACATTGAGCCTGTAAAAGACAAGGTTCTTAGCAGGAAGGAAGGAGAGGGAGAGTCTACTGTGACCCCAGGAAGACTGTGGTTCAGGGCACCTAAAAGCTGCACCTTGAAGGGGGCAGACGGGGGTGGCTGGGCCAAGGGACCCAGGGAGAGCACAGGGGAAGCAAAGGTACGAGGCAATCATCCATGGAAGAGGGCTGGGAGAGGCTGGAAAAGTAGGGAAGGACGCGGGCAGTGGGCGGACTTTTTGTTAGCATCACTGCACTGGCCCATCGTTGGCAGAGCCTCAGGTCTGTGAGGCGGTGGGTTCCATGGACCAGGCTTCATTTACTGGCTGGTACTGGGTCGGGGGAGGTTTGGACACAGGGCTCCTGGGTGGGACTCGTGATTCTCCCCTTCCAGACAAGTTGCTAACCTTGGTGTTTCCACCCTAACTCCTCATGCTCAGCACGATTCCCCAGAGTCTATTCGGCCACTCCTGCTCAGCTCCTGGGTCTGAGCTCAGCTTTTGGCGACACAGGGCTGGGGGGCTGGCCCTGGGACCCCACCGTGACACCGCTCATGTTCTGCTCTAATCACAGCTGGCCTGGGACAGGCAAGTCTTCATGGGCTCAAGCCTGGCCCCTGGAAGGAAGCAGCACGTCACCCTGGGGAGAACTGAGGCAGACGGCTCTGGATTTGAATCCGGACCATGACTTCCTAGCTCTGTGGTCTCAGAGAGAAGTACCGGGCCTCTCTGCACCTCAGTCTGCCCATCTGCCAATCAGGGCCATCGAGGCCTCCACCCCAGACAGCTGGGAGGAGTCACAAGGTCATTTAAGCGGTGGGGACAGCACAGGTCTGGCTGCAGGAGCTGCCACACCTGCATTTAGGGCACGGATGGCAGCGTGTCACCCCTAAGTCAGCCAGAATAGGGCTCGTACGTGGTACTCAGTAGATACCAGAGTCCTAAGGCTGCTGGGATGGGGTCAAAGGGGAAGCACAGGGGCCGATCCACCAGAAATAAAAAAAAAAGAAGCTGGGCCAACAAGTTAAATGGAGAATTATCACGTGGCCCAGCAGTTCCACCCCAGATGTGTAACTTGTACGCCGATGTTCACAGCTGCGTTATTCACAACAGGCAAAAGGCAGCAGCAACCCGAATGTCCATCAACAGATGACTAGATGAACAGAGTGGGTGACTCAGACTGTCCGGCCACTCTTCGCTACAGTGTGGAGGGACCCTGAAAATATTAGGCCAGGTGAAAAAAGCCAGACGCAACAGGTCACCTACTGCATGATCCCCTTAAAATGAAAAGTCCAGAAGAGGTAAATCCATAGAGACGAAAAACAGATTAGTGGTTGTCGGGGGCCAGGAGGAATGAGGAGGGATGCTCAGTGGGTACGGGATTCTCTTTCGGGTGATGAAAATGCCTGAAATGAAAATGGTCTCTGGAACCAGACAGAGGTGGTGGTCGTACAACACTGTGAATGTACTTAATACCGCTGAATTGTTCATGCTAAAATAACTAATCAGAGAGAACTTTCCTGGTGGTCCAGTGGTTAAGACTCCATGATCCCAATTTCAGGGGGCCCAGGTTCGATCCCTTGTCAGGGAACTAGATCCTACATGCTGCAGTGAAGATCTGATGCGGCCAAGTAGATAAATATTTTAAAAAACAACCCATAAACAATTGTATGTTATGTGATTTTCATCTGGATTTAAAAAAAGAAGTGAGGCTGGGTCAGCCGGGCTGGGGCAGAGCCTGGGCAGCACCCACAGGACACGTGGCCCTCACCCCTGGCACAGGAAGCCGAGTGGCCAGTGGGGAGCTTCCAGACATGCGCAGAGCAGGGAGTCCACCCCTGGGCACCATGATGCTCTACCCTGAGAGCCATCTGCCCCGGCTCTGCAGGCAGGGCCCCCCTGCCCATGGCCCTGCTGCCTCGGGGTCCCACCCTGGGGAGCCACGTTCTAGGGGGCAGCATCAGCCTGGCTGTGACGGGCACTTGCCCGCCTGGCATCTGCTGAGCCCGCCCCGTGCCCGCCTCCCACTCATACTCAGCAGCTCGGGCACTGGTCCCACAGCCCGGGGAGATACCTGGCACTGCCCAGTCTCTGCTGCGTGCCCTGAGCTGTGATGGGCCCTGCGTTCTTGCCTTGGTAAATGGAATACTAAAAACACTGCCGCCAAGGGACTGTGGTGAGGATCCACAAAGCTCCCGAGTCAGGCCCGCAGCACAGGCCCGGCGGCAAGGGGACCCATGGCCGCTGCTCCGTCACAAAAGCCTCGTGACCCGCTGTTTATAAAAGCATGTTCTCAGCTCAGCGAAGGGACCTCAGACATCCTTCTGCAGCCCTCTGCCTGTCTGCAGTGAGGAGGCGATGGAGGTGCTGAGGTGAACCCCTGGATCCCCCTGTCACCAACACTGGCTGATCACCTACTGAGCGCCTGACACGGTGGGGGGGGGGCTTTCATCCAGGGACTCCCTGAGTCCCAGGACCATTCTCGGGGCAGGGTGGGGAAACTGAGGCTCAGAGCGACGACTCGACTCGCCACACTGCTGGAAGGTTGTGGGGCTCCCGACTCCAGGCCGTCTCATTTGGTATCACACTCAGCTAATAGCCGGTACTGGTGTGGGGGCCTGCCAGTCAGGTGGGAGTGGCGTCCACCCTTGGGGGCGTCCGGCCAGGGAGGGAGGCAGGGCTCCCTGTGCCTGCACGAGGCCACGAAGGGGACTGGAGGGACCCCAGGATGTTAAGGCTCGTCTGGACACCCGTACCTGGGAACGGACGTGTCTGTGCAGGAGGCCCCGACATCCTGAATGAAAGGGGAAGGCCGACTGCCTTTCCCTTTCCTCACTATGTGTTACCAGCCCTGGGGGAACCCCACACAGCAGTCATGCGCTGAGGGGAAGGGAGAGATGACAGCAGGGCTGGGAGGCAGAGAGAAGGCCTTGCGGTGTCTCCAGGCTGACCCTTCCCACATAGCAGATGGAGACATGGCTGAGTCACAGGCGGGTGATAAACCGGGAAGGCGACTTTGCTTCCAGCCCTCACGGTGACCCCCTGGCCTCTGTTAACAGCCCAGTGGTGACGAGGGCTGCACGGTGCCAGGGGGCTGGCAGGGACAGCTTCTCCATAAGGCTGTGGAATGCTGACCCCCTCCGAGAGTCACTGGCCGAATAAGGTCTGGGAGCCTCGCAGGGAGGATGCCCTGAGGTTTCTGAGCTTTCCTGAGACCAGAACATTCTCTCGCACAAAACACCTATCTCAATCTTACAATGTGCACGGCCAGGCACCGAGGTGTTCTCTTTAGAATCTGGTTGTTCTCCAAGCGTCCCTGACCACAGAACTTGCTCCTGGGTTACGTCTATCAACATCCCGAGGGAGGCTGGTGCTCACTCCAGGTCCTGGCCATGCCTCTGCTCTGAAGAACCCCTGGCACATGGCCGGCTCCTCAAAGGAACCAGGAACAAATGAGAAATGGGACCGGCGACCTGGGTCGGGGGACAGTGGGTCGTGGGCAAGCACAGGCCCTAGCCTGGAATGGAGGAGAATGAGGCCCGGAGACGGGGATCCGCTGCAGAGGGGACATGGGCAAACCCTCCCAGAACAGCCAGGAGGGCTGTGACGTACAGGAGCTGGAGACCTGGCAGAGGGCTCAGTTCAGAGGCAGTGGCGGCAGAGGACACTGGCTCTTGGGACACAGAGGAACAGCAGGGCATGGCGCAGTGTTGATTTTTAACTGCTCGGCGAGTGCCAGAGAGGTAAGAAACCCTGAATGCCTGCAAGACCCAGCTTTGAAATCAGACTAATTTGGGGTCAGCTCTCATCTCTGTCCCTGCATGAGGAGCCCTGTGGATTTAGACAAGTTATTTAACCTGGTTGAGCGTAGCTCTCCCCTCGGGAAAGCAGGGACGTCTGTCCACCCCTGCAAGGCTGTTTCAGGCCAGAGGATGGAGCCTGATGCCCAGCTCCATTGACTGAACAGCAGCCCTGAGCCCACTCCCCACCGTGAGCCACCCCAGCAGCTGCAGAAATACACAGCAGGAGTTTAACAAGCGCTTACTGGACTCATATGGACAAGGAAAAAAAAAAGGAAACCTGAGGTGGTGCTGCCTCTTGCCTCTTTTATTTTTAAAGTACATCAGGAAAAGGCAGCTTAGAAAGTAGGGCTTCAAATTCCTCACAATTGGTGGATTTCCTCACGAGGGAGAAGTTAGACACCCGTCCACCTGAGTAACTCAGTGGTGAGAGGGCATGGCTGTGATGGCTGTTGCCTCGGAGGCGCAAAGCAGGCAAGGAAGAGGGGGTCTCTGGAACCCCCCAGGGTCCCCGGCCTGGCGGGGAAGGTCCCGCCCCCCTGCCCCGCTGGAGAGCCAACGTCACCCCACCCCCAGGCTCGGCGGGAGGGACATACCGCGGTCAGGACCGACGACGACTCTGGCTTCGACACATTGTGGCTGTTGAAGAAGATGGACTCGCGGTCTGAAAAGCAAAGACGGGAAGGAGCCAGAGTTAAAAGCTCGAGGCAGCGACAGTGATTCCACCACCTGACACCAGGGGGCAGCACCACCCCGGCCACAGGCCGTGGTGCCTTAGGGCTCAGGATCCAGCAGCAGCCACCCGGGCCCCCTCCCACCCCAAAGAGACAGGACATCATGGAGGGACACAGGCTGAGTCAGGGCTCCTGTTTCAGTTTTTCTTCCCATATAAACATGAATGGCTTAATGAGTCCACCTCCCCTCCACTCTCATCTTACAGTATCATACCTGGTTTTCCCCGATATCTAGGCCCCCTCCCCAGAGTGTGTCCAGTGTATCTTATGGACATGGCACCAGAAAGGGGGGTTGAGTGAGAAAGGGGAAATGCTGCATATGGGAACATCAAAGGCCCAGAGTAAAGAGGTGAACTGATGCCACTTAATCCAGCAACCCCAGCCCCTCCCGGTTCTGCCCATGGAATGCCTTTTCAGGCACATTTAGCTGCCATGTGGCACGTGAATGCTTAAAACACAAAGGGTTCTTCTGTTTCCCAGTTATTTAGGGGAAAAAATAGGAAATCAGAACATGGGCTTTTGTAGGATCCATCCAAGAAAGCAGAGAGAATAATTTGTCTGGATTTGGAAACGGGCACAGCCGCCTGAAGTACCCTCCACATCTTCCTGCACCATCTCTCCTGGCTCCCACTGTCCCCGGGGCCCCCTCAGTCCCATGGAGAGGCAGATTAATAATCTCAATCCCAAGATTATTAGAGTGATGAGCAGTCGGTTTGTTCATTCATGCCCTGCAGAGGAAAGGCACGTCAGTTGGTCAGAAACATGCTCTCCAGCACTTGGAAGTGTGCAAATGCACGGATCACAAAACCAGGAGCCTCAGGGTTGAGAAATCTGGTAAAGACCATCATCACACTAGGACCCCACCCCTCACCCCGAGAAGGACACAGGCCACGAGCCCCTACATGGCCCCGGCAGCCTCTGCTTTGGTCCTTCTGGGTGAGGCGTTGTGGCTCCCATTCCCCCAGGACACATTGCTCAGCCCTGAGACCCAGGACAGGAACGGCCCCGCTGGGCGCTGCTGTGTGCCGGGGGGGCTGAACTGCGGGGACACCTGCTCTGGCTGCCAATGCCCCCCCACCAGCTCCAGGGTTACAGCGCCGCAATAATCATGCATGAGGAAGTGATTCGGGCGGAGGCCAAGCAGGCAGGCGCTGAGATGTACCTGGCATCTTTCCCGCTAGCGGGGCACGCAGGCCCCTTGCCGCCCCGGTGTGCCCGACAGTCCTCCTACTGCTCCGACCAGAGCCAGTCCAGAGTGGGGGCACGAGAGACGGTCCTGGGGAGGAGCCTGGGGAAAATAAACACCCTGCGGGACTTGTGCCAAGCAGCCCCACTGACCTCTACTCTTGGGCGCCGACAAGCAAGAAGACCGAGCCTTCGGGGGTAGCAATCCCTGTGGGCCAGAGGTCAGAGCAGGGCTTGAGCAGTTGGGGTGGGCCTTCCAGACTCTGCAGGCACTGCCCACCTTCTCAGCCATTAGCCCAGCCTGGCCCCGCTGAGCGCAGGGCGCCTCCCACCCACCCAGTGGGACCCAAGGGCAATGGCCAGGGTGGCAAAGTAGGCATGGGGAGAGGCCACCCAGAGCAAGTGGACACAGCTAGTTCAGGGAGGAGGTGCAGAGAACAACGTGGATGCTCAGTATGCAAGGAAGGGAAAGAATTGGGTCCTCAGAGGGGTGTACCCAGCGCCAATTGAACTGGACAGATCACGTCACCTGACAGCTTCTTGGGGCAAGATCCAAAGCGTGGACCATTTCAAAGGGGCCTTGTTTCTCCTGGCTAACTCTGACCTGGGGGCTCCAGCCAGAGGACTGTTCAGCAGGGTGATGGGAGCTGCCCTTCGCTCAGAACCCTCCCCACGTGCAGCTTGAGCAGGCCCAGATGGAGAGGGAGCAGCTTCCAGCCATTTGGTGATCCAGGAAGACTGTGGAAGCTGAGACAGGTCAGGCAGGATTGGAGGATCCCCTGGTGCCAGCTTCTTGGGCAGCTTCAAGATCCCCTGCTGATAAACCTGGCTGGGCCCTTGCACCTTGATCACAGGAGCACCCTGGATGGGGGTAGATCGTCCTTTCTCTGTTCCCGGGCTAGTCCCGCGACACATGGAGCCCAGTGAAGAACCACCATGAATGCCCACAGGAAAGGGGAGACAATAAGAGGAATGTGGGTGTGCCTGTGCCCAGTTTACAGATGAGGAAAAAAGGTTCGAAAGAGGAAGAGTAGGGCACACGTTTAGCCCCCAGATATCCCCGCGACTCTGTAGCGCAGCTGTGAACTGCGGCCACACCTTCTTAGCTTCATCCGCTTCATCGTCACATGTCTCCTTGGGGGAGGGGGCGGGCAGCACATCACGGCGCTACAGACAGTGGTCCAGGTCTCCTCCCAGACCTCCGGCCCCGGCTGCCCTGCTCGAGTGGCCCCCTCATCCAGCAGTGTCCCAGGACCCCCCGCTTCCTCCGGGGCCCCTCATCTGCGCACAGTTCATCCTTTCACGACTTCTTTCCTGTGCAGTTTGTCCCACTAGAACCTGAGCACACGAGGGCAAGACACCCGGCGGACTATCCAGTCCCCTGCTGGATCCGAGCCCCGGCGCAGGGCTGGCCACGTGGCAGGTTCGAGGAAATACGGCCTCTGTTACACCTGCAGGGCTCTCGATGATGCAAGATCACCAGATCGGGCCCGCCATCTGCGACTGTAAATAGAGGTTTATTGGAACGCGGCCCCGCCCATTCACTTACATGCTGGCTACAGGGGCTCTTAGGCAACATTCATTATGACAGAGCTAGAAATACTTATTCTGGACTTTTCCAGCAAAAAAGCCTGGTGACCCCTGCCCTATGCGGTCATTGGTATCATCCCTTTATGTGCATACCCCTAAGGGAAAAAAGGCCCAGGATGCAGAGACAACAAAGGCGCTGTGTCTGCAGCGGAAAAGAAATGGAAATATTTCTCCCACTGTATGGGGGGGGGGTAGGTGGCACAGAGAAACATGGCAAGGGTTTGGCACAGGCCAGCCTCAACCCACTCCGTAAAAACGTAACTTCGGTTCCAGCCAAGGCAACTGTGAGACGTTGGCTGTTAAGACGCGCCTGACTTCAGAGGTGCTACAGATGCAAACCAAAAGGACACATGAAAACCAGAACACAGCAGCTGCAGAGGGAGAGGTGGTGTCCTCATAGTCACCGCAGGCCCAAAGAATCCCACTCAAGGAGCCCCCACCTCCCTGTGTCGACGGGGAGCCTGGAGGGCCTGCCACGCAGGACAGCAGTGACCAGAGAGACGGGAGGGGGTTGCAAACAGCCAGAGGCTCAAAGCCCCCTGCTCAGCTGGCCCAGCTTAAAGGGCCACTGTCACGCTGTGCTTTTCATCTGTTAGGAGAACACACGTGTGAAAAGGACAAAACCCAGGCCAGCTGGATGGCCTGAGGCCCTGCAGATGGCGGCCGCGGAGTCAGCTTTGGGGATGGAGGGATGGACACACAGAAAGTCACTCAGCTACCCTGAGTATAATAAACACTCCTCTGTTAGCCCTGTGTCTCTCCACTGAGAGAGACACAGGTCCTGGTCAACACATCTGGGCTTTCCTGAGGGCTCAGCGGTAAAGAACCAGCCTACAATACACAAGTCACAGGGGATGCAGGTTCGATCCCTGGGTCAGGAAGATCCCCTGGAGAGGGAAATGGCAACCCACTACAGTATTCTTGCCTGGGAAATCTCATGGGTGGAGAAGCCTGGCTACAGTCCATAGGGTCGCAAAGAGTCACACACGACTGAGCAGGCAGCCTGCATATTATGGTAAATTGGCAACCCAAAAGGGCCACGAGAAGACACAGATGTGGAGCCCTTATCCTGAGACAGGACTCAGATGGAAACTAGCCAGCCCTTAGCAACCAGGGGAAAGGGGGGGTACAATTGCTGTGTGGAAAGGAAGGAAACCAGGTGGTATGTTTCTTTAAGAGATGGAGTGATTTAGGGTAAAATAAGAAAAAAGGAAAACAATTGCATAAGGCAAACTTATTCTTCCCTTAATACATTTGCTGTAGATTTAAACATATTCTTAAAAACCAGGAAACAATATAAAGAGGATTAAAAAATATTGGCCTTATCCTGCCCACAACTGCTAAGAATGTTTCTTGCTAATATACAGTCACATACAAAAAGACCCTTCCCGACATTGGTCCCCCACCCCCAGTCACTCCATCACCCCAGTGGGTGGAAGCAGGGACTGGTATGTGGACACCTTTAAAGCCCCACCAGGCAGGGAGAGCCGCCTGCACTCAGAAGGTCAGGGGAGAGAGACACACGTTTCCAAAGTGCCTGCTCTCTGGGCTGTGTTAACGGGAAGAATGGCCGAGAGAGGACGGGAACAGCTGGACTTGGTCCAAGAGGAGTGGCTTGCAGCCACGAGGAGCGGACGGTGACAGGCAGTCCCGGGCAGAGGGGTTTTAGACAGACACATCTGTCTGCTCAGCAGCCCGGCGCTGCGTCTGCTGACGGCGGGTTTCCCGTGCGGAGAGAAGCGCACAGCGAGTAAGAGCAAACCAGGCCGGGGTGACACACGTCCCCCGTCCGAGGGGTCACCGTGCTTATTCCAGAGACGCGGCCCCTGTTCCAGAGGTTCCTGGAACTGGCCTTGAAGAAGTCTCCAGAACCATTAGAGCAGTCTTTTGAGCAGCCTCAATACCACCAATTCTTGTCTTATGTGTCAGTTTTTGCGATAGCCAAGGATCACCTGGAGCTGGGAAGCAGCTGAAGAAAAGCTGAGGGCCTGGAGCCCCCTGGCCTCCTGAGAGGATACCTTAGATGGGGCAGCTCCCCGCAAATGCCACCACTGTGTGACAGCTGAGGGACACTTAGGGCCATCATTCACTGGTCCAGAATATGCTCACCAATATGGTCCTCACCCCTGTGTCCACTCCTGACCCGCCTGGGGCCCCACAGCTGGCAAGTCCTGTGACCCCAGCATAACTCCTAACAGCTCACGTCCACCTCAGGGGCTGCAGAGGCAGCAGGTTTCCCAGTTGGGAAAAGGAGACACGATAAAGCAGCCAGTACTCTGGCCCTCAAAATACCAGGGGCCCCTCCCTTCCTGGCTGCCCTGAAGAGCCCATCACCCAGTCCAGCGTGTTCTTGGTGAGCCTCCTTATCACGAGGGGCCCCGCGAAGCGGCCTGGGTGCAGAAAGCTTTCAAGTTCTTCCTGGAGTTTATGGTAGCTGAGGCGCACGGAGCCCCTTCGACAGACCTGGTTGGGACAGGGGTTTCCCACTCATGCTCCAAGACCTCTTCACCTACTGGACACAACTCTGCCAACCTTCAGATCACCTCTCCTCCCTCCAGAAATAACCTGGGGAGACCAGGGTCAGTACTGAAGGACAGGTGGCTGGTGCCGTGTCCTAGCCGTGTCCCTGAGCACGGGCATCCCGGACAGTGTGAGGCCCGCTTACCTGACGTGCCCGCAGAGAAGTTCTTCAGCGAGGGCCTCTGGACCACGGTGTAGGACTCGCCAACCACAAACACCTTGTACAGGACAGCATTGTGGTTGATGAAATTCTGGACCACGCAGGGCGGCTGGATGGCGCTCAGGCCCTCCTGGTTGAACACGATGGCCATCTGGGGAGACAGGGGGCCAAGGGTTTGGTCAGAGTCTACCACCTCCTTGGCCTTATCACTGTCCAGAGCATTGCTGCCAAGGGCCATCCCTGGCCCGGTGGCACGAGGCCTCCCCAGGAAGAGTCTCAAGCCAGAATGAGTGGGGTGGGCCTCGATCAGAACACCTGGGCATCCATCCACTCCTGCTGTGGGGGTTTGGAAATCCTGCACCGTCAGGCCTGCCATGTACGGTTGAGCTGGCTGTGCACTGCACAATCCCACTACTCACACTGTATCCATGGAACCGGCCCCCCTGGGTTGTGTACTACTCACCCCTTAGGACCTCTTTGTAGAGGTTCCTCTACAAAGACTTTGGCGGGGCACCGAGCGGGTGGGGGCCAGAAGCGGAGGACAGGGGATCAGGGGTTGGGAGGCCTTGGGTTCAAAGCCTGTACAATGACAACGGCTGCCTCTGGAGAACTCATGACACGCCTGGCCCGCGTATGATCACTTTACCTGAGTCACCTGGTGTCACCCTCACATCCTGCCCCGAGGTGGGCACGGACATTATGCCCCTTTTACAGATGAGGAAACTGAGGCCCTGAGGCACTTAGAGGCTGCTGGCAAGTGATAGAGCCCTGAACCAGCAGCCCCCAGCCCCACAAGGGTTACACACGAGTGCTTAAGGAATGGGAACATTCCACTCCTGGGTCCTGACTCCTCTGGGGACAAAGGCCTCCACCAGAAGGACCTGGAAGGGGACAGAGGTCACGGTGGGCAGGGTTCGGGGGGGGCAACTGGACAAAACTTCCCTGTGTTGGGCTGAGGCTGGGTCTGCCCAGGGCCCACCAGAGCCAGCAGCCAGTGCTGGGGCCATGATGAAAGCTTCATCCAGTCCTCGGGGCCACAGCAAGGAGCCACCAGCTGCCCAGGGCTGCTGCCCAGGGAGGGGATAACAGGGCTGAACAGCTGGCTGCCCACACGAGCTGTCGCCTCTCAACGAACCGCCACAGAGCACCACCCCAACATGCCTGGTGCAGATCCAGGCCACATGGGGAAACAAATGTGTGCTTGTATATACCACAGTGAAACAAGTGTGTGTGTGCGCACCACAGTGAATAGCTCCTTAGCCTGCCAGTGAAACTAAGAGAGCCAGACATGAGTTCAAGTCCCATACCTGGCACTTGCTGCATAAGCCCTGTTTAAGCTCCATTTTCATCCCCTGTAAGATAGCATCAGGAGCCACCATGGGGTAGCTTTGGGGGTCCTCTGAGCTTTTGGCTCAATATTTTTTTTAAGGAGGAGTGGTATTTCACTGTGGAACAAACTCAAGTGCTTACACCAGAAAAAGAAATCAAATCATGAATATAAAATAAAAACGTAAAGTCCTAATCTTGGTTGACTACCAAGCAGGGCTCGGCAGGCCGGGGTCCGGGTGAGGACCCCAATCGGAAAGCCCCCTTTCCTGTGTAAAGCTAACCGTGTGTACAGAGGTGTCCTCTGTCCTCACTGCACTCAACATCCCCGGGCACCCCTGAGGTGGGATGGAGCCTGGCCCCCCCGGGCTCATGCCATGGAGGGCGCCCCACCAGAGGGGGCAGTCCTCTGATGCTACCAGCCTCCCAGGAGGCAGGTGGCCTGGAGCACAGAAGACCCCTGGGAACCTGCAACACTCCAGACCCCAATCTTGGAGCTCTGTTCTTGATGCCCACCCAGCAGAGGAACCCCTCCCCTAGAAATAGCACACAATGGATTGGGGAGCCCCAGGAATGGGGAGAGGAGAGAAGGGGCCATGGCACACATGTGCACATCTACGAGCCAGACCCAGAGAGCTGGACTGAGGGGTGAAACACCTTAAGTCAAGCTGACCCCATGGAGTCAGACTCTCCTGGAGGATGTAAGTCACCTCAACCCAGAACCCCTGCCCCTTCTGCAGTGACCTAGCAGGCTGCAGGGCAACCTCTTTAGTCGCTTCAGTCATGTGTGACTCTTTTGGACTGTAGCCTGCCAGGCTCCTCTGCCCATGGGATTTTTCAGGCAGGGATACTGGAGTGGGCTGCCATCTCCTCCTCCAGGAGATCTTCCCTAAGCAGGAATCGAACTCGTGTCTCCTGCATGGCAGGCAGATTCTTTACTACTGAGCCACCTGGGAAGCCACTACAACATATCAAATATTCCCTGGCCCAGAGCCCATGGACTCACAGCAGTCCGGGCACCTCCCTTACCCTTCACATCAGCCATCATGTCACCAGTTACAGGTGCAGGACAGAAACTCAGCGAGGCTGGGTAATCTGCCCAAAGTCACATAGCTGGCAGTGCACACAGCCAGACCCGGTCCCAGCTGGGAGTGACTCTAAAGCTGCCGTGTCAACAGCAGAAGCAGTTCCCTCCCAGCAGGCCGACCTGCTCTGCATTTGAATGGTCTACTCTCACTAATGACTGCAGTTGCCCTTCTCTCCCGAGAAATCCCAAGGCACTGACCAACGGAGGCACTGTTTGGTGGTGTAATGGGTCAGGTGGAAGGTTGGGGGTCCGGTGCTGGCGAGGGGACTGGGGGTTCCAGGGCCATGGTCTGCCTGCTCTGAAGCCTTCCTGTCCCCCACCCCCTGGTCTGGCCCAGGAGCATGTCCCAGGCACAGAGCCCAGGCAGGCCCAGACGGGGAGGCTCCACAAGGGCTCCAGACCTCAGGAGACAGCTGACCTCAGCCGAGGCCGGCATTTCCTGCCCCCACCTTCCTGCCCACAAGCAAAGGGACCCCTCGGCTTCGTCACAGCATATACCACACCATGCGGACACATCTTCTGTTTAGACATGTTTCTCCATAGATACACGCCAGGGACAAAGACACTAGCTAAAGCTACAGGGCGCCGCTGCCAGGTTTGTCCGCGTTTGGTCATAAGGTCGTGGAGGAACATTTCTGATGGTGGGGCTGCCCAGGACAGGCTCTCCCACAGGGCCTTCCAGGAGGGTCAGA
Source organism: Moschus berezovskii (assembly GCF_049115385.1). Taxonomy (NCBI): domain Eukaryota; kingdom Metazoa; phylum Chordata; class Mammalia; order Artiodactyla; family Moschidae; genus Moschus; species Moschus berezovskii. The sequence goes on along the minus strand of NC_142480.1, from coordinate 12,473,279 downwards.
CCTTTACGGCTCAGGGTGTCCTCCCACGTGCCTCACAAGGGGGTCCCCAGGCTGGGCTGTGCCCCTGGAGGCAACGTCCCAGACGCGATTCCCCAAGACGGTGACAGACCCAGCCGAGCCCCTGCTTGGCCGCTGGCTCTTCTTGCCCCGAGAAGGCCTCCTCCTCCCGGCCTCCCACACCACACCCGCTGGCGCTCCCTGCCTCTGGGACCCCGTCTTCCCCACTGGGGCAGGACTCTCATCTCCGGCACCCTTCCCTCAGCACGCAAGGCGAATGGCCACTGGCTGAGCACAAGAATGAACGTGAGGGTGGGGGCCACGTGCACAGCGGGTCGGGTGCCTGTTCCTCCTCACACCCCCTTCCCCGGTTCAGCAGGACCTGCAGACTTGTGGGCAGTGACGGGATCTTTTCGGGGGTCAGGGAGGCAGGCCTGTGCCTGGCCCAGAGAAGGAAGTGACCGACACTGACAGGCCAGAGGAAGGTCAGATGGCGGTGTGGCTCGCATGGGCAGGCACGCCCATCCCAGCCTTGGGGACAGGAGAGGCCCAAGGCGCAGGTGGAGAGGGGCTGCTGAGCCACCAGAAGGTGCGGTGGGATCCAGCAGCAGGGCTGTCAGGCTCCCAGAGAGACCCTGAGGGATGACAGGATGGGGTGCGGCGGGGGAGGCAGGGGCAGGGAAGCCGGGTGGCTGGAGGGGGACGGGGCTGTCAAGTCATCAACGCCTCCACTCACCTCGTGAGAGTTGGTGCCATGAGCCACTCTGGTTTTGCAAACTGTGGGTGGGGGAGAGAAAAACAGGAGTTAGCAAGGTTACTCACTTACAAAGCCCAGTCGGGCAGATACGGAGAGAAACTCTCAAAACCTCCTGCGGCCCCTGGGGTGGGGACGGGGGTCGTGGGGAGCTGGGGAGACAGGCTGACTCCACCAGGGCCAGCACCTGCCCTCAGGGGCACTAGACGGTCACCATCAGGCCAGGCCCTTACCACCCCAGGACCCAGGGACCGGGGCCGTGCCCTCCCCGGGCGGCCGAGGCCTCCCTCCACCCCCAGGAGTTCAGGTGCTCACTGAACGGGAAGGCCAGGCCGTTCTCCTCCAGGAGTCGCATGGTGTCATCCCCACAGAGGCTCGTGAGCTCCATGAAGGGTGGCGAGCAGATCCTGTCGTCTGGGGACGGAGGAGAAGCCCGCGTCAGCACTGCCTGCTCCGTGGGGCCCCTCAGCACCCCTGCCCGCCCCATCCAGCAGCCCACACCCCGAAGTCACCCGTGGGCGTGCAGACACACACGCACACACGTGCCCTGGGAACGAGGGCACCATCATTAACTACTGTCAATAGCATTCCCGTAACGACGGACCGACACGTGATAACAGCAAAGCCTGAAGATCAAAGAAAAGTGAAAACCAGACTGACTTGATCCCACCTTCTCAGCCCGCACTTGGGCTTGTGAGCGCACACTCACACAGTGCTTGACAACGGGATGCTGTTTTGTGACTCGAATTTGCACTCCATCAACTATGAACACTTTCTGTGGGCAGTTAAGACGCCCCTCCATACACCATCCTGGCTTAATGATCATTGGAGGATGACGCCAGCCCTTCAGCTCCTAGCCTGAGGCCTGTACTGCTGAAGGCTTTGCATACATCACGCTGAAGTCTGCAGATAATCCTATGGGGGTGGGGTAGGGGGGGTGGAGGAGACGCTGAGGCGGGGTAGGGATTAAAGGGGCTCGCTGTCACACAGGGACCCCTCTCCTGGAGCCTCTCGTGCCTGACAGAGGGGCTTCTGCCACCGCCGTCACATGGATGGGCCACAGACAAGCACAAACTCCTGACCTCCTCTGGCTGCCAGACTCCAGCCCCACCCAGCCCACACCCAGATCCCCTGCTTCTGCTTTCCTAAGTCCCCAGTCTCAGGGGGCTGCCTGCCTTCTCTGCACACCCACTCAGTGGGTTCCTGGCGTATTCGGTTTTCTGAAAAGCTCTGGAAGCTGGGTGTGCTCTGTTTGTCAGGACGATCTTGGAGCCAGGCACCAAGTGAAGGCAGAAAAAAATCTTTCGTGGGGAAACAAAGTGCATTCTGAATCTCTGTGCAGATTGCTACATGGCACCACTGGCTTGTTATTACTATTTTGTCTACCTCCGTCCCCAATCAGGGCACCGACTCCTCAGGAGGTAAGACCACCCTGTACTTCTGGGCACAGGGGCCGGGAAAGGCTGAGCGTTAGTAGGATGGGGGTGACCCCCCCACACATACACCCACAAACTTGGAAACCAAACCAAAAGAAAACAATAAAGCAGCTTGTCTCCAACAGCTTCTAGCTACTTGGCTGGCTGGGAGGTCAGTACATTAAAACATTAAAACCAAGGTAAGATCCAGCTTCACATATCTCATAAAAAGCAAGTGCCAAGAATTACACAGGGTATATTAAAAGTGCTTTCATTTCCCTCCTCGCCCCCGACCAGCAAAGTCCAAAGTCCAAACAGGCGCAGAGTGATGGCAGATTCTGGGGTGGGCATAGTTTCTCGGGGACCCAGGGAGGGAGGAGCCCTCGCGGATGGCGAGGCAGGCCCTCCTCTGCTTGGAGCACTCACATTTCTCACAGACGGAGGCTGAAACAGAGGCAGTCCTTGCCCAAGGTCACTGGACAGGCTCACAGGCAGGTCAGGAAGAGAGAAGCCAGGAAAATCAGAGCACCAGGGAAGGGAGTGGGTGGCGTGTCCTGGCTCTCAGCTGTAAGCCATTATCTAAATGGGGCCCCGTTTCTGCACCCACTGCCCAGAGTCAGAGCCAGGGTGGAAACACTGGTGAGGGGCTGGCAGGCCATGGAGGGAGGCAGTGGTCTGTGCAAAGGCTCCCTGCTGTACACCCTCCAGCCAGGCCCTGATGGGGTGTAAGACTCCAGGCCAAACAAACTAAAGGGTGTGGCAGCAGGCGGGCTTGCGGCAGCACCCACCTGGTCTGGCCCCAGCCCTCCCACGGGAAGACTCAGAGCTCCCTGGAGGCAAACAGATGGCCTCCTGTTAAGAGCTTCCAGATTTTTTGGAGCAGGTGAATCTTTTATCATTTGTTGTTTAGTGACTAAGTCATGTATAACTCTTTGCGACCCCATGGACTACAGCACGCCAGGCTTTCCTGTCCATCACCATCTCCCGGAGCTTGCTCAAACTCATGTCCATTGAGTCAGGGATGCCCTCTAACCATCTCATCCTCTCTCACCCCCTTCTCTTGCCCTCAATCTTTTCCAGCATGCGGATCTTTTCCAATGAATCGGCTCGTTGCATCAGGTGGCCAAAGTATTGGAGCTTCAGCATCAGTCCTTCCAATGAACAGTCAGGGTTGACTTCTTTTAGGATGGACTGGTTTGATCTCCTTACTGTCCAAGGGGCTCTCAAGAGTCTTCTCCAGCACCACAGTTCAAAAGCATCAATTCTTCGGTGCTCAGCCTCCTTTATGGTCCAAATCTCACATTCATACATGACTACTGGAAAAATCAAAGCTTTGACTAGATGGACCTTTGTCAGCAAAGTGATGTCTCTGCTTTTTAGTAAGCTGTCTAAGCTTTTATTATAGATTTGCCTTCAATGCCCTCCCCACCCCAGGCCATCAAAGCTTTCCACCTAATGTCACGGCTAACGGCCAACAGTCAAGAAACCCCACTTGTTAACGTGCCAAACACTGGTCCACGTAGTCTGCAAAACAACCATTTCCCTCCGTGAGAGCCCCATAAGGAGGCGCTGTCACCCCCATTTTACAGAAACGGGAAACGAGGCACAGATAGGTGAAGTTCCCCGTCTAGGGTCACACCGTGACTAAGGGGTGCGGTTGAAGGGCTCATCCCCAGGCAGCTGGATCCCAAGTTCAGGCCACTGACCACAGCCTCCCCAGCAGAAAAGTGCCTGCTCCTATTAACAAAATAAAAGGACAAAACTCACACAATCCTATCAGTAGATGTAGCAAGAGCATTTCAGCTAAAACTATGAAACGCTTGGCAGAACACACAGGTGTAGGTCTTTATGACCCTGGATTAGACATGGTTTCTTAGACACCAGAAGCACAAGCAAACGAAGTAAAAACAGACATTTGACATCGTCAAACTTTAAAACTTCTGTGCTTCGAAGGACACTATCGAGAAAAAGACAACCCAAAGAATGGGGGAAAATATTTGCAAATCATATATCTGGCAAGAGTCTAGTAGCCAAAATACATAAGAACTATTAACAACCAAACAATAAAAAAGACCAGTAACCCAAGTTAAAAATGGGCCAAGGGCCCAAAATGGACAGTTCTCAAAATAAAGACACACAAATGGCCAGTAAACACAGGGAGGAATGCTTGACATCATGAGGCATCAGAGAAATGAAGATTAAAACCACACGTGTGAGGCTGGCTACAACCAAATCAGACAGACAGCAACAAGTGTCCTGACGCCTGCTGGTGGGGACGTGAAACGGTCCAGCTGCTCTGAGAAACGCTCTGGCAGGTCTTCACACAGCTAAACATAGTTCCAGCAGTCCACACCTAGGTGTTTCCAAGAGGACGGAAACATACGTCCACACAAAAGCCTGTCCAGGAATGTTCACAGCAGTGTTATTCATAACAGCCAGAAAGTGGCAGCAACCCAAATGTCCGTCAGCTGATGAGCTGGCAAACAAGAGGTGACACAGCCGCACGATGGAGTATTATTCAAGCATAAAAAGGAATGGAGTTCTCATGCATGCTGCAACACAGATGAACCTTGAAAACATCACGCTGAGTTGAAGGAAGCCAGTTAGAAAAGCCACAGAGTATATGACTTCATTTATCTGAGATGTCCAGAACACGCAGCTCCATTGGGACGGAAAGGAAATGGGTGGCTGCCGAGGCCTGGGGGGCAGGTGGAATGGGGAGTGACTGCAGGCGGGTCCATTTCTTTTTGGAGTGATGAAAATGTTCTGGGATTAGATAGTTGTGATGGTTGCACAACTTTCTGAATATATTCAAAACTACTGAACTGTATCTACACTTTAAAAAGGTGGATTTTATGGTACGTGAGTTATACCAATTGAAAAAAAAAAAAAGGAAAAAAACCCCAGCAGCAGCAGCTGAGATCCACTGGGCGCAAACACTTGACCTGTGCAGGAAACTGGGCTAAAGAAATGCTTTAGGTACGGCTTCTCTTTCAGTTCTCCAGCAAACCTGCAGAGTCCTGTCCCCCACCACCGACCCCGTTGAGTCCCAGGTGAATCAGAGAAGGACGAGGGCAGCATTCCCCCAGAGATGTCTGGGGTCCAGATGAAATGCAGAGACGAGACATTCCTAATGAACAGGCCACAGCGAGCATCAGACCAGACACCCCCACCTTTCTGGAATCTCAGGCTCTGGTGTCCGAAGTGGAAGCAGGACCCAGCAGAGACGACAAAGGAGCGAGTGCATCAGGAAAGGAGGGCCATGCACAGAGTCGCCTTCTTCTTCCTTTATCCTAACTTGAGGCCGGCTGACCACACCCTGAGCAGCAGGCAGGACCAGCTGCTGACCCCACGCCCTCTCCAGGGTGGGCCCAGGACTGGAGACCACCCAGGTCACGCTGCCCGAAAGGCCCACAACATTTCAAGCTTGGTCACCCCCTGATGGGCCAGGCTTGAGGGAAGGCAGTCCTGAGCCCCACGGGGCAGAGGCTGGAAGGGACTCGTGTCCCTAACTGGGCTGCTGGCTGCTCCACGCCCGGGGCTTGTCCCAACTCTAGACTCATGGACTGTAGACCATGATGACTGTAGCTTGACCCAATTTCTGGTGGCTTGTAGCTAAAACCATCCCGCAACGCCTGTGAGATCGCAGTAAATTAGAAACTACAACTGTTCCTACTTTGGTTTTCAACCACCAGTCAGGAATGAAACAACAACAAAAATGTGTCGCATCCTAGGAGCCCGAGATCCAGCAGTAAAGGAACACGAGCCATGCTGCTTCGTGGAGCCCGTGCTCCAGGTGCAGGGACCAGGCCACAGCCAGACAGAGGAGTAAAACGGACAGCCCAACGGAGCTGGCGGGTGACCTGGGGACTGCAAGGGGGTGCCAGTGGAGGTGGGGCGTGCCCAGAAAGTGCCTTGTGGAGCCAAGACACGGGAAGACGAGCAGGCAGGCCGGGCATCTGGGGCACGCGTACTCCCGGCAGACAGAACGGCCACTGCAAAGGCCCTGCTTGAGGACACGGTGCCACCCAGCCTTGGAGAGGAGGATGGTGACATCGGTCTAGCCTGTGGGCTCAGAGGTCACCTGAGTGGGAGGGCTGAGGAAGGAGCCAAGCCCTGCAGCGGTCGAGCCAGCGTCTTGGTGGCATGGGACACGTTGGCCCCGTCCCATGTGAGGGTCGGTGCCAGCAGTGGTCCCTGCAGCTGTCCCCCTACCCCCCAGGAAAATCCCAACAGTGCCAGCAGCTCTTCTCCCCCAAATAGCATAAAGACTCTTCCTATCAGTCAGCACTGGGAGCCCAGGAGGCTATTTCTGGTCCCCCAAAAAAGGCTACTTATTTATCTGTCATCGTATTTCTGGATGGGAGTTGGAAAGGAAGCTTTTTTTAGTTAGGTGGTGGGTTGCGTTCTGTTAAGAGCTGAAACAGCAGCCCCTGGGAACCTGAAACACCCCCCTCTTCCCTGTCTGCCGCCCTCATCAGAGAGTGTGAAGTCAGAGGTCCTGGGAGACGGCAAGTCCTATCACGTCCAGAAAGGGGAAGAGAAGAGTTCAAGGTCACGCACAAGTCATGGGCAGGCCCAGGGTGAGAACCCAGGTGTCCGAGTCACACCCCCGCCTTGTCCATGGTGCCAGGTGGCCACGCTCCCAGGCCACTGGGGACAGATGCTACCGAACTAGCAAGAGAAGCAAAGACAATGACGAACTGGTGCCACAAGCGGGCAACTGGGGGAGGTGGAGACGGCACTCTGAAGGTGCAGCTCTGAAGCCTGACTGTGAACCTGGGGTAAACTAGCTGTAACTTTTGGCGAATGGCTGAACAATGCTGGGCCTCGCTCTCCTCATCTGTAAAATGGGAACAAGGCCTCCTGAGAGGGTTGTTAGGAGGCCTGGCACATAACAGCAGTGGTGACTTCTCTTACTACACTGAGCGAGGCCAGCTGGGCGGCTGACAAGAGAGCACGTAGATTCTAAATTGTAGCTAGCAGCCCACGTCCGGTTTCTGAGGATGACAGTGCTGGGTCTCCCCCTCCGTGGCTTCCTGGCTGTGTCCAGCATGGTGCTGGCACCAGGCTGTGAAGGAAGCCTTGGCGGGGCTCTGGCAGGGCAGAGCAAGGGCCGAGGGACAGCTGTGACGGGACTCTGCCTCAGTTCATTTCTTCCAGATGATACCCGACAGAAACAAAACCCAAGGACACACAAAGGCTGGAATCCTCTGATGCTTCCGTGAAGGGTGGGACCCCAGAGAACGACACCCACGAGTGAGGGCTGTGCTGAGGCGAGAGGAGCTGAAGACAGGCCAGGGCAAGAGCCCGCGGGGCCCAGAGCTGGCTGTGTGGTCCTGGGCAGCAGGGAGGACACACCTGGCTCGTGTCGGGAGAGAAGTCACTACACTCGAGGGCTCTGTCTCCCTCTCTCTAGAACGCTGGTTCCGCGAGGGCAGAAACCAGTGCGTTTTTTTCACCACTGTGGGCCCAGGGTCTAGAACACTTCAGGCACACTAGTAGGCGCTCAACAGAGGTTTGCTGAGTGAATGGACTGACCTTCGAAGGCACCCTGTGCACAAGGCCGGCTCCTCGGACATCTCGGCCACATCTGGTCGGATGCAGAGTCCGTGGTCAGTGCGCCTGGGCGCCACTGACCCACAATCCAGACCAGCCTGCCGGCCATCAGGCCCTCTGGTCATTGCCGGGTCCTCACGCTCTGCTCCCCAGAGGCTTGCCCCACCCCACCCCACCCCCAGTTTGTTCCATCTGAAAACACAACAGTTGACCCCTCACAGTTGACCCCTCTCAGTCTGGCCACTGGCTTCTCTGGAGGACTTTCCCCTGCAGAAGCACCTTGTTTATCTGCCTTGCTATAGCCGTGACTGGACTTTCCTTTTTAACTGTTTTCCACTGAACGCTGCTGCCACCAGTATTTTCCCATGATTCTGCATTTCCTGGTCACCCAACTGCCGACATTTCCCCTCAGGTTGGACATTTACGTTTGTGCCAATTTTCCTCCACCGTAGACAGGGCTGAACACCTCTCAACGCATGATAAGGCTTGGGGCTTGTGATAAATCATTTTCCGCAGTCACATGCCCAGGAGCTGGGGGTCTGGGGCCCCCTGGAATCAGCATTTCTATGGTTTTTGCCACAGAGTCATGTTGTTCCCCAGAGGGACCATGGGAGAGTTTCCTGGGGAACCAGCAATGAGGGGTCTTGACCATGCTTTTCCAGCCCTGGGGAGTTCCATTTTCAGAAACCTGGGCAGTCCTTTCATGAGGGAGTATGACCGGTGACATAATGACCCCCACACAGGTCACTCTGGGGCCTGCAGGCCCTGTGGCAGAGGGAGCAAGGCACAGAGACCCAGGCTGGTGGGGGGAGCCCCGGGCAAGGCCTGTGCACGACCCAGGGAGCAAAAGCCTGGGACGGGGGCCCGGAGACCTGCATGCAAGTTCCAGCAGCTCTCCCCTGAGCCTGGGCAAGACCCAGCCTTTCGGGTTTTGGGTTCCTGATCAGTAGTAGACTGACGGTCATGATTAATCACTCCTGTCTACTTCCTGGAGTTGCAAGGAAGAGGAGAACGCGCTGTGGAATCTGTACCCACTAAAGAAGCCAGCTCCTGCACTTTCCTGGTGGTCCAGTGATTAAGAATCCGCCTGCCAATGCAGGGGACACAGGTTCGATCCCTGGTCTGGGAAGATTCCACATCCCTGAGGGGCAACTAACTAAGCCTAACACACTGCACAGGCCCTGGAGCCTCTGCACACACCGGGTCCTCAGCCCTGCAAGCACCTTCTAGCCCCTTCTCGGCATGAGAAGCCCCAGCCTGTCCTCCAAGCCTTGGGTCAGGCCACCTCCCTCCTCTAAGCATCACCTTCCCCACACCTGGTAGGAGCGCTTCCCTCTGCCCCGCAGTGGGCTCATCAGGCCCCTGTGTGCCTGGGGTTTGAATCTTGGTTCCAACTCGCATCAGCTGTGTGACCCCAGCCAAGTAACTCTACTTCTGCCTCAGCTTCCTCACTGGAAAGAGAACAAGAGCAATAGTATCTACTGGTGACTCAGGGGTAAAGAATATGTTTTCAATGCAGAAGATGTGGTTTCGATCCCTGGGTTGGGAAGAATCCCATGGAGAAGAAAATGGCAACCCTCTCCAGCACTCTCGCCTGGGAAATCCCATGGACAGAGGAGCCTGGCGGGCTACAGTTCATGGGGTTGCAAGAGTCGGACATGACTTAGTAACTAAACAACAACAGATTTTTAAATGATGAAATAGTTCATTAACACAGTTTCCTCTGGGAGAAGCACTCCCACCCCAAGGGTCTGGGTAGCTGTATCAGCCTCAGCTGTATCGCCCAACATAACCCATCCCAGGATCAAAGCTGGATGATCCCCTGGGACAGACAGAAGAAAATCGGTGGCCCAGCACCGGGGTTTCTTCCTAGCTACTGGAGTTTGTTAACCAAGGAGCCCCCTTCTCGACACCCTCCCCCCTGAACCATCTTCTCCCCACTGCGGCTGTTCTAACCACACACCACTGGATTCCTGGTGTTCTGCCCACCTTGTCTATTGAGCCCGCCATTGAGCCCACACTGCGCACAGTGGCTGGATCCTGGATTGTCTTCTTAAAGTTTCCACCTATATACTGAGGCAGCCCTCAGTTCAATAATCATCCAAGTCAGATGTGAGTGAAGGTTCGAAGCCTTTCCCGGCAGCCTGTTCCTGTTACAGGCTGCACTGCGTGTGTGCATGCTCACTCACTTCAGTCTGTCTGACTCTTTGTGACCCCAGGGACTGGAGACCCCAGGCTCCTCTGTCCATGGGATTTTCCAGGCAAGAATACTGGAGTGGGTTGCCATGCCCTCCCCCAGGGGATCTTCCGGACCCAGGGATCAAACTCGCATTTCCTGTGCTGCACGCGGATTCTTTCCCACTGAGCCACCTGGGAAGCCCATGGGCTGCACCGTGTCCCAGTTAATTCACATGCTGAAGGCCTGACTCTCAGGATCTCAGGACGTGCCTCTTATTTGCAGACAGGACCTTCCAAGAGGTGATTAAATGAAAACGAGGTCATACAGGTGACTAACGTCCTTGAGAAGAGAAGACAGGACACAGATGGAAGACTATGAGAAGACAAGGGAGGAGACAGGCGCCTACAAGTCAAGGAGAGAGGCCTCAGAGGAAACCAGCCCTGCCAGCACCTTGATCCTGGACTCCAGCCTCCAGAACTGTGAGAAAATTAACTTCTCTAATTCAAGCCACCCAGTCCGTGGTGCTCTGTTGAAGTAGCCCCGGCAATTACACTTCCCACCTCCTCTCAGAAGGCAGAACCAAGTTCACTCCCAGCCAAACCTCGGCGCCAAGAAGAGTGGTCTCCCTGTCATCCCCCGGCACAACCCCTGGGACTCCTCTGTCCCCCACCAGTCGGCAACAACCTACCCAGCCAGCATCGCCCAGCCCCTTGAGAACAAGCTGTCTCATCACAATGACGCCCCCTAACAGACTCCCCCAGCATCTCCTACCCACAGTCCTGCCTGTTCCACCATCATCTCTCGCCTGCATCGCTACCTTGTTCAGTTGCTCATCTCTGGTACCCTACTAAACACCCACGTGTTTGGGTTCCGACTCTGCAACCGGATGGTACATTCCTTGGGGTCGGGACCTGGCCTGACCCCTAGCCCAGTGCTGCGCAGAGGAGGCAGCCCTCAGAAAGAACTCTCTGTGCACATGTGTGAGATGAACTGAAGGAAGATGGAATAAAAGTGAGCCGAGCCTGGAAACGAAAGGAGAAGGGGAGCACGGAGGAGCACAGCTGACAGCACAGGGTAGGAAAGGCGGCGGTGGCCTGCAACTCCTCAGCTGACCACCATGTGGCGCTGTCGTTCTGGCACAGCCCTGGTGACGGTGGCCACAGGACCTGCGGGCTGGACCTTGCCTGCCAACCTGCAGACTCCAGTGTTCATGGCTCATCTGGTGCCAGACAGTCCAAAGTCGCCTTCCCCCTGCCATTATGCTGTTAGAGGGCAGGAGCCCCGTGCTCTCGAATCCCAGATGGGGAAAGACGCTCTCTGTACATTCTGGGGGAACCAAGTTTCAGCCTGACAGCAGCTCTGAAAAAACTGGATGGTTTTTTTTGCCTGTGGCGATGGCAGCCACCCAGTAATTCAGGACAGTCAGGTGGGAGGTGGGAAAGCACCGCAGGCCCGGGCCAGGAGGAGGCGGTCAGGAAAGGATGATAGGCCCATGGACGAGAGGAGACAGAAGTGAGAACTGGTCTCTCTGATGTGAAGCCAGGTCTGGGCATCAAGAGGGCACTGCCTGTCCTGACCTTGATTCTCCTGCTCCCGCTGTCCACTTATAATGTCCCGTCCACTGGCCTGGCCAGGAAGGGCTTCAGTATCCAGTCACTGCACCCCACATGCCTCCCCCAGGCGGGGCTCCATCCTCACCTTGCTCGCTTCAGGAGGCGTGCTTCCTGGGATGACCCCCATGACCCCCCTCCCACCCCCCAGTAAACCAATCTACGCTGATCCTCTCCAGCGACACTCAGGAACTATTCCCTGCTCTGACCCAGCACGTCCCCTAGCACCTAGTTCCAGTTCACTCAGCATTCCCTTTACCGAAGGTGACTCAGCTCTGCCTGCAGCCCGAGGGCCCCTGGAGGCGCAGGGGCCTGGATCTGCATGGGGATTTGTGTCAGGCTTCAAAAGGCTGGAAATGCCTGGACAATGGTGACATCATCAAGCCTCTTCAGACCCATCCATAGCCCCAGGTGAGATGAGATTGAAATAATACGTTTTAAGACGGTAAAGTTCCAGCCGCATGCCCTGGGGATGCGGGGACTGGGGAGCCTGACTCACCGGAACCTCATGGAAATCTGCCAGGGCTTTGGGCTGGATCCCAGGAGAGGCCCACCCTCATTCTTAGAGCCCCTCGCAGGTCACGGGTATACGCAGTGGTGGGCAGGGTCCTGATGCTAGGTCTACTCTCTCTCCCTGGGCTGGCCGCCTCTTTGTGCCTCTGTTTCTATATCTCCAAGAACTGGGTGGGGGGTGGTTTGAATAACATTGGTACCTACTCCCCAGGCTGCTGGTGAAGACGTGAGGACCAGCGGAGTCACCGTGAACGGCCGTGCAGGGAGAAGCGCCACGAAAGGCTTGACTGCCATGAGTCGGCGTTGGGCCCCTCCTCCTTGGGCACTGAGGTCCAGCCTGGGCGTCCCTTCTGAACCCACGATGGGGTCGAGGGCCCCTCTGGAGCGAGGGCTGTCTCAGGTGCTGCTTGTGGTACCCCCTCTGGTAAAAGGGAGGAGAGAGGCCCTGTCCACTGCTCGGGCCCAGAGGGGCTCACACAGAGCCGGAGGGTGAGCGAGGCTCACGGCCAGCCCTGCAAGGGAGCTGGGTCCCGAGGCAGCCTGGGGCGAGCCTTCCCCAGGCACGACTGGGCACTGCTCACTGTCCAGTTCACCTGGCGTGTCTGAGGGGAAGAAGGGCCTGATACCTCGGAAGGTCAAGTGAGGACACCGCATGTGAGGAAAGGTCTGGGCTCCGTCCACTCAGGCCCCTGGTCACGCAGACCAGGCAGTGACCTGGGGGCGCCTCAGGGCCTGGAATCAGCTCCGACGGTGCCCCTCCCCAGAGCCCTCTGAGGGGAAGCAGAGAGAGGTGGCACGTCCCAGGTGTAGACAGGCTCACGCTGTCTCCCTGCCACTTACATAGGGCAGGGGGTGAGGGGATGAGAGGGGGCCTGGCAGGAGTGCTGTGCGGGGCTACCTGGGGCACCAGGAGGGCTGGACACGACGAGACTGCTTGAAAGTGGAGGGAACCATTAGGATGCATACGGGGGCCTGTATTCTCTCAGAGAGCGCCCCCTGCTGACAGCCCGCAGGGACACTGCACCTCAGTCCTACAGCCGCAGGAACTGGGTGCTCACTGCCAACAAGCGGAAGCCCGGGCACGGGTTCTTCCTCAGGGCGTTCGGATGAGAACTCAGCCCTGCTGACACCTTGATTCCCATCTGTGACATCCTGAAACCAGAGACCAACCAGGTCAGGTAGAATTCTCACCTACCAAACTGTGAGATAACAAGCAGCAGGCCGGGGGGAGGCGGGGGTGAAGCTACCGAAAGTCACTCAGCTTGTAGTGACCTGTCCTGCAGCAATAGGAAACTCACAGGCTTGGTTACTAAGCGTTTTCAAGGAGGGACCTTCATTGTGCTATTTGGAGACACTAGGTAGTGGGGTGGGTGCATTTCAGTAGTGGCTACAGTCCCTACCCTGCTCCCTGGAGGCTTCTGAAGGGCCTCGCTTAGGCCCAGCTGCAGCTGCCACCTCCCTGCTAGCAGCCTGATCCTTGGCTCGCCAGCTACAGGCTTGCTTGGGGAAGCAGCTTGAAATTATTGGAGGGGGTGGCTTCTGGGCACAGACAGAGGGGAACAAAGGCCACAGGTCTGACAGGCCCTGTCTGACATGGTCCTGGTCAGCCGGACAAGCAGTCTCCCTCCCGTCTGACTCAGCAAATGACTTGTTTCATCTTGAGGGGACACAGTGCTACTTGCTCCGGGCATGCTCGAGGCCAGGATTGAGGAAGCCAGACACAGGCTGGCGGAGACAGGGACATTCCTGAGTCCCGTTCCAGCTTATGGAAACGGCTGCTGGAAACGCGGATTAACTCTGTGGCAGCTGTTTGCACTGATTTATGGCCCCTTCTGGACCCAAAGGCTTGCTGCCCCACTCAGCTCTGACTCCCAAAACGCAGCAGCCTTTTTCATTTTCAAAACGTTTTAAAAAATATTTGAAGTGCTCTCTCTGGCCATACACATTCTAAAAGCAGAATAGAAAATGTCAGCTTGGCCCAGTGCAAAGATGAAGCTGCCAGCAACGAAACAGTCCATATTTTAAAACAATGACACATGGGACTTCCCCGGTGGTCCACTAGTTAAGGCTTTGCCTCCCAATGCAGGAGGTGCAGGTTCGATCCTTGGTTGGGGAGTTAAGATCTCACATACCTCCTGGCCAAAAAACCATAACACAACACAGAAGCAACATTGTAACAAGTTCAATAAAGACTTTATATATGGTCCACATAAAAAAAAATCTTAAAGAAAAAATGAGACAATATCTTTAATCCCAAAAGTGGCTCTAACCAATGAATAAGAAAAAGACCCCCAACCCAAGAGAAAAATGGGCAACTAACATGAAAAGATTCATACACAGAAGAAACGCAAAGGGCCAACAGACACATGAAGAAATGTGCAATCTGGTCAATAACAGAAGTGTAAATGAAAGCCAGACAAAGTTATCATTTCTCCAGCAGCCATTTACAATGGGGCAGAAAATTTGTTCAAACGTTTTGAAGAACAATCCAGCAATATCCACAAGGTGAGAGATGTTTACAGTAGTCTTTGGGAAATTCCACTTCTAGGGATTAACTTTACAGAACTCTGCAGAGACCTGTGTTGACTGCAGCTCAGTTGGTTAGAAGAAAAAATCCAAATCAAACTGGAATGACTCAATGAGGTCAATATAATTGAATAAACTATGATTTTTTTCCCAAGCACGTGCTGAAATATGATGTTGCCATCAAAAAGGGCAGATCAGACCTACTCCTCTTCATCTTTGCGGGCTGACATGGAAAGAAGCCAAGACATATATTCAGTGGAGAAAAAGCAAGTTATATGAGAACACAAGTAATAGGATGCTGTTTCTTTTTTTTTTTTTTTGTAAGCACACACGTATTTGCACATGTATGAGAAGGGCCTGGAAGGATGGATTCCATACTTAAAGACGGGCGGTCTCTGGGAAGAAAGGAGGGGGATCAACAGGTGTGAGAGTCACCGACAATCAGAGTCCTGCATGCTGACAGAGGGGACTCAGGACCAGTTACTGTGCAGGCCTCGGGGAGAGCGGCCTTCCAGTCTAGCAATTCCTGGGGTGTGCTGGGTGGAGCAGGCTTCTTCTCAGAAGCATGACAAAAACAAGAAGGGGGACCCATAACCCAGGAGGAAAGGGCTAAACATTGGAGGTATGGCTTCTCCAGCAAGAGCCCTGGACTGAGCTGGAGGTTCCCTCGCACCAGACCCCGGTCCTGCAGGATGGGCAGGCCGACACCTGGGGGGCCGGGCAGGTAGCTGTCTCAGGGGTCAGCTCCTCACAAGCTCACTCGCGAGGTGTGTGAAGCATTTTCCTGGCAGGTTCATCCAAAACTCCAGCCTCCTGCACAAGAGCAGGGCTGGAAGCTGACCTTGACTCAGGAGCAATGGTCCTTGGGGGCTACATCATTCTCCTCTTCGTCCTCCAAGACTCCAGGCCCTCCTACTAACCACCAGCTTTGCCGCGTGCCTCCCACCCAAGCCCCGGGCGCCCTGTGGGACCAAGGAGAGGAGCTGAGAGCACCTGGGTGCCAGCTGTGGGCCATGCCCACTGCAGCGCGCAGGGCCAGGCCTTCCCCACACCCTCCGCTGCCACCCCCCAACTTGAAGGGAAGGCAACCCCCGCATCACAGATGAGCAGACGACTCAGGAGAGGCCCAGTGACTGCCCAGGCCACACCAGCAGGGCTGAGATTTGAGCCCAGGCTTGTCAGTGCCAAACCCTGTTCTTTTCCACTACCACGTGTCACTAACCTCAAAAAGGACAGGACTTTCGTTTCCTCAATAAACTGTAGGAGGCTGAGACTCCATGACGGAAGCAGGGACCCTGTCTGGACAATGCCATTGCCTGGACACCAGGGGGCGCCCAGGAGCAGGGCCAGAGCCCCGAGCGCGTCCACAACCCAAGTGCAGGTGAAGAGAGGCAGTCCATGCTGGGGCCAGAAGCCGGATTCAGGAACCGCTGGCCAAGGGCGTGGGTTCGGATTCCAGCTCTGCACGCAGTAGCTCTGTGGCCTTAGCCAATTAGACTCAAGGGACATCAGTAACCTCACCGCTCTAGGGGGTAACCACAGTGCCATTGTGAGGATTAGATTAGCTAATACAGTGCCTGGCATGCAGCCAGTGCCCCCAGAGTCAGCCACCTGAGCGCTGACAAACCGGCCCCAGAGGAACAGGGACCTGCAAGCCGCACAACACAGGGGTTGCAAGCAGACCCGGGGCATGGGCCTCAACTCCAAGGCCTCTCTTGCTGTCTCCTCTCCCACCAACAGCCCTGTGCAGCTCTCCAAGGGCGGCCAGCCAGCCCCATCCCTGAGTGAGAGCCCCCCGGCTCGACCACACACACCCACCTGAGGCAGATGCTCTGTGGGGATCATTTTTCCCAGGCTCTTCGGCAAGTTATTTTCTCTTTGCTTGGTGTCTGCTACTGCTACTGCTGCTAAGTCGCTTCAGTCGTGTCCAACCCCATAGACAGCAGCCCACCAGGCTCCCCCATCCCTGGGATTCTCCAGGCAAGAACACTGGAGTGGGTTGCCATGTCCTTCTCCAATGCATGAAAGTGAAAAGTGAAAGTGAGGTCGCTCAGTCATGTCCGACTCTTCGCGACCCCATGGACTGCAGCCTACCAGGCTCCTCCGTCCATGGGATTTTCCTGGCAAGAGTACTGGAGTGGGTTGCCATTGCCTTCTCCAGCTTGGTGTCTAGATTATTACAATTTAACCCAGCCCCCAAATGGCCTCCAAGATGAGTCCTGATTAAATTCCCACAAAACCCACAGGCAGAGATGCTCGATCTGCAGAGGGCACCCCCCTTCCCCAGGGAGGCCCAGCATCCGATGGCCATCTGTCACCTCCCAGAGTATGCGTGTGTGGGAGGTGCCGGGGGAGCTTCCTTGTGTCCACAGCCGTCTCGGAAGGGCCTCTGTGCCCTCCACTCGGTGGTCTGAGACTGTCTACCACCTGCTGCCCCCGGGGCCAAGGACACACACCCACATC
This sequence comes from Moschus berezovskii, assembly GCF_049115385.1. Classification (NCBI taxonomy): domain Eukaryota; kingdom Metazoa; phylum Chordata; class Mammalia; order Artiodactyla; family Moschidae; genus Moschus; species Moschus berezovskii. The sequence goes on along the minus strand of NC_142480.1, from coordinate 12,456,263 downwards.
ATCCAGTCACAACCCAGCTTTATCAGCCGTCGCTCCAGCCAGTTTAGGAGCCAGCGAGAGCCTCGTCTGGGATTGCGTGGGGCGGCGGGGTCAGGCCTTGGGTTCTGGACTTCCACCTCAAAACCCCAGCCCTGGGCAGCAAAGCAGGTGCCCATGAGAGACGAGGCCTGCAGATGTGTGTCTAGCAATCTTAGCTGGTGACGCAGCCTCCCCACCTGCCCTTAGGCCTGCAGCAGGCAATGTTCAAGCTCCAGGAAGCTCTTATCCTGGGCTTGAATTGGATCCAAGTTCAGGGCCATCTGTGCCTCTGGTAAAGGGTGTGGGTGCAGCCACGCCCAGAAGAAATCATCCATGTGGGAAACCTGTGGCCCAGGCACCTTGGGGTGGGTCCCTCTGTAAGCCTACCGACCTCATGCTGTATGTTAGCTGGGCACACGGTTGCCCAGAATAAAGACCACAGTCCCCAGTTCCCTTGCACTTCAGTAGGTAACTCAGTTCTGGCCACTGAGATGTGAACAGGGTATCACTGTAGCTTCTGGAACTTCTCCTTAAAAGATAGCCTGGGCTGTTTCCCTTTGCTTCCTCGTTCTTAGTCCCTCTGTATCCTAACGTCTAGATTGTGGGTGTGGCAGGTGGAGTTTCAGCACCACCCTGGACCAGGAGGGGCCACACCTGAAGAATAACGAGTTGGGGAAACTTGGGCTTCTCCGTGAGAGAGAACGAAGCCCCTCTCATTTAATCCACCCTCCCGCAGGTCTTTACTGTGGCAGCAATTGTCTGTTGGTTTGGGACGGACAGGTCTGAGGCAGGAAGGGGCCGGCCTCCCCTGGCAAGCTCTGAATTCGAAACTATGAACTCTGGGAGCATGGAACTGAGATGGTGCCAACCACACCGAGGTCCTCAGACAGGTGAGGCTGGGAGCTGATGCTCTGCATGGAGACGGATGGCCCGCCGCAGTCCAAGGGCTCTGCCTGCTATCCCCGGGGGACCCTCCCCACATGTCACAGCCCACCAGGCCACCCCCACTGCAGAGCAGGGGGCCTTGGTCCCTCCCTGCAGCGCCTCCTCCATACTGCCGTCTTCTGTGCAGCCATCCGGGCTCTCTGAGGACAGGGAAGGCCACCTTGGCACGGGGGTGGGACGGGTGACAACTCCCAGGAGCCTCTGCCAAGCCCCTTCTCCCAACACAAAAGTGGTGTCGCTTGGACGGCTGTAACTGAGGAACTTAAGAGGGTAATTACGGCCCTTTACTGCAGGGCCTCTAGGAACAGCAGGAGCGGGGGGGGGGCGGCCGGCGATGCGCTTCCCAGAGAAGGTGCTCTGCATCTCACAGATGCAGGGCCCCGCCTCGGAGGACGGGCCGTGGGAGCCAGCAGTGAACTGCCCCGGGTGGGCAGGAAAAGGCTCCAGGAAGCCCCAGCCGCTGCCTACCCTCCTGGAAGAACACCAGCCCGGCTCGGTGCGCACGATAAGGAAAAACCCCGGGCGCAGCAGTCACGGCCCACCCACACAATTCCTGCTGGCTCAGGACCAAGCCTGTCTTGAGACCTGGGTCAACAAGTTCTCGCTGGGCCCTCTAGCGGGACACCCCCGTGATGACCTCTCTTGTGTTTGAGCTGAGTGGGGTCTGTCCTGTGTCCCCACTGGGGGCCGGTCACCCGCCCCTCACACCTGTGGGGGTCACCCTTCACAACAGGATACAGGTGACGGCCATCAAGATCCATCCCTAGGCCGTGTCTGCACTGCCTGTCTAACATGCCTTCTCGTCTCACTCACCAGCTCACACACATTCAAAGGCTGCTCATGAATGGGGTCCCCCACTGCCCGAGGTGTTCCAAGTCCCCACACCCCTGACCGGTGGTCCACAAGTTGACACAAGTACCCACTTCAGCTCCCTCCCTGCTTTGCTCATACCTCTGCCCTGTCTGGGAGGCCCAGGCTGTACCCCCTCAATACTTGCCCTCCCGAGAGTTAGCCCTGCTTCCCGTGCGCCCTGCAGTCTCGCCCCCAAACTCAAGCACTCACGCACTAGATCTGGGTTCACCTTTGACCCCCAGCTCTGTTTCTCTGCTCATAAACACAGAGACAGACTCTTAAGAGCCAATCTGGACAGCTCAGCCCTTTCCAGTGTAACAGGAGCAGGAAGAGTGGACCCCATTGCTGGGTGACGCCATGGGCTAAGGCCCGAGCTAAGAGCACTTCAGACATCATCCCAGGTACCCTGACCCTGGGCCCTGTGGATAAACCACTTTTTATCCATCTTACAGAAAACAGGCAAGGTCAGGTCAAGTGAACTGGCCAAGACCACAAGGCAGCAAGATTTGGAACCAACCTTAGTCTGTCTCCTCCTCAAAGTCTGAGCATTTTGCTCTAAAAAAGCCTGCTCAGCGGTACCCTCCCTAATCCCATCAGAAAGCTTTTCTAATGACGTGTTGCCTCTGCTGACCTGCAACTCTGCCCATTAACTGGGCCTTCTCATCTTTTACGGTCATCTCCCGTCCCTTCACAAATAGCTGGCATTCAACGCACACTCTTCCTAGGAAGAGGCAGATTTCCTTTCTAGAAGCATCGTTCGGCCAAAACATCACTATGGATCTTTCTCCTCCAGTTGGACCCAGAGAAGGAATGCAAAGAGAACAGAAGTTGACACGGTCACTCGTCACTCCAGACCCAAGGGGGGAAGGCTGCTGGCATGCTGAAGAAGCCTGCCTGCTTTGGGGCCTTCCAGGAAGTCACGTCCAGGCTCGTTGTTGTTGTTCAGTCCCCTAGCCATGTCCGACTCTTCATGACCCCATGGACTGCAGCAACGCCAGGTCGCCCTGTCCCTCACCACCTCCCGGAGTTTGCCCAAGCTCATGCCCGTGCTCTGTGCTTCCTGGTAAAGGCCAGCCACCAGAGCAAGGGGCCTTAAGACCTCTTCCAGGATGGCCAGGTCCAGTACCCAGCGCCTGCGCAGAGCAGAGAACCAAGTGGGCATTGACTCCCCTGGCCAGGGTCCATGACTGCATCCATGCCAGGGGCTTGCTAGACCCAGGGCCCTCTGACTACAGACATGGAAGTCAAGCTTAGGTGTTAGGAGATGGGGAGCCTCAGGAGGAGAGGCCTGGCTAGATTCTGACTGGGCGGTTTCCAGGCTGTGTGATGCTGGTACATTAGCAAACCTCTCGGGACCTCCTCTGCCACCCGGGGAGGATGACCTGGCTCACCCTGATAAGCACCAGCAGGAAGAAGGTAAGAGGAAGGCTAAGTCCAGTGCTGGGCACTCAGCACATATCCAGTAAACGCTGCTCCTAACTCCCATGCTGGTCCTGTGAGCCAAGGCGCCCAGCATCACACGAACAACACACACCTGGGGCCAAGTCACCACCCTGGTCGGGGTTCAAGGCAGCCCCTTGAAGCCACACACACACGACCTGGATAGCAGGAACAGGGGCTGCCTCTCCCGCCTCAGAGATGAACCCTCACCCAGCCCCAGGGCCCAGGAAAAGCACTTTAAAAAAAATTTTTGTTTTTTTAAAAGAACTCTATGCAGGGACTGTGTGGACCAGGCGGAGAATTAAGAGCTTACTGAGCATGAATCTTTCTGAAACGCCCTTCTCGCATAAACAGACACCTTCGGAAGGCGGTCTGACATCTCTGGTGCTGCCCTGCCCGGGAACACAGGGAGTGTGAGTCCTCTGGGGCAGGAGCCGGCAGCTGGCAGGAGACACTCCCGCAGCTAAGAGGGAGGTTCTGGCCTGCGAGAACGACACGTACCCCCATGAGGTCCAGCCGCCACATGACAAATCTCCATGCGTTTGATTAAAGGCCTCTAATTTCTCTGTTTGTCTCTTTTGCCTGGTTACATAACTCCCCTCGCCCGCCTGCCACTGAGCTGTTCACACACTTCTGCTCTCTAACCACTGTGTTATCTGGATATTTCATCACACGCATGGGTTTAAGACAACAAAACAAATCTGTCTTGAAGTGGCTGGAGCTACTCTCCCAAAAAGCACCCTGGGGCTTTCACTGCCTAACTCTGCCGGTCACGGAGGGAGAAGGAAAGGCCCTCCCCAGAATGTACAGCTGCTTCCTGTGTTAATGTGCTTAAAACGACCAGACCCCATCTCTCACCCATGCAAGGACCGCCTTATGTCCATGAGGTGGGCCGACTGCCATCGGGGCCGAGCCACTCGAGTCCGTACCTTTCATGTAGGCCTCAATCTTTCGGATGAGCTCATAGGACTTGGACCGGTCAAGCAGGGTCCTGATGGCAGGAAGAGGGTCCAGGACAATAGTCTCCGGGTGGGCATCGATGTATTCCTGGAAGGAAAACACACTTCTTCTGGTTAGAGAAGGGAGACTGATGCTGAAACGGGGATGACAAGCAAGATTTCATCCCATGTGCCCTCCCCACATCCATCCCTCTGTTCCCCATCCTCCCACCAGCCCTGACTTCTGGCTGAGCCATCACCTGGTCTCAGGACACAGGATCCATCCACTTAGCCCCACTGGGATCACATGACTTTGATTAGACCAATCAGTGCCTTCCACCTCCTGGGGCTGCTGGCTCAGGAGAAGACATGAGACCAGAGTCCGTCCAACCAGAGGCAGGCTCAGCACTTGCTGGGAATGCTGGGACACTCTCCCTCCTGGAGGACAAGAGGAAGCTGGGAGACTGGGCAGCTGGGAGCAGTCATCCTAAGATCTGAAGGAGACAGGCCTGGTGCAGCCAAGCTCAAAACAGAGCCCAAACTGAGAAAGCAGAGCTTAGAAAAGAACCACTGGGTTCTGATCAGCTGGTTCAACTCCTGGATCGAGCCTCACCAGAAACCAGCCCTGCTCCTGGGGTGGGTTACGCTCAGTGAGAGTGGCCAGGACCCTGCCCTGATAAGGCTTCTGAGGCAGGGCTGGGGAGAGTGGGATGCCAGGATTCTGTAGATCTGTGAGAAGGTGATGAGATAGGTGGCATGGACCAGCCTCCTGACCCTAGGGTGCCCACTCCAACAACTGCTTATTAACACCCACTAGTTACACAGTAGATTGTGGACAGGCAAGCAGAACTGTGATAAGATTAGTCTTCACAGTCTTTATTAGTCTTAACAGTCTTCTTGGGGAAATAACATTAAGGCACATAAGGAACAAGAAACCATTATCTGTAACAGGAATTCAACAAAAGACACAGGAAGATGTTTCCAGGAAAAAAAAACACACACAGGGATCGTGGCCCTGCCATGTGGCACCTCTATGACTCCAGGAGCCCCAAGTCAGTGGGCAAGAGCAGTTTGTCAGGCAGACAAAGTAAAAGAGACCATCCCTCTGGCCCTAAAACTCTTATGATGCTAAGGACGAATGTGGGGGATGCTGGCCTAACAGGAAATGGGTTCAGAGAGGAGGCTGGGTGTAAGGAAGGCCATTCACCAGCTGTTGTTGTTACTGTGGGTTGAACTGTGCACGCCCACCCCGAAATCTGTTCAAGTCCTAACCCCTGGTCCCTGTGAACGTGACCATGTTTGGAAAGAATGTCTTCAGAGATGGAATCAAGTTAGTGAAAGTGAAAGTCGCTCAGTCATGTTCGACTCTGCGACCCCACAGACTAGGTAGCCTTTCCCTTCTCCAGGGGGTCTTCCCAACCCAGGGATCGAACCCAGGTACCCTGCATTGTGGGTGGCTTCTTTATCAGCTGAGCCACAAGGGAATCAAGTTAACATGAGGTCATGTTGGATTCAGATGGACCCTCATCCATCGACTGGTATCTTCAAGACAAGGAAAATGGGGACACAGAGACACACAGGGAGAGGGCTGTGTGAAGATGGAGACCGTGAGAGGTCAGCTGCAAGGCAAGGATGGCCACAGCCACCATGACCCTCTCCCTCAGGACCTTCAGAAGGAACCAACCCCACAGACACCTTGACTTCAGACTTCCAGCCTCCTTAACTGAGAGAATGACCTTCTATTGTTTTAGGCCACTCGGTCTGTGGTACTTTGTTGTGGGAGCCCCAGGGAATAAACACACCAGCTTAATTCACCCTCCCCTGCGACTCCAAAAGCTCCGTCTGTGAGGTCAGCAGAGGCCGGGGGGGAAAAGCCATAATGCTTCTTTTCTAGCAAACCTTATCAGCAAAAAGAGTGCGCCATTTGGATTATTCTTTTTTTTTTTTTCAGTGAACCTATTTTGGTTCCTAGGAATCATTTTTAAGAGCTCTCAACACAAAAGCCAGAGATTCATATCTCCCTCTCTGAAATCTGCTCCCGCCTGGTGTTCCATACCAGAGTATCTGGTGATGGGCTCATTGGTGTCTTTGAATTTTTTTTTTTTAAATGTCTCTGCTCCCGAGGGGTGGCCAGTACACACATCTGAGGAGGCCGTCTTCCCGTCCTCACACCTGTGAGGTCCATGGGGCCTACACGCTCTCGCCCCCAGAAGGTCCTCTCCAGCACGCGTCTGCAGACCCAAGTGCAGAAGAGAAGGTGCCTTCATGCCTCTTCTTCCTGAGAGCCTGGGCTGCTGCCTGGCTCACACAGATGGGCCAGCGGCTGGTAAGGCAGAGCCCACATCTGGACCCAGAGGGGACGTGGGGACGAGCTCTGAGGTGTCGTTCAGGAAGGTCTATCCAGGGCTTTCCTCAAGCCAAGAAGCCGTTCTCTCTCCTACAGCTGCAGCCTCACTGTGCGCCTGTACCTCTCTGCTGCCGGATCCCCAGAGACAACTCTCCCTGTCGGCACGGTTCCTTCCCCAGAGCGTGTTCCTCGGAAGGAGGCCTCTACTGACACCAGGGCCTGTCACTAATGAGATACCAAGACTGACATGTATGATAGCAATCAGACCAATGTCCTCATGTTAAAACGTCGTCCACTCAAGTAAAGCAACTACATATACTCCAATGCAAATTAATTATAAAAATAAATAAAAATGAAATGCTGAAATATTTTTTAAAAAATACAGTTTGAAGGGTGAATCTAAGAGAATAACGTAGGTAAACTTTGAGAGATTACTTGGAATTAGATTATGATGAACTTTATGATCAGGGCTTCCCAGGTGGCGCTAGTGGTAAAGAACCTGCCTGCCAACGCAAGGAGACATAAGAGACGCTGGTTCAATCCCTGGGTCGGGAAGATCCCCTAGAGGAGGGCATGGCAACCCACTCCAGTGTTCTTGTCTGGAGAATCCCATAGACAGAGGAGCCTGGAGGCCTACGTTCCCTAGGGTCACAAAGTGTCAGACATGACTGAAGCGACTTAACAGGCACACACACGAGCTTTATGATTCAATTAAAGCAGATTAAACTCTACACTAAGGATTAAAGAAAAAGAAAAGGTTATCCACTCAACAAACTTCGCATCACCCACAGTGCATCATGTATAGGGCGCAAACAATGGAGAAATGACAGACTTCGAGGGTTTCCCCACTCGATCTGGCTGATATATTCACGTTCTGAGTTATGAACTAAAAGTTCGTGATGCCCTCACCACCGCTGCCCACCTCCCTATCCCCGAACCCGCAGGGAGCAGCCTGGCACAGAGGGAAGAGCGAGGGACCAAGAAACCCCGGCCCCCGGTTGCAGTCATCTCCCACTGTCACCCTGGATGGGCCACTTGGCATCTCTTGTCTCAATTTCCTCATCTGTGACTTGCGAGTGTAAGCTGGAGAAGCCTAGGAGCAGTGTTTATGCGGCATGCTTCAAGGCCACGCATGACGCTGTTCTGCAACAAGACGGGCAGCCACATGGCAGAGACACTGCAGGTAACGGCAGGGACACACACGCTCCCTGCCTTCCTTCAAAGGGGAGGCAGCATTGGAGACGTTGCTTCCGCCAGGCTGGCCCACTTCTCCCTCCATCCACCAAGGTCCAGTAAACCATGACCCCCTCTCTCCTCAAATGTCCCCACTGCAGTACCGAGAAGTCTGTCCGCAGAGTTGGCAGATAACACAAAGCTTGTTCTGGTCCCATTTCTGTTCATTTAGGGCAGTGGCCTCTATAGAGAGAACTCAGGCTCATTAAGACGTGAACGGAAGCCAAAGATGCTAGAAGAAACCAAAGTGGGAAAGATCTGACAAGCAGGCGCCAACAAGCTTTGGACCCGGGTTGAAAGCATCAGGATTAACAGAAGAATTATTCCTGAACACGATCTCTTTTAGGACAAAGAAGGATTTTTTTCCAATCACCCCACTATCCACAAGCGGATTTTCTTCCAAGCCTTTCAGCTTATCTATTGTATCGCGGGCCTCATGCATTTTTCACAAGTCTCTTAAAATTACCAAACAAACTGCTGGAAGGGTGAGCGCTCAGTATCATTTTATCACCACTTGGAGGAATAAAGGCCCAAACCATCTCCATGGCAAATGGTAAACACATTTCTGTTAGAAGGCCTGTCTCGAACACCTAGAAAGGGATTCTGGAAGTTTACTAGGGGAGCCTGGCTTTGAGAAGCCAAGGCAAAAGAAATGCAGAAATACACAGCCTGGGGTCAGCAGGGCCAGGAGGAGGTTTAGATAATACCGACAAAGGGGCACAGATCAGCCAGATGCTCCCCAAGGCCCAAGGGTTTGTGAAGCTGAGAGGGGCACCTGGCCCTCTGCCGGGCTGGGGAGGAGGCAGGTTGGGGTCGAGGTTTCCCCACAGAGAATCTGAGCCAAATGAGAGGACTGAGATGAACACAGGAGATCCTGTTTCCTCCACATTTACAGCCTGGAAAGGAACAGGAGTGCAACTCGTGGATCTGCTCTCCTCTGAAGACAAATGCAGGTGGGAGTCCTGAGTTCAAATCCTGCCTCTGTCACTTTATATCTGTGAAGAAGAACCTGGAATTACATCTCTGATATTCCATTTCCTGTGGGTAAATGTACCTTCTGAATAAAACCTCTCCCAGGAAACTGTGTGGACAACAAGATGACAGATATGAAAAGGGTAGGGGGAGTTCCCTGGGGTCTAATCGTTAGGAGGTGGTGCTTTCACTGCCATGGCCCAGATTCAGTCCCTGGTGGGGGAACTGAGATCCTGCAAGCTACACAGTGCAACCAAAATAAATAAAAATTCAAAAAAAAAAAAAAGAGTTGGTAGATATAAAACAAAAAGGATGCTCATGACTCTGTGGCATAGGGACTCTTAGGGCCCAACCTGACTGGAGGCCTCTGAGACTGCTGCGCCCTGCCCCGACCAGCAGACTGAGGGGCCAGGCCGGCTCTGCACTTGGGGGTCAGCAACTGGGCTGCTCTGCCCCAGGCTGACCCCGCGGACATTTGGGGCACAACACAATCCCCCGCCCACAGCAGCCCAGGCTGCAGGCAGCCACCCTCCACAGGCAACTCGGGTCCTGACGGAGCCCAGCTGCCTGCTCCTCACAGGGCAGCAGGTGAGGCACCCAGGACCCGCCCCCTGGATCCTCAGGAGATAACAGGGCTCTGGCCCACTTCTCCCAAACGCCACAGGTCTCTTTAGAGAGTGGTAGCACAGGGAACTGGGGCTTCCCTGGAGGCTCAGATGGTAAAGAATCTGCCTGCAATGCAGGAGACCCAGGTTTGATACTTGGATCAGGAAGATCCCCTGGAGAAGGGAATGGCAACTCACTCCAGTATTCTTGCTTCGAGAATCCCATGGACAGAGGAGCCTGGCGGGCTAGAGTCCATGGGGATGCAAAGAATCAGACACGATTGAAGCGACTTAGCAACAGGGGCACAGAGAACTATATTCAATATCCTGTGATAAGCCATAATGGAAAAAAATATTTAAAAAGAATATATATATATATATGTATAACATCAGACACGCATCCTCTACTTTGTGCTACAGAGCAGAAATCAACACACTGTAAATCAACTCTAGTTCAATGAAAAGAAGAGAAAGTGGTGACTCATATTTTAGAGATGTGTACTGCCACAATTTACAGAGTAAACACAATGTCTGGGACTTGCTTCACGACGATCAGGCGCAGGGGGCGGGGGAGGGAAGTAGGTGAGACATGGGTGAGAGCGGAGCGCCCACAAGCTGCTGGCCGGTGAGGCCAGTGAAGCCACAGCCTCTCAAGCGTTTCTAAATTTTCCAAAACAAAATGTTTAGGGGTGGGGAGGGAGGTGGGAGGGAGGCTCAAGGGGGAGGGGACACATGGCTGATTGACGTTGAGGTATGGCAGAAACCAGCACGATCCTGTAAAGCAATTATCCTCCAATTAAAAATAAACCAACTTGAAAAAAAGGCAAAAAAAAAGTTTGGGGGGAAATGGGGGGAGTGGGGGAAGTAATGAAATCCTCCATCTTCAACTCCCCATCCCCCCAACTGTGCCAGAAATGAGTTCAAACAGCAACACGAACTTTCAGGAAGGAGCAGGAGGCAGCCCCCTAGATGGGAAACACAATGAGAGAGGACAGGGTAAAGATGATAATCAATACAATAACTGATCGTAATTTGAAATATTAGCAGCTCCTCTTTGCCCAGGACTGGCTACATGCAGGCCACTGCATACAGTGGTTCACAAATACCATTTCTTTACATAAAAATCCTGTGAAGTAAGAGCTGAAACTATAAATCTCTTTGAAGAACACATCTGTGTAAGTCTTTGAGACCTTGGATCAGATAATGGTTTCCGAGATACGATACGAAAAGTACAGGAAAAAATAAACACAAAAACTAACCTGGCCATCATCTGCACCAGGAGCTTCTGTGTCCAGGATGCCACCTGCCTTGGCCCTGGTTCTCTGGATTGAGGGAGGGCCCGGGCACGGCCTCACCGTATCACGCTCAGGGCCCAGGAAGGGGAAGCCTGCCCACTGGGCTGTGTCCTCTAACCCCAACAGGAGGACTGGGGATTCAAACGTGATGGACAGGTGGAAATCTACGCCTCTGAGGGTTGGGGTAGCTGGGATGGAGGAAGGGCCACTGCACAGCAAGCTGGGCATCCCGGCTCTTCCCTGGGCCTCAGCTTCCTTCTCTGTCAAGCAAAGGTCACTGCTGGGAAGAGGTTACATGTGTTAAGAGAGCTGAAGCTGCCAGACTCGGTACAATCCTGCCTTCCCCCCTTGTGAGGCTGGGCTTCTGTAAGCCTCATCTGTGCACAGCTGAGTTGGGCAGGTCTAGAAGAGCAAACAGACCGAAGCCTGGGGCCAGAGAGGGGGAGGAGCATGGGGAGGCTGGGAGTTGCCCAGACCTCCCATGAACAAGCGGTCTCCTACTGGGTCTCCAGGTGGCCGGCTGTTTGAAAGATGGTTTCCTGGGCAGTCACATCCAGCAGACACTGAGGCAAGCCCCACAGCGGGAGGAGCCAGAGGCCCTGTCCTCGGGGCCTCTCAACCTCCACGGAGGCTGGACAGAGGACAGCACGTGGATGCTAACAGGGGAGCACGTGCAGGGCTGGGTGAGCTAAGTGCCCGCTCCCCCACCAAGCTCTCTGCACGTTAACCTGCAGCCTGGAGGGAGACACAGAGGAGCTTTGTAGAAGAATTTCAGAAAAATTCCTGCTGGCCAGGAAAAGTGGTCGGCTCGGGGGTGGGAAGGGAACCAGGTTGCAAGTCATTCCTGAAACAAGGGATTTGACAGCACCCAGTTGGCTGAAGAAAGTCCATCTCTTGGTCTGGTAATCAGTCTCCTTCCCTCCAGCGGCCCTGTCCCCCACCTTGGGAAGAGGATGTCATGTGGGAGGACAGGAGCTCTGCACCGTGAATAGGAAGGGAGCTCATTGCCCAAGGCTGAGGACAGAAAGGGGCAGGGCAGGGCCGGGCAGGGCTGGGCTGGACCAGGCTCAGGGGAGTGGCACTGCTCTTCTGCTTGATGGGGTGCTAGGTACATGGCCTATCTCTGTGGCAAAAAGTCATCAAGCTGCTCACAGCATGCACGCTCTTCTCTGTGTATGGTATTGTTCAGTTTCTAAGGGGTGCGGGGGAGGCGGGAAGCAAGCATTGGACTAAACAGCAAGGCTCTGGTTGCAGTTCCTGCTCTGCCCTGTGGCCTGCCTGGTGCTCACCCTGTCTAGGACTCCACTTCCCACGTGAAGTGGATCACAAAGGGAAAATGGGACCCAATGCCACCGTGCGCCCACCCCCCCACCGCATGGCCCTGGCAGCCATCAACCGATAGTGGCAGTGATCCCTTGGGAGTGACAACAACCTTCTGTGCTGACCCCAGGGGGATTTCAGAATCCAGGTCATAACGTGGTTCCAGAAGCAAATAAGCATCAGCATCAGATAGACTCCACATGCCACGCACAGAACACACTCTCCAGGCAGACTCCCAGGAGTCAAGGTCTGCGTTTCAGTTAACAGCCAGCAAACGGACACTAAGGAAGAACTGAAATTACTTCCCTGTGGCTGTTAAAAATTACTTGCGGGGGTTTTTACGGGAACGGAGGTGACCTTGGGCTTACTCAGCATAATCTCACTCCTTCTGGCTCTTCCTGAGAGCATGACCCGAGCCCGGATGGTTGAGCTGATGCCACAAAGCCTGGCCGTTTAGCAGGCTCCTTCCACACCGAGTGGTGGGTGAAAGCCAGGAAGCTTCTGGTTCCTCTGGTCTTGATATCATGATGGGGGTCCTGGCAGGATGCTAGGATGTGTTACTATTACTGACAGTTACAACAGTCATCATGAGAGCAGCTGACTTTTCCTAAACACTCAGCAAGTGCAGGACAATGTCCGACACCTTGCAGGAACTGACCTTTTACTGGTCACAACAACCCTATGCAGTAGGTCCTATGAGCAGCCCCACTGGACAGAGAAACTGAGGCTCAGAGACCCTCAGTACTTTGCCCAGGCTCTCCCAGCTAGGAAGTAGCCAAGCTAGGATCTGAATCCATGCACTTTGGCTCCAGAGCCCTCCAGTCAGTGAAACAGTGGCAAACCTGGGTAAACAAAAAGCAGCATCTCAGTTGTAGCTGCAAGCCCGGGTCACTCAGGTTCATTCATTTTTTAGAATTTTCCGTTATTTATTTATTTACATAAAACAGAAAAGACTGGGCACTCTTAACATGGGCCCACGGATAACCAGGAGGTGAGGTGGAACCTCTCCTTAAGCATCAAGTCATGATGGTTTAGTGCAAAGAAAACTATACTGGGAATCGAGGGCCCCAGGGTCTTTGACTCTTGGTGTCATGATCTAATTCTGTGACTTGCAAAAAAAATATTACATTTTCTTAAATCTGAAAACTTTCTTTTAGAATTTATTTTAAAAGGAAAAAAGCAATAAGCCTTTCTCATGTTCTGCCAAGTCAAGCTGAGGCCTTTAGCCTGGTGGTTCTGCCGTGAGGCCAGGCATCTGCACATGGGGTCAGCTCAGGGAAACGCTAAAAAAAAGAGAAAAGGCTGTGGGCTCACCTGCTCCTCCTACCTCCCCAGGGACTGCACCCTGGTTCGCCCTGCTTCCAAAGGCCCCCAGGGACCTGGGGCAGTCTGCGTCTGTCCCCACCCCTGGGTCCAGACAAACTGATACAACTGAAGACAGCCACTTCCTGGGAGAGCAGGCAAATGACGTGGCCAGACGCCGGAGTCCACAGCGGCCTCTGTGAGGAGGAGCTGCGCGGCACCGAGGGAAGGACTCGTGCTGGGTGCACAGGCGGGAGGCCGTGGGCGCTGCAGGGTGGCCCCCAGAGGGAGGTCTAAGACTGCAGCAGCGTCAGCAGCAACGCTCCCTTCAGAGGCACACAGCGCTTCTGCAGAGAGTGAGAACTGTCACGGGGAGGGCGGCTCCAGGTGACGATGAGATCACGAGCCGGGCTGAGCAGAGCTTTCTGGGAGAACCACCAATCAATCCTCTGGGCAAACCACTGACACCTGTCATCAACCGAGGCCAGAACCCGAGGGCCCCCAGGCAAAGCCTTCTGACACCACTCCGAATACCTGCCTGTTCATTACAGCTTACAGAAAACCACGAATCAAACATACTCCTGAAGAATCCACGCTAGGCCCCAGTGCTGTGATGTCACACAACGTGCCAGGCAGCCATGGCCCTAGCTAAACCCTAGCATGCGAAGCTGCTCAACAATCATATGCTGAGGCTTTTCACTTTCATGCATTGGAGAAGGAAATGACAACCCATTCCAGTGTTCTTGTCTGGAGAATCCCAGGGACAGGGGAGCCTGGTGGGCTGCCGTCTATGGGGTCTCAAAGAGTCGGACATGATTGAAGCAACTTAGCAGCAGCAGTAGCAGCAGCAAAGAGGCAGTGGGATCTGGAACAAGGCTGGGTCTGACTCCTGCAGCAAGCCTTGAGAGTGGGCTCTCAGGAGCCAAGAGAAGGTTGTGGCAGCATCCAGAACATACCAGAATACATATATTCATGTATACCAGAATACACAATGGACTGTCAAGTCCTGTCACACAGAGTGTCATTTGCAGTCTACTGACCTATGCGTGCAGGACACAACCTGTGCGACTGGCCCTGACAGTCGGCCACAGTTTATACTTTCTGATCACTGGCAGACCACTTCTGTCAGGCCAGCCACAGCACTGGGATAGTCCTGATCTCAGCACCAGGACTCTGAGACACTGTGAAAGTTAAGGTACAGGCAGAGTCTAGAATTTGGGTTCAGGTCCTAGAATCATCATTAACTTTACGTGTGCTTCTGAAGGTCACAAGCTATTTGTTCTCATCTATAAACCAAAGAGTCAGAATAACATTTAAAACATCCGTTCTGACTCTAAGTTCTAGGATTCGTTGGTTCCACGATGTGATAAACAAAGAAGATAGCTCTTCAGGTACTGAATGGAGCCAGACCGGTACACAGGGGCCCCGGGCCTGCTGCCCTTGAGCGCGTGCACAGCACAATGACCGCACAGGACAACCTCGCCGGGGCGGTGGGACAGAGCAGAGGGAAGAGAGCTAGAAGGACGGCACAAGACCGACAGACAGATGATGGCTCCCGGTCAGAGACAGACGCCCACCCGCCAGCTCAACTAAGTCCACAGGCAGCCCGAGACTTTTCTCTGCCATCACTACATGCCTCTCCATCCCCCCTCAAACCTGCCGGGCATCTAGACGACACCCTGCACCACTGCTGCCTCTAACTCTTCCCGAATGGCTCCGGGGGAGAGTGAGGCTTCCCACCAGCAGGCGCCTTGGTCTTAATGAAACCTCGTTTGTATTCCAGAGAGCTCTCAAGTGTCTGAGCGCCCAGCCTGAAGCCTCCCAGACAGCACGAGACCAGGGAGAGTGACAGCCCGTGTGTGTGTGTGTGTATGTGTGTATGCCCATGTGGGTGTGACAGCCCATGTGTGTGTGTGTGTGTATGCCCATGTGTTTGTGACAGCCCGTGTGTATGTGTGTGTATGCCCGTGTGTGTGTGTGTGTATGCCCGTGTGTGTGGTGTCTTTAGCCACAGGGCAGCCACATCCCACCCCGCCCCCGGGGCTCAAAAGTGGACATAGACGTTGGGTGACTGGTGATAATAGAGTAGGGCCGTGTTGCCATGTTGGGGTGCGGGTAGGGGGAGTAATCCAGCTACAGGGGAGAGGGGAAGAGGGGAGGAGAGAGGGTTTCTGGAAGCCAGTGACGCCAAGCCACAAAGGGTCACAGGCACGGGACACACGAAAAGACATTCCAAGCAGAGGAGACAGCAAAAACAGAGGCATGGGGTGAGGCCGCCCACGTGCTTGGGTGGACAGAGCTCTCAAAGGAGAGGTTACGTGAAGACACTGGGGAGAGACAGCTGGAGACGAACCAGCCATGGGGTTTGGACTTGATCCTAAAGCAACAGTTTCTGGGCCGGGGAGTGACGAGCCAGCCCTGAGCTTGGCGGTGACCAGTCCAGCAGTGTGCAAGGCTAAGCGGCTGAGCTTGGAAGGGACGCGTCCTGGGCAGCGTGTCAGGCGAAGCGCTGGCCTTGGGGGCACGTGCGTCAGGCTTCGCCAGGCAGGAAGAACCGAGATGCTGCCTGACCTTTGGTACAATATTGTGTCTGACCTGGCAGAGGTGCTGAAAGGAAAAAGACGGTGCAATTTACCCCTCAGACTATTTTGCTCTTCAGACCCGTTATTTAAAGCCGGGAGCTCAAGCCAGGTGGCCAGGCCCTTCCCGCACAGGGAGTACAGAGGAGAAAGGCCAGGTGTGCAGGAGCGCTAGACAGGAGCAAGGTGACCAGGTTCAAGGACTGGCAGGCTGAATGAGCCTGGCTCACACACTGCCCTTCCCAGGACCCTGAGTGCCCAGTGGGAACAAAACAACAGGATGAGGAGGTGCAAACTAGGTCCCGGCATGCCTGGATTCTCTGTGACTTGGTGCCAAATGAAACTGATTAGAAACACCTCCCAAAGGGGTGGAACAGGGGCCAGGACTTGCTTGGTGGGAGTGCTGCTGGCACAACTTCTATGGAGAGACACT
Source organism: Moschus berezovskii (assembly GCF_049115385.1). Taxonomy (NCBI): domain Eukaryota; kingdom Metazoa; phylum Chordata; class Mammalia; order Artiodactyla; family Moschidae; genus Moschus; species Moschus berezovskii. The sequence goes on along the minus strand of NC_142480.1, from coordinate 12,439,984 downwards.
GGGCAAAGGCCAGAATTAAGAAGACATAAACTCAGCATTTCTATTTCTAGGTATTTTCCCTATATAATTCCCCACGTGGGCACACAAAGATGTATGTTCAAGGATATTTACTCTCTGCAGCATTTCCAAAATATGATGGGAAATGTTCTAAGTGTCCAGCAGTAGAGGATGGGTTAAGAAAAGGATTTAAGGCCATTTGATGGAATACTATGCAGCCATTAAAAAGAATAAGGCAGCCTGAAGGAAGGACTGCTATGGAATCAGTTCCAAAACAGACCACACAAAACAATGGCTTTGTGTGGGGATGGGACGACCACCTTTGCTCTCCAACACAGAACTCCCTGAAAAGGCTCCGGGTTGCTGCCCCCCCCCCAGACGGAGGCTGTATGGCTGGGGAGCAGGGGAGGAAAAAACTCCTTAGATCTGCTGCATGTGCACAAGCTAGCCACGGCAGATGGTGAAGAGCCAGACAGAGAGGACACAGGGAAAGCCACACGCAAGGAACCGTCCAGAGCCACAGGGCATGAATAGACTGGGAGCACTCACTGTCCCGGGGCAGAAGCTGGGAGAAACACTGGCGTGTTCAGGAAGCTTCCTGGCAACAGAACGCCAGCCATAACCCCCACCTGTCCCTGCTGGGGAACGAGCCCCAGAACAAGGGTTTTAGAAAGGCCAAGCCACTGGAGGAATCCAGGGTTGAACTGTGCGTGACCCATGCCACGGATAGAGCGGAGGGAAACCCCTTCTGGATGGGGAGAGGGGAGGCGGGTGGGGGGCTAGGGGAAGACTGCCTGACGGGGCGAGATGGGCCTGAACATCTTGGGTGTGCCGAGTGCCCACCAGTGGCCCCCAGGTCACAGGCCCTCATCCCATCCCAAAGCCGGATGCCACCCACAACCATCCATCCCCCGGGTCGTCTTCCCAGATGGTCTGCAGTGCCACGCGCCTCACTCAGCCATCAGAGAGAAAACCATGGTCCCCATGGTGGGGACATCATAGAACTGATGGGAAGTCCACGAAGAAAAGCGATCCCACCAACGGATAACCCCTGACCGCTGAGGAAGAGAGGGCGGGGGGGAAACGGAACACTTGAATATCCGAGACAACAAACGCCCTCTCCCCTCCTTCCCAGGCCCCAGACGAGAACAATACCCCTCTTTCTGCCCCTGGACCTCAGCACCAAATCTGTAGGCGTCCTCCACCTCCCGTCTGTGGGAGGCTGGCAAGGTGCCTGGCCAGGCTGTGCACCTGACCAACATCACATGCCCTGTCACAGTGCCAGCGCACTGCTCAGGCCCTCAAGCAAACAGAGACTGCGGCCACACACCAGCTTTGGGACCAGTGGGGGATGTGTAGGGATGGGTGCGGCCGGGAGAAGGCACCTCCCCAGGGGCTGACTCTCAACCGGGACAGGCTGGCATTTCCACTCAGGGGCCACTGGTGGGACTGGAGGGGGTCCCAGCGGCCTCACAGCTGAGCACAGTGAGCGCCAGAGAGGGGCTGCCTGGTCCCAGGAGCTCGGTGTCACCCCAGCTCAGCAGCAGCCCCCTCACTCCGTAAGCACCTGTTCTAACCCCGTGCGCCTTCTTCACCCACCTGTTCAGGTGAGCCAGTGAAGTAGCCCCTGCCCTTGAGCCATATCCTAGGAACCAGGCCACAGGCTGGCTCCGCCCGCCCCACCCAAGGCTACAGCTTCCAGCCAGAATTGGGACTCTCGGCTCCCCGAGGCCTGCGGGGTCTCTGGCCTGCTCCGCTGACTGTGCCAGGTTACAGCCAGGACTCGGGGTGCCCATGCCGCTGTCATTGGGGAGACAAGAGGAGTTGCCCGGAATCACAGCAGAGTCTGCAAGATGCCGTTGATCTCTGGGACCCGGGGCCACTCAGGCCGGGGAGGCCGGGGCCCCTCACCCCTGCACTCAGCCACCCCGCCTTCCCAGCCTCTGGCTGCAGGAGAACAGACAGCTATGGCTGCCAGCCGCGACCCTGGCAGTGACAGTGACCCCGGGTGCTGCACACCACTGTCTCACTTCCGGCCGCACATCTCTGCCCTCTCCTGAGCGGTGGCCATCGCAGGCCCGGGCTGCAAACTCTCATCCACCGCTGTGCTGGGCTGCACCAGCCTATTCCAGGTCCACAGGCCTCTGTGCCATCCTGCGACATAGCCCCTCGGTCTGCTCCACAACCTCTCCCTGCTTACTGGGCTTTTAGGCCTCGGCTCAAGTGTCACCTCCTCAGAGAAGTGATAAGAATCTCCAGGTTATGACAGGCCTTGATTTTTCTTCTTCCGAGAACTTGCCACAGGTTTCCCCGGGTGGCACAGTGGTAAAGAATCCACCTGCCAATTCAGGAGATGCAAGAGACACAGGTTCAATCCCTGAGTCAGGAAGATTTGCTGGAGGAGGACATGGCAATCCACTCCAGTATTCCTGCCTGGAGAATCCCGTGGACAGATGAGCACGGCAGGCTACGGTCCACACAGTCACGAAGAGTCAGACACAACAGAGCAACTGAGCACACACGCAGCACAGAACTTCATCATGACTGGAGACTATAGTACTTTCCTAGATGTACTTATGTTTTGTTAGTATGAACCCTTGCCTCACCTATAGCAATAAACACACACACACACGTGTATGTGCGAGCTAAGTCGCTTCAGTCATGGACTATAGCCCACCAAGCTCCTCTGTCCATGGGATTCTCCAGGCAAGAATACCAGAGTGCCATGCCCTTCTTCAGGGAATCTTCCAATCCAGGGATCAAGCCAATATCTCGTATGTCTCCTGCGTTGGCAGGGGGGTTCTTTGGCACCTGGGAAGCTCCGCCACACACACACCAAATACAAATCTGTGCGGATAGCGGCTGTGTCCACCTGATCTGTCTTATTTTTTGTATCTGTGATGTCTTCTAAAATTCCTGGCACACAGTAAGTGCTTAATTGAGGCTCGTGGAATAAATGACAAAATGGTTATTTGACAAATGATCTCACAGATCAGTGGAGAGACAGAGATACAGGCCAGGACAGGGACTAGAAGCCAGTGGGTGTGCGAGGCCTGAGGCAGGGGCCTGGACCCAAGCCAGCATGGGAAGGTCCCTCTGCCCCACTCTGTCCGTCCCCAGAGGACAGAGGGCGGCAGAGGCCCAGCACATGGCCACCAGAGCAGCCTTACTCTTGGCTGGTGAGAGGCTTTGTGATTTATTACACCAAGTTGAAAGAAACCACACAGGCCTTTATCGTGGGCACACAGACCACACGGGTTGCACAGAAGCAAGTCAGTAGGTCATGGCCCCAAACAGGCCAGGAGGAGCATGGAAGAGAACTTCCTGCCATAGATGTTCCTGAAACGACGAACCCACCAGACTACAAACTTCTTGGCTGGAGTTCTCGATTTCCAAAACCCAAAACCCAGGAGCCCAACATATCCACAGGACCAAGCTAAGGAACACTGAAATGATGTGTACATCACATCACATGTACGCAAACACAAAACATGTACACACTTGTACACATCACAAAACTTATACACAAGTTTTCCCTACCTTCTGGGGAAAATGTACTATTAGCAAACATTCTAAAAGCCAGCATACCGCCAACCCTCTGCTTTGAAAAACTGTCTACACACACAGAGGGAAGGCGGCCAGCTCCCAGAGTGAGCTCAGGCCCTGGGGCGGCATCCCTTCCCCTGCCGTACAAAGTCCAGCTCTGCTCTGGCAGGTAACAGGGTCATAAAGTCGAGCTTCTTCCGAGGGGGCCGGCCTCCCTCTACACAGAGAAAGGCCCCGCAGACAGTTAACGGCCCCAAAGGGCACCATGCTCCCTGGGGCAGAAAGAGCGATTCACAGCCACCGCCCGGCAGCCTGGCTGGGGCGCACAATGGCCAGATTGTGTGGCCACCTCCGCTGCTGGAGGAGGGGCCTCCTGACCCAGGGCAGCTGTCACGGGGAGGCTGACCTCACAGCCACCCCAGGAATCCAGTCCTGGGGCCAGGGCCACCAGATCCGCCCAGCTCTGCCTCCCTGGCCTCCGTCCAGCCAACATTTATTTCATCATCGGGTGGCACCAGCAGGGTCAGAGTCTGGCACGGCCAGACAGTGACCTGGCATCATTGGCCCTCAGCCCCCAGGGGTCTGTCAGTGGGCAGCCAAGGCCCCTCTGAGGCACCTCTGAAAAGAACGCAGGCTACTTCTTCCTCAGTGACTGCAAGCAAGTGATTTAATAACTTCCTTGGGCCTCAGCCTTGTCACATGAAAAATGGGAAAGTAATTCATTTTTCCACGGATTGATGTAAGTCCCAAAAGAGATATGAGATGTGCAATGCCCATGGCTGCTTGGGATGTGCTCAAGAAACTGTGGTCTCTCCCGTGGCTCCATGGTGACCACCTAAACTTTTCACCGGTGCTCAGGGTTCCTATTCTGAGCCCCCTCCTGATGGTCCACAGGTTACCAGGTGCTGCCCCCAGAATGGACAGAAACTCACTTAACCTTTGATCGGTTCAGATGTTATCTTCTTCATCAGACTAGAAGGCCTCCAACAGTAAAATCTCTTGCTTCTGCTACTTCCACTGGGTGCCCACCGCACACAGTACACAGTTCCGTGCTGGTGGCGGCTCGGTGCACATCTGAGGGTGACAGGCTTTGAGTCAACACAGCTGTGAATCATTTCAGAGCTGCAGGGGCCAGAGGAAAACAGAGCTGGGGTCTTAGAGGTGATCACTGCTGTCCATAGCAACGGCCTTTTGGCTTGGGTACCACTGTTCTCAGGTCACATCTTCCCGGTGCGGTAATCTTCTGTTCTGGCATCTTCCCGGTGCAGCTGGGGGGCAACCGAGGCCCCAGTGGGTCAGCTGGTGAAAAGTGGAGCCTAGCACAGTACCCAGAGTCCCCCTGAAGCCCACCCAGGCCTGCCTCTAAGGCTATAGTCAGTCCACTCTTCCGCTCTGCTGTCAGAGCTCAGCTTCCATTTGGGGACACTTTCGTAATCATGGTCTCATTGACTCCAATTACAGTTAAGAGCTCTCAAGCTGGCTGGGACCGACAGTCACAGATAAGGCTGCTAGAGCAGTACTACTGCCATGGAATAATAATAATAATAACAGGGACGTCCCTGGCAGTCCAGTGGTTAAGACTTCGCCTTCCATGAAGGGGTTGCGGGTTCGATCCCTGGTTGGGGAGCTAAGATACCACATGCCTCTCGGCCAAAAAACCCAAACATAAAACAGAAGCAGTATTGCAACAAATTCAATACAGACTTTAATGGGCCACATTAAAGAAAATAAAATAAAACTTAAAAGATGTATTTTAAAAATACCTTTAAAAGAAATAAATTATATAAATTTTTTAAAAGGAATAGTAATGCAATAATAATAAGCCAATGTGACTCGGGTCACTAAAGGCTCCACCTGGGCAGATGGCCTTGCACCTGCTCTCACACACCAGGTGCTAACAGTAAGGGTGGTGAACGCTTCCACACGCTCACGGTCGGCACCCGTCTTGAGGGCATCATGCCTGTGAAGGTGTTTCAGCACCCCGGGTATTGCTGCTCACCGCATCTGCCTCCCGGGCCTGCAGGCAGCTCTTACTCCTCTGATCCCAGCAGGCACTCACGGGCCTGGAGGATCCGAGTGGCCACCGAATTGTCAAGAGTCCCCGGGCACCTGTCACTTTGGGGCAGAGACTAAGAGCCAAGACGAATCTCTCTGAGGTGTTCTAGGCAGTGAAAAATGCGCAGTCCTAACCACTGGGCCACCAGGAAGCTCCCAAAGATGGTGTCTTACATGATTCCATGGATATCAAAGTCCAGAACAGGGAAAGAGAGCATCGCGGGTGTGGGTGGGTGCAGGGAACCCTGGAGGGAGAAAGGGGCTCTGGGGGTCAGCTGGGAGTGGGCGTGAGGAGGAAGGGGGCTGGACAGGCAAACACAGAGACAGAAACTGGTGGCTGTCTATGGCTGGGGACATGTGGGCTGCGGTGGCCCAGGCTGCTCAGAGGCCGGCCGGTCGTGGCTGAGCGAGGCACGCCGAGGACGGTGGGGTCCCCAGGGTGAGGAGGGGGCACTGCTAAGCCTCAGATGGTATGAGCTCCTCTCTGTCTCAGAAAACGCCAGGTTCTGATGACTGCAGGGTCCTTACTGTCCCGAGCTCATCCTGTGCTGGCAATTTCCCCTCCCAAGCAGGGCCTCTCTTTCCACTTAAATCTGATTTTATCACTCCCACCCCCAGCCTGCAGGATGAAGTCTAAGCCCTGCAGCCTGGTGTGAAATGCGCTCTCTCCACTCTTCTCGCCACCGTGCAGGTCCCCAGGTCCAAGGGCACGCCCATGCAGCCAACAGAGCCCGGTGAGCCGGCCCAAGCCCCCTCCCTCCTCGGGTCTGCTCCCAGCTGCCACCCTGGAGCCGCTTTCTCCCTCCAGGGACCCGCGAGGGTGCCCTGCGCTGCCCACACCCACGATGCTCTTCAACTTCATAGACACGCGGGCAGGAGTGCAGCAAAGGGGAGATCAGGGGAGCTTGAAGCAGATCCCCAAATGGAGAGACTGGCCAGAACAACCCACAAACCTCCAAACAGACGGAAGGAAAAGTGCAGAGTTTTGAGGGCCTCAGACAGGGAGTGTGTCTGCAGTCGGCTAATCGGAGACACTAACTGCTCAGGAAGGGGCACCTGAGCAGAGGCCTGGGGATGGGAATGAATTCTACTCCAGGGAACAGCCTGAGCAGAGGCACTGAGGTGGAAAAGAGCTCAGAGCTTGGGCAAGGAAGGGATGGGGCGGGGACAAGATGAGGCTGGGGACGGAGGGAGGGAGGCCATGGCCAGACTGCAGGCCCCACGGGCCACGACAGAGCCTACAGTCTTTATTATCATCACCGCAGTGAGACAGTTTCTAGCCACGGCCCTCAGGGACCAGGTTGGGGTGTCTCCTAGCTCATTACTCGGGGGGCTGCAAAGGCAGTTCCTGACTTGCCCAGACCTCTCCTCCGGGCTGGGAGGGCAGGGTGGGAGTGTGGGTGGGCTCAGCAAGTAGTAGCATGCCGCTGTGGAGAAAGCGATCCTTGAGTCCACACTGGGGGTCTGGGGGCCATTAGAAGGACTTAACGTCCTCCCAGCTAACGGAGATGAGTAGAAAAGGTGACAGTTCAAACTCAAACCTCTTCCCCACAAGCTCATTCAGGGAAAACCCCAGGAAGCTCTACCTGGCCGGAGTCGCCTGCCCCAAGAAGATGATCGCGTGCCATAATTCTTCCATGCGTTCTAGGATGGCAGTAGCAGAACCATGCCCCAGGCGACACCTGACAGCCCGCCCTGGATGCTGCGGTGAGTCGGTTCTCGCTGCTCCCCTGAGGCAGCCACTCTGGATGCCAGGAGACCCCTGAGCGCTGGGACCAGGACCTTCGCACCACCCTAACCCCACTCGTCCATGTGGACGCGGCCTCCGAGGGACCGACCTCTGCCCAGGTCGGTTCACTGATAACTGAATTTCGAGGCAGGGCCTCAGCGGCACCAGGTTGCCGGCTCCACGAGAACCTTGGCACAGAAAAATAACTGAATCATCCCCATGATTCTCCAAGCCAAGCCCTCTTGAGGCCAGTATTTTTTTTTTTAAAGGAGGGGGATGGTGAGGGGGCAGGCGGCAGCTTGGGAGCTGGTTTCTATGGCAACCAGCTTCAGTGATCTGTATAAACCCCAGACCCCCAGTCCCCAACCTGTCCTCAAGGGCAGCCAGAAAGAAAAGCATAACCTCTCAGCTCTGAGAATTCCTTTCAATCCCTGGGCCCTGGAGGTTTAGTGGGAGCATCCCATGAGCAGAATGCTCTAGAGTTGTTCAGAAACATCTCAGAAACGTATCTATTTTGACCCATGCAGCCGCAGGCCACTTCCCCAGGGACCTGAGCTGTGCCATTGGAGAAGGCCCTTTGAGCTGCGACCCTTCTGAGCCACATCACCTTTCTCTGTTTTCTTATGACAAAACAAAGAAAGGCCAGTGTTGCAAACCCCAGCCCCAAGGCCCTGCTTCCCAGCCTCTGAAGTCTAAACATTACTCTGCCTCTACTGGCCCTGGGCCCCTCCCCACATGCCTCCTCGTTCATGTCCCAAGAATAAACACTAAAACAGGCATCTGAAAACAACGGCGTGGTCAAGGTCAAGTTTGTCAGTCTACAGCCTGGCTCTGAACTTGAACCTCGTATCTCATGCAGGGTGGGATGAACAGGGCAGTGCCGATAGCACCAGGCCCTGTGGCGCTGAGCGGCCTCACCTGGCACCTCTCAGCCCTCCTCTCCACCAGCCCCTGCCCGTCTCCTCTCTTCTCGGGGCCTGCGCGAAGCGCGGCCTGTCACCCTTCTCCCCAAAGGATTGTTCTCTTCACAAAAGAGGAAACATCCCAGCCTTATCAGATATCCGCTTCATGCTCAAGCACAGATGGCAGTGAAAACTTATCCCAGAGATACCCAGGCTGGAAGGTTATCCTGAGGTCACCCCAGGCATCTGAGGGCAGCTGTTCTGTGTGCCCTGGGGGAGACAGACTCCCGAGACCAGCTGAGGACCCCCCCCGGGACACACAGCTGGTGGCTGAAACCCTTGAAGCTGCACGTCCCCACGTCCCCCACGATGTCGTCGCTAACCTTCTTCGCACCAGAACGGGAACTCAGGGCACCCAGTTCCCCTTGACCATTCACCACCACCTGCCCTGGGCTGTGGGCTGTGTGTCTGCTTGCAGGGAGCAGGGGATGGGAGGTCCCCCAGGGTTGGTCGTTCTGTAACCGCCCCCAGGGCAATGGGGTGGGCTGGGGGCTGCAGTCCTTTATCTAAGAAAGTAATGACGGCGGTGGAGCTGCCGGAAGAACGCAGCAAACATCAGACCCGTCTGTGTACTCAGACACTTACTGCTCACAGTAACCTTCTCACAGCATCCTAAGAAGTAGGAACTTGCAGCAACCCCATTTCACAGAAGAGGGATGAAGGCTGGGGGTCACGTGCTCACACTGGCCTTGACCTTCCAACCAGGCACTCACTGGGCCCCGAGCACTGTGTGAAGCACGTTCACATGCATCGTGTTGCTTACTCCTCCCCACACAGGACTGACACCATCGTACAAACAAAACACCGAGGCTTTGGAGGAGCCCAAACACGCCTTTCTCCACGGCCCCCAGCCCTTTGGGAGAAGGGTGGGGCGGGGGTGGATCATGTCAGGCTGCTGGCCAGAGTCACTGCAGGGCACCACCTCTGGACAGCACGCCTCTGCAAGTGCGGGAGGGGAGGGGACCCCCACTGGGCCACAGACAGGCCACTGGGGCTCACGGGAGTCTGACACGGCCCGTCAAGGAGGGAGCGAGGGTGGCTGAGGTCACCGACCCTGGACACAAGGGCAAAAGAAAATGCTGTCAGTAGGAGGGCTGCTGTGTGGTGATGAGATTCCCCTTTGTCTTGATAAGGAAGGACAGGATGTCACCCCTCCAGTCATCACGCTCTGAAAAGTGCTGGTTCGAGCATCCCTCCCACGGGGAAGGCCCTGGATCTCAAGTGCATTTTTCACTGATAACATGACCTTGTTTTTCATGACCCCAAGCCGCTTTGCTGAGGAATGAATCACGCTCTTGTCCACAACAGAGAAAACACAGGGCGAGTCAGTGGGGGCGAAGGCAGTGGCGCTCAAGGAAGCAAGCAGGTCACTGTGGGGTCAGGGCCCAAGACCCTGGGGAACAGGGGGAAGGGAGGAGGGAAGAGCCAGGGAGACTTGGTCAGAGCTCAGAGATGCGCCTGTGGGTTCAAAGCCATGAGCGCGCAGAGGGTGTTCTCCACCCGGGCAGGACTCAGGGGCCCAAGGGCGGCCATTGCAGCTCAAACACCCTCAGGGAGTCCTTTTCTTCAAGGGTGGCAAGAAGGTTCCCACCTCTCTGCCAACACAGCACCTGTGGCTGTGGCCGTGTGTGCTCAGAGGAGGCAAGGACATGATTGGACTGGGCAGCACCCTGATCAGTAAATCGTATCTCTAAGGATAGACAGCAGACGGAGGAGGGTGACAAGTGGGCCCATCTCACCTCCAAAGACAGAGACCCCAGCAGGGAAGGGCCCGACCACAGGCCCACGTCTTGGCAGCAGCAGAGGAGTGTCTACGGGTAACCCAGCAGGACAGCTCCACGGCTTCAGAGTGGCACAGAGCGCTCCCAGCCCCCACCAGCACCCCAACTCGCACCTCCACGCACCTGGAACCTGTGTACCAGCTCCAGGGACTGGCTGTCGTTCTGGTCGGCTTCAAGGATGACATCTGTCAGCTTGTGGATGATAACATCCAGGGGGCCCTGCTCCTCGATCGGCCGGCTCAGGTTCAGCTGCAAGAGGGAGACAACGAGAAAGAAAGAACTTGAGCCCGTGAGCCCACTGCCTCGTCTATCCCATCCCCTCTGCACGTCCCCAGGGCATGGAGCATGAGGAGGGCTGGCACTCGCGGGACAGGACAGGAGAGGACCCACTGAGGCCCTGGAACTCCTCCAGGGCAGGCCCTGTGTCTGTGCTTCTGTCCCCGAGTGCCAGGCTGCCCGGGACACAAAAGACACACAGGTAGAGTCGGGGTGACCAAGGACCTACAGGTCAAGCGAGAGTCACTGTGAGAACGTTTACTGGCCACCCTGCAGCTGCCCCACTACCCGGGGCCTCTCGGGTAGGGACACCAGGGTTCAGCAAGGTCAAGTCCAGTGACTGAAGTCACAAGCCCAGACCTGAACGGAGATCCAAGCAGACACTCTCCCCGTGAAACTACCAATGGTCTCGGCAAAGCTGTGATCTGTCCGAATCTAAGAGCCACCGCTCTGTGAGGCTGGCCGCTGGCACTTTACACTGAGATCAGGGCTGGCCTTTGATGACAAAGCGAGGGAGGCAGGGCCACCTGGAGTCCCTGAGTCCCCGGCTCGCCCTGCTCCACTGGGGGAATGTGTTTATTTTTTCAAGAGCGTGGGGTTTGGAAGATCGGGTCCCGGGGGAGCCAGAGCTGCTGACTGACAGCCGGCATCCCAGACCCCCAAGATGGGAGCACCTGCCAACAGCCGGGCCACCTGACACCACGCTTCCTGGCCCCAGATGTCTACCACCCGGCACGCGGCCGTCACCACCTGCAGGGCTCACACCCTCGGAGGCGGCAGCACCAGCCGATTACCTGGCTGACCCCCGAGTAGCCTCAACGGAGGCCAGAGAAGGCCACCAGCCCCACCCCTGCCCTTCGCCCCACTCCCCCAGTGGGGCTCCCTCTGGGATTCCAGGCTGTTTGTTTCAAAGTCATTAAGGAAGAGATCATGATGACAGCTCTAGGGAGGTTTGGTGCTAAAACCGTATGTCCGTTTGTTTCTTTTTAGTTTCCAGCCACACAGTGAGAGGCAATTCCACGCATGACAGTGGAAAACACAGACTTCTGGAACCTGCCAAGGACTTCACAGTAAGGAAGTAGAGCCAGCAATAAAGCTGGGCCAGTCACTCAGCCCCATCCCGAGTCCTGTGCCCGCGCTCTGCCCCAGAGCCACGACCGCCTGGGTGTCTTGCCCTCTGGCTGCTGGCCACGTCCGGCCCTTTGGAGGCACCAGCAGAAGATGGGAGAGGAGTCTGGGTGTTTGTCCCCACCATCCTCACGGCCCCAGCATCTCCCTTGAGCAGGGCGGCCCCTCTCCCAAGACCACCGCTGTCTCTAGGTTCTTCCCCTCCCCTCGTCCCCTTGGGCCTGGGATGGTGACACCCCACCACTTTGGGGGTGCCTCACCACCTCCTGCCCACTCCTTTGGCCCCACCCATGCCATGTCATCCTCCTGATTTGAACTCTTTTTCCATTAAACCTTCAGAATGCAGCAGGTCTTTCCTGCTGACAGCCTTAACTCCTCTTTTTTATTGTCTGCCAGGAAAGATGTTAAGGGATTTTCCCTATTAAAAAAAAAAAAATCATGGACTTCACAAAAGGAAAATATTGAAGGACACTGATCCCTCGATGTTCTAGCCTGTGTACAAAACAAAACAGCAAGCATCACACCAGTGGAGCAGCTGCTCATCTTCCAAGACTCCTAGATGGGGAAGGGAAATGGTACTTGTCCTCATAGGAGGGCCAGGAGCTAGAGGTGTCAGCTACACCTTCACAGACCGGGACCCCAAGAGCCGAGCAGGAAAAATGACTGGGTGAAGCCTCATAGTTGGGAAATGACCCAGTGGGACCTGGATGAACAGCAATACAGATGGGCTTGGCCTGCAGCCAAGCTGCCCATGTCTCAGGGCCTGTGCAAAAGCCTAGCAGCATCCCAGGGCCTCAGTTTCCCCTTTGATAAAAACAGGAAATGCCAAGGATCTTTCCGGTGCTGTCCATACATTCATTATTAATTTCCATCCAATGCCATTTCCCAGGAAGGAAAAAAAAATAGGACTGGAAGGAAGGCAGAACAGCCAGTGGCAAGTGGGAACACGGGCAAGGAACAGCTCATTCTCAGAGGTGCCCATCTGCCCTGTAACCAGCGGCTCCACTGTGACAGGCACCGAAGCAAGAGGCCAACATTTTCAGACCAAGACGGCTACGGGCGGAAGAGCCTGGGTCACGTGGGAGGCTGGGCAGGGCGCCCCAGGCCTCAGAAACCCCATCCCAGAGAGAATGTTTCCTGTGCAGCAAGAGGAGACCGAAGCCAGCCCCTGAGAGGACTCTGGGGTCCCCACGCCTCTGGGGAAGGTGGTGGGCAGGAGAGGCCCCAGGCTCGTGCTCGCCCGGCATCACCCAAGGTCTGTAGACCTGACAACCGTGGGCTGTTTCCAAAATAAGCTCCCCACGTTCCCGGCCACTCTGCTGAAGGTAAACAGTTGAGTTTTGGAAGCTGGCCACCGTCCTTTGTGTATTTTCCAAGCGTTTTTGTGCCAGTGAAACCCTTTCACGAGAGCCGCGGCTCTGGACACACGTCAGGCCTGGCCAATCCCCGCTCCGCATCCTCGCTGGGGCCCGAGCAGAGCTGTCCATGGCTCCACAAGGCCCTCCTGTACCAGCCTTCTTCAGAGGACCGGACAAGCCTTGGCAGCCCTGAGGGGGTCTACCCCAAGAAGCCAGCCGTCCCTCCCCACTGGCTGGAAGGGGGAAGTCGTCTTCCGGGATTGCACCCTCAGAGTCCAGGGGAGCCAAAACTTCTGTCGGTCAGCAGGCTCCGGGCACACGCAGGAGAGGACCTAGGACCCTGCAGAGGAGGGGCCCCCCAGAGGGGATCTGGGGGTGCCCCAAAGGAGGGGACCCCTCACAGAGGGAGGGGGTCCCAGAAGGAGGGCCCTTGGGGGGGTGCTGCAGAGAAGGGAATCCTGGGACCAGCGGGGTCAGGGGGTGGAGGAGGCACCTCAGAAGCTTCGTTTCCCAGATGGGACGGGACTGGGGGCCAGGACAGAAGTGAACTCACTTCAAGTGTGTCATTGGGTTTTTCTGACCACACTCTGCTCACAGAAAATGAAACTCTCCCGGGGGACCTGTTCTCCTCCTCAGAGAGGGTCTGACTGGGCCCCTTCAGAAGTCACAGGGTGTCCGGACGAAAGGGCCCCTCTGCGGTGGCCGGAGCCGCCACGTTTCCAAGTCACACTGCCCTGAGAGGCCGGCGCTGGATGGTGCTCTGCGAGTGCTCGGAATTCGGAGAAAACAAGGGCCCACTGTCTCCTCGTTGATGAAGGCGATAAGGCAGGCGAGGGCGGAGGGAGGGAGGCCCAGGAGGAGATGGGACAGAGGCCTGCAGACCCCAGAGGCCCAGCAGCCCCCTTTGACCTTGGGAACAAGCAATCTCGTCGTGATCCACGGGGAGCTGGGCGCTTGCCTCCCGCCCACCAGCTGGCTGAGGAGGACAGGATGTGCTGGTGGGCACCTGGAGACCCCTCCTGGCTCAGCTGCCTCTGTGCCTCAGTTTTCCCTTTCATAAAACAAGGATGTTAGAACTACCCCTTCCAGGACTGGTCTGTGAATTAGAACATCCTGTTTATAGATGTGGCACCGAAGCCCTCTAGACAACTTCCTGCTTTAGCTTGATCACTCGTTAACTTGACAAGTAACTTCTGGGCCCCTCCTGTGCACTAGGCACAGACGCCCGCTGCCCTCTCATCTCAGGGCCTCAGGGGGACTGCAGGAGCATCTCTGTTCACACTGGACACAGCCCCAGCTGCCCCAGACCCTGCACGGGGCAATGCTCCCCTGCTGCAATGAGTCCTCTGCCTGGAGTGCCCACCCACAACCCGTAGCCTCTTGTCCACACACAAGCTCTTACTAGTCTCCCAAGTCCCAGCATAGAAGTTCGATCCTTTTCCAGACTTCTGAACTCCTCATTTCCCAAACAGGAAGCATTAATGGCTCCTTCATCTCACCAGTGTCCCCAAAATGCTATGCACATCCCTCCAAGATAGCACTGTAACTTCCAGGCATGAAGTAGTTTCTTGAACCTTCTGTCTCTTCCACAAGATCCTGAGATTCCCCAACGACCAGGGTTGCAGCCTGGCCTCCCCAGGACCTAGAACCAGGCCCCAGGCAAGAACTAGGCTGTTGCTGTTATTCAGTCACTAAAGTTATGTCCAAGTTTTGAGACTCCATGGACTGTAGCCCGCCAGGCTCCTCTGTCCATGGGATTTCCCAGGCAAGAAAAAAGAGTGGGTTGCCATTTCCTCCTCCAGGGGCCCTTTCCAACCCAGGGATTGAACCCGGGTCTCCTGTGCTGGCAGGTGGATTCTTTACCAGTGTGCCACCCAGGAAGCCTAAGAGCTCAGCAGACGTCTGCTAAGTGCACTGGCAGCTTCAAAGAATGGAGTGAACAACGCAGACCCAGAAGGGACCTGCCACGGAGCAGGGTGACTCTTTCCTGCGAAGGGGGTTGAAATGGCCTCCTAGAGAAGGAGGTATCCAGACCAAGCCACGGAAGGGAGAGGGAAGAATGGGACCTCCAGAGATGGGCAGGAGAAGGAAGGTTTAACGCAAGTAGAGGGGCAGCTGCAAAGATGCAGGACGCACCATCTGCATTAAACCCTCTCCTTCATCTATCAGTTCCAAACGCCTCAGGTGCCCTAAGCTACCACCTCTGCAGAAAGAGCTTCTCCCCAGCACTGACCGCTGACCGTCACCTTGCGGGGGGTGGCCCATCACCACCCCCCCTTCTCATGCTTCATCTGCGGGCTGGAAGCAGAGGAGCCAGTAGAAGATTCCAATGAATAGGGGACCAGGATTCAGCTGTGGTATAAACAATGAGAAAATCTTGAGTGCATTAAGCCACTAAGAGTTTGGGACTGTCTGTGAGCCTACCCAAAGGCAGTCCCCACAGGAGAGATCATGAATGGGGGAAGGGCCGGGGTGGGGAGATGCCAAGATGAGATGAGAGGCAGAGGGTTCCAGCTTTCAGGAGGGTTTTTTGGGCTGTACTTCCAGCACTCCCAAACTCCCACACGCGCTCCCCTGATGTGATCAACAACGTGATCTAGGTGTGAAAAGAGCATGTGCGTCGGAAGGCTGGGGACTCGGAAAAACTGGCTCCCATCCCCTACCCCACGCTGGGGGCCACTCATCCTCCCTGACTGCAACATGCAAGGTGTGCTAGCAGAGACCTGGGCTGCTGAGAAAAACCTATGCTTTTCTGAACAGCCAGACAGGCTGCAACAGCCCTCTCTACTGCAAAGGCTGCGGGTGAAGCGGGTGAGGACGTCAGGCAGGCGTGGTTACTATCACAACCAGGTGCGGTGGCCGGGTCCTCTAGGAGTGGCTGTGAAGCCGTGAGGCCTGGCGTGTTATTTAGGCTCTGTGTCTCTCTCACGGGTCCCCACCTCAGGCTGCTGTGAGAACTGAGTTAATGTTTATAATTACTCAGGACAGAGCCTGACACAGAGCGGGGATGCCAGAGCCGTGCAACCCATGCCAGACCATGGCTGCTGGCCTGAAAACACAGGTTCCAAAGTAAGGTGACCACACAGGCCTGTCCTCAAATGGGATCTTCCTGGGTGACAGGAATGTCTTTTATTTGAATGAGGCAAAGCTTGGTGGGCTAGATGGGGGTGGGTCACCAGAAAGATCAAGGCATGATTAGACGCTTGGAACTTTCAGCCCCACTCCCTATCCTTGAGTGGGGAGGGTGCTGGAAAATGAGTTAGTGACAGATCATGCCTTTGTGATGAAGCCTTCATAGGAAATCCCAAGAGGACAGGTTCAGGGAGCGTCCTAGCTGGTGAGCACGAGGAGGAGCTGGGAGAGATGGTCGCCCGGAGGGTGCAGAAGCCCTTCCCCAAATCTCTTGCCCGATACACCTGTTCCACCTGGATGTTCAACTGTACCCTTTCCCACAGTCCTTTATAATAAGCTGGTAAATACTAAGTAAACTGTTTTCCCAAGTTCCAGAAGCCAATGCACCAAATTAATCAAACTAGAGCCGGGGATCGCGGGAGCCTGTGATTGAAAGCTGATGGCTCATGCGCACAGACATCAGTCTAACCTTGCACCTGGCGTCTGATGGGGCGGGGGCAGCGGGGACCTTGCGGGACTGAGTCTTTAACATGCAGAGCTGATGCTCACCTCCAGGTGGTCAGTGTCAAAACTGAGTTAAACTGTAGGACCCCCAGCCTGGTGCTGTGGGTTTGCATGGTGTGGGAGAAGCCCCCAGCCAACTGCCATCAGACGTGGCGAGTGTGCAGAAGTGTGAGAGTAAAGGAGAATCCCAGGAGGTGAGCTTTTCCTATAATTGTGCCCTCAAAAAGCTCAGCTATTCCGCTTCTCTATTCCTACTCTTTATATTATTACTGCCCAGTGAACTCTCCCCTGAGTACTGTTAACAAGGCGCTTCCCTGGTGGCTCAAGTCGTAAAAACTCTGCCTGCAATGTGGAAGACCTGGGTTAGATCCCTGGGTCGAGAAGATCTCCTGGAGGAGGGCATGGCAACCCACTCTAGTATTCTTGCCTGGAGAATCCCAGGGACAGAGGAGCCTGGCGGGCTACAGTCCATGGGGTCGCAGAGAGTCAGACACGACTGAAGCAACCTGGCACAGCACACATGCACTGCTAACAAGACACACCAGAATCTGCATTCTGCAAAGCTAGGTCACTTGTCCTGGCTCATATTAGGCTTCTCAACACATTTGCTGCCACGTTAAAATGGACCATCCCTGTGAATGACAGTAAGTAACACAGAGTTCTGACTTTGGGCCACACACCAGCTAACAAGCAGTGACCACAGCAGGGGCACGTGAGGACACCAGGGCACAAGCCAGGTTAAGTAGCCTGTCCAGGGTCAGCCCGTCATAGCTGCCTGAGAACCTGGTCTCTCTCCTGCCGAAGTCAATTGACCGCTAAGCCAAAGAGTGTCCCAGGCACCTGGGGCTTTTCTTCTATTCCTTTTCTCCCTCAGTTCACGCCATGTGGATGGCATATTTTCAGCTGGAAGTCACTAGATGAAAAGTGTTTTGTCTCAACTGAGGTCCTGACTCAATGGTCCCAATGAAAAGCAAGTGGGCAGAAGATCCAATTTATTCTCTGGACTCTTCACAGTCTGAAGATGGGACAGAACTGCCATCTCCAACACTGAAAGGCCTTAGCAGGCAGAAGCAGCACTCTCCTGAAAGGCAAGTCGGAGCTGGTGCCTTGGGGACAGGCTGCAAAAAGGCGCCCGGCCTTAGAGGATGCTGCCCCGGTTTCGCACTTCTTGGTGGAACTGGATCCAAAACATGACAGGCAAGCAGTCCTTCCCTGGCAAGAGAGACTCTCCCTCCCAAATGAGCTCCAAGTGGCCCTCAGAGGGGTCAGGAGCTAGACGGCGCATGGGGCTGATCCCCAAAGACCGCAGGCTGGGTCAAGCACGGTACGGGTCACCCCTGCGGCCTCTGCCCCAGAACTCCCTGACCCAATGCCCCAAATTCTCAGTAGCTGGTTTCCAGTAATGAACATAATAAATCACCGTCTGGTTAAGGCAGAGCATGGATAACCTTTCTCCCCCAGAAGATGAGAGGTGCACTCAATTCAACAGCCCAAAGATGAAAGTCGCTTGTGTGCAGCTCCAAAGTTCTGGGAATTTGCAAGTCAACTTTGTTTCAGAAAGCCAGAAAAGTCACTGCCTCCAACACTTGACGAGGGTATTGGTACAGCCTTGGCGCCATGCCAGGCACACCACAGGCCCTCGGGCAGTCATGGTCCCGAGGAGTGGTGTCAGCCCTCCCTTCCTGGAGTCTTCTCCGCTCTCAGAGCCTACAAACCCCCATCGGTCTCAGGTCTGGCTGGACCCTCTTCCTCTGACACCAACAGGTAACTGCCCTTCAGGCTCAGGTTGCTCTTTCCTGGGTCCCAGGCAGGACGCTTACCTGCCTGGTTAGTTGCAAAAAGAGAGTTCTCTGCCAGTGCACCCTCGCTGAGGTCGGGGACTGCATCCTGCTCCAGAGCCCAGCCAGCCTGTGTAGAAATTCTTCCCAGAGGCTAAAGACTCAGACCATCCACCCGTCCACCTACCCACCCATTCACACGAGGTTTATTGAGCACTTACACATCCACCCCTCCAAGTCAATGTTATCCCCAATCTGCATGGAGAAAATGGAGACAGTGTGGGGGCAAGGTGAGCTGCCCAAGGGCACTGCCAGTGGGGGACAGGCCCAAGGGATTTCTGACCCCAAACTTACATGCTCCTTTCCCCACAGACACCACCTTCGTTCTGTTTTTAGCATCTGTCCCCCATGGCAGGGGCTGGGACCCCTAAGGCCCCCAAGCATATTATGCCTACATTGGATTCAGGGATGCAGTGTTCCACAGGGCCCACTGGAAGCCCCGATCGAAGTCCCCGCTGAAGTCCCAAGTGACCTCAGGAACACTCTGCAGACACCCTGCAGGGGAGGGTGAAAAAGTCAAGGGTGACTCAAGAGCCACAGAGCAGACAGGGACACAAGCCCAGGGGACAAGCAGGGTGACGTGGTTCATAGTACTAGGACATGCACCCCCCAGAGGGGAGGCCCGGGCTCCACAGGGAGCCCAGGAGGCCCGAGGTCTTACCGCAGCTGTGTTCTCAGCCAGGCTAGCAGGGGGGTCTCGAGAGGCCGGTCTCCACCCATAACACAAAACTGCAGAGAAGGAGCCGCCCCTCAGCCACCCACAATGGCTTCCTAGGCTTGAGTCCTGCATGCCCCTCCCCCACCAGCAGACCATGAGCATCCAGAGGGCCCCTGCCTCAGGGTGTCTGTCTACAGCCAAGTAGAATATAGTATGAGTCATCAGACATGTGCCTGCTAAGGCACTTCAGTCGTGTCTGAGTCTTTGCGACCCCCTGGACTGTAGCCCACCAGGCTCCTCTGTCCATGGGATTCTCCAGGCAAGAATACTGCAGTGGGTGGCCATTCCCTTCTCCAGGAGATCTTCCCAGGGATCGAACCTGTGTCTCTTATGTCTCCTGTACTGGCAGGTGGGTTAACCCTAGCACCACCGGGAAGCTGGTCACCAGACACTGACCCTCAACGATCCAAGAGGGTAAATGAGGAAAAGAGGTACAAGGGCAACAGTCCCCCCAACAGAGGCTCCTGTTCACTTCACTTGACCTTCCCAAAGCTAAAGCCTGGGCTGAGACAAAGTGAGGCGCTCCATCTGAGCTCCCAGTCAGCTGAATTCAAATGCCGCCACCCTTCTTCCAGACCCTTCCTTACCCACCCTGTACACACGATGGCTCTCAGCTTCCTCCCTGCACCTCCTACCGAGAATTTTAGATCAAGTGTGAACTGACCTGGACCCCAACTTCCCTTCTAGATGGTAAACTTGAAGTCGCTACCCAAAGCGTGGTGCACATTCTCCACGCAATGTGCGAGGCCAACGAGGTGAAGGAGGTGTGAGAGCACGGCACCCCATGGGCCACAGGGGTGAACGTCTGCAGGGAGCAGAGCAGGACTGCAGGAGGTGCGAAAGCAAATGGGCTGAGGCGTGTCTCATCTGACAAACCCTCAATACATCTAGAACGTGGTAACACCGATCTGTGCTTCTGCTCTTTTAAGATTTAAATAGAAGAGAAACCATCACTGCTTCACGAACCCGACACAAAAGACTTCTTTATTCTGGTCTCGTTTTCTCGGTATCTCAGCATGCGGGGGTGGTGAGTGGGGAGAGAGTACCTGCTTCGTAGGCTGTGTTTTCAGCCACTCACTCCCCCTCTCTCACCCACCCACCCCTGGATCCAGCCGAGCACTCATACACTCACTCAGCAGCTCCTGTGAGCGGACACTCTGCGCCTGGTTTTGCTCAAGCGCTGAAGAGACAACAGTGGACAAGATGGCCAAGGTCCCTGTCTCAAGACCTCACACTCTCATGGGGGAAGATGGACAATAAACAAATAAAGCATCGCAACATGAATGAAATCAGTGCAGAGAGCATGATGCGGGGGGGGGGGGCACTCAGCAGAGAAAGCCCATTATGAGTTGAATTTTGTCCCCTCAAATAGGTTACAGGGCTTCCCTTGTGGCTCAGCTGGTAAAGAATCTGCCTGCAATGCGGGAGACCTGGGTTTGGTCCCTGGGTTGGGAAGATCCCCTGGAGAAGGGAAAGGCTTCCCACTCCACTATTGTGGCCTGGAGAATTCCACGGACTGTATAGTCCATGGGGTCGCAAACAGTCAGACACAACTGAGCAACTTTCACTTTCACAAATAGGTCACATGGAAGTCCTAACCCTCAGTACCATAGAATGTGACCTTATTTGGGAACTGGCTCATTGCAGATGTAATTCATTAAGTGGACATCATACAGGAGTAAGGTGGGCCCCTAACCCCACATGACTGGCATCATTATAAAAAGGAGAAATCTGGGTGCTGACACACGAGGGAGAATGTCACGTGAAGATGAAGGTGGAGATCAGGGTGATGCACCTACCAGCATAGGACACCGAAGATCACCAGCCACACAGAAGTGAGGAGAGAGGGCTGGGACAGACCCTTGCTCACAGCCTCAGAAGGAACAACCCCACTGATACTCTGGTCTCGATTTCCAGCCTTCAGAGCTGGGAGACAATACACTTGTTGTGTAAGCCGCACAGTCCTGAATTCATTTCGGCAGCCAAGGGAACTCATGATAGGTCTGAGGACGCACCACCTGAGCTGAGACCCGACCAAGGAGAAGGACCCAGGAATGATGGAGAAGGAACGGGGAAAGCCAGGTGGGGCCCCCAGCACAGGCTGTGTTCACTGGGTCCCGGGGAAGGGTGACAAGGACATGGGGCAGGTTGTTCCCTCCAAGGGCGGGAAGGAGTTGGGAAGATGTCCCCTAGGGGAGGGGAAGCCCCTGGAGGGCACTGGGCAGGGAGTCAGGTCTCAGATCTCTCTCTGAAGATACCACTCTGGACGCTAGTGCCCCGCCTCACACATGCTGTAAGCACTTAACATGCCCAGTTGTCATTTCTATGGCCTCACTGAATAGCTGGCTTAAGAAAGAACTTCCAAAACCAGGATGCTCTGAAGAGGGCAGCTCAGGAGCCTGGTGCTGACTGGCCGGGTGACACAGGCCATCACTCTCCTTGTCTGTAACCTGGGGGCCCTGTCTTTACTTTTTAAAGATTTTTTTTTTTAACTTTTTACTTTGTATTGGGGTATGGCCCATTAACAAACAGTGTTGTGAGAGTTTCTGGTGATCAGCAAAGGGACTCAGCCGATTATATTCATGTATCCACTGTCCCCGAAACTCCCCTCCCATCCAGGCTGCTGCATAACAGTGGGCAAAGTTCACGTGCTAGACAATAGGACCTTGTTGGTTAAATGCTGCAGTGTGTACAGCCACCCCAAGCTCCCTGACTATCCCTTCCTTCCATCCTTCCCCCAGCAACCAGCAGTTCATTCTGTTTCTTTCTGATTTGTAAATAAGTTCACTTGTATCATTTTAAAGACTGCTTTTTTTAATGTGGACTATTTTTTAAGTCTTTATTGAATTTGTTACAATGCTGCTTCTGTTCTCAGTTCTGGTTTTTTGGCCAGGAGGCATGCGGGATCTTAACTCCCAGACCAAGGATTGAACCCACACCTCCTGCATTGGAAGATGAAGTCTTAACCACTGGACCACCAGGGAAGCTCCAGGGCCATCTTTAATATGAGACCCCCAAGTGGGCATCTAGAGTTGGTAGGATGAGACTGGCTGCCCACCCCCAGCTGGGATCCCCAAACCAGGCTCCCTCCCTCCCTGCACAGCCCTGGCTCCCGGCCCTGGAGGGTTTTTTCCCTGCTGACAACAGAAAACGCATCTCAATGTTGCTTTTATCTCCACGGTCGGAATGACAACTGGAAGCCACGTCACAAGTGGCTAAGAATTCTCCAGGCCAAAAATACATCTTCTTTGTGCATCCTTCTTAACAATAAGGAAGGAAAACTTTGAGTCAAACTTCTACAAAGCCTGCAAAGATTATTTTTCAAGCCCTGAAGCAGTTCCCTTTCTAGTCATTTATTTCCAGCCCAGAGAGCATTCCTATCCCTTGAGGCAGTTTCCAAACTGGTATTTGATATAATGTTAATGAAGGAGTTTTTTAAAAAAATTAAACACATCCCATGAAAAAGAAAAGTTCAGTATTCCAAATTGCTTGAAAAGGAGCTGGGTTGTGTCAAGTCAAATTGGCGTCTTTGGCGCAGGGCTCAGGTATTTTTAAATGCTTATGTGGTGACTTTCCTGTTGGTCTGGTGGCTAAGACACTGCGCTCCCAAGGCAGGAGCCCAGGGTTTGATCCCTGGTCAGGGAACTAGACCCCGCATGCGGCAACGAAGACGAGGCGCAACTACATACATACATACATACATGCATGTAAACATAAAACACTCATGTGCCCTGGTGAGGGACAAAGGAGACGTTGGCGCTGGAACCCTTCCTGAACTGGCTTGGAGAACTCTGAGAATAATGCCAGGTCACAGAAATGTAGAAACTTGACCAAACCACCATGGGACATCCTAACCAACACGTGTGTGTGATGGAAAGAAGTCCCCAAGGACCACCACGCGCCGCAGAAGGGGCAGCTTGATGCGCTTGTGATGAGCAGTGTCCCCTTGACGGGGAGACTGCAATGCACTTACTCAATGGCTCTGAGCACTGTTTTTAAGCGCGGGTCAACGAGTGACAGTGGTGGGTGACAGGGCAGCTCACGCGAAGCCAGCCCTCCTGTGCGGGGGTGGGCCTGGGCCCGGGCCTTCCACAAAGGGCCTGGCAGTTCCATCTTACTGTGGTACCAGCTGCTCAGAGGCACTTGGGAGGCCTCGACAGAGAGACACCCAGGGACTCAGAGCCAAAGCAGGGAGGTGGGAAAGCCCGCCAGCACGGAAAGGTGCTGCTCTCTGAGGCAGGGCGGAGGAATGAAATCCCCGGTGGGCTTTTCCCCAGGGTTTACAGATTAAATCAGCAAATGCAAACGTACTATAACAACTTCTGCTCAGAGGTCGGTGACTAAGTGGACTCTAGGATTCCTGCAGTCCTAGAGGTGAGGGGGGAACCCGAGGGTCCCCCACACGAAACTTGGGGGTGTGGCGACCAGGTTCAGGAAGGTCCCAGAGGAGGTGACATCGAGCTCAGGCTAAAGTTAGCACAGCTGCACCTCGCAGGAACTGGAAGGAACAGCCTCGTATCTACTCACGGGGCTGCCAAACCTAACGCGCAGCTCCTTTTTCTCATCTTAGCAGGAGCCTTTGTCAATGTTCCACATAGAAGCCTAGGCTTCCCAGGTGGCACAGAGGTAAAGAACCCACCTGCCAATGCAGGAGACGTGAGTTTGATCTAGGCTGGGAAGATCCCCTGGAGGAGGAAATGGTAACCCACTCTTCTTCCACTATTCTTCCCTGGGAAATCCCATGGAGAGAGGAGTCTGGCAGGCTACAGTCCGTGGGATCACAAAGAGTCTGACATGACTGAGCACGCACACAAGCACACAGGGGCCACTGTGCCCATCAAACATCTCCCAACATCTCCTCTGGGCCTGGTTCCTTGCTGGGTGTGGCATAAGGACCAAAGCTGAGAACAGAGAGAAAATGGACCAGGAATCAGTACCCAGTGACCACAGGGGTGGACAGGGCAGGAGGGCAGGGCTGTGCAAGGGATCAGATCAGGAGAGGTGGGGGTGGGGAGGTGTAACCCGAAAGAGAGTGAGCTTTGTCAGGGCAGAGGTCACATCAGAAGCCATCCTGAGCAGGGGGCACTGGGCCAGTGTGTGTGGAGGGGCCCAGGTCAGAGAGCCTGGGGACAGAGAAGAATCTGGAAAGAGGTCATACAGATCCCCAGGGGCCTCAGGAGCCAGTTGTTCAGTCGCTAAGTTGTATCCGACTCTGCGATCCCATGGACTGCAGCACACCAGGCTTCCCCATCCTTCACTATCTCCCAGAGTTTGCTCAAACTCATGTCCACTGAATCAGTTCCTCTGTCTAAGCACCTCATCCTCTGACACCCCTTCTCCTCCTGCCCTCAGTCTTTCCCAGCATCAGAGTCTTTTCCAATGAGTCAGCGCTTTACATCAGGTGGCCAAAGTACTGAAGCTTCAGCATCAGCCCTTCCAATGAGTATTCAAGGTTGATTTCCTTTAGGATTGACTGGTTTGATCTTGCAGTTCAAGGTACTCAGAAGCCAGGGAAGGTTTGTAATGGGAAGGAATGGCTGTGGGGGGAGTGTGTATGTCTGTGTGTGTGTGTGTCTGTGTGTGTAGCAGGGTAAGACCAGGGCACAGCAGGGCTCCTGGGCAGCGTAGGGGTATTGAGAAAGGCACAGAACTAGGACGGTAATGGGGGTAGGAAGGGAAGGAGCAGCACTGTACCGTGACCTACTGGCCAGGGATTGAGGATGGGGTGGGGACGTGCACAAAGGACAGATTCCCATCAAGCAAGCGGGTAGGGGGTGCCAGGCCCAAACTTTCTCCAAAGCCAAGAGTGGGCTCTGACGTCACGGTCTCAGGCCCCCAAACAAGGTGTGAGCCCCCCAAAATGATCTAATATTCTGCCCACGGATCCCTCCGAGCCTCTGATCCAACGCCTGGTCACACTGCCTTCCCTCAGCATCCTGCCCCAGAGGCTGACTGATGCAGGAGGGAGATCCAGCAGTTCCTATGGCAACCAACCCTCCCTTGCTGCAGGAGGGGGAGACTCTGGAAAACCCACCGGCAAAGCAGCAGGATATCCTGGAAGGCAAGGAGACTCCTGAGTTCCTTGATCCTGACCCCAGAAAACTCCTTCCCTCTGGGGAGCCGACAAGCATCCTCAGAAGGTGACTCGGATCCCTCTGCCTGGCTGTGCCTCTGCTCATTTATCTGTGTGCATTTCCAGAACCTTTCACCAGGAATGGACTCCAGAAAGGTGGGCTCTGCGACAGCTCCAACTGTCCTGGGTGGGAAGGATCTGTCTACTCTGCTTCCCCCTTAGAAAGCAGGTGTGTCCCAGTCACCTGTGTGAGGGGGGGTACTTAGCGAGTGTCCGCGCTGCCTGAATGGATGCACGCTAACCTGTTCAGCAAGGTCAAGTCAGAAAAGTAAGGCGACAGCCGTTAGGAGCAAGCTTACCCAGGATAGAGGACAAGTCACACCTGCAGCAGAGGAGGCTGAACGGCTCCAACACAACACGGCGGGCCCTCACCACGGGGCCCTCACCCTTCTGCCTGGACATCCCCGCCCTCCTGCAAACCCCTCACTTCTCAGGCCCGGCAGCTCCTCCACCAGCCTTTCCCTCCCCACCCAGCCCAGGCAGAACTGAGGCGCAGGTTCTCTGAGGGACCGCGGCCTACAGGCCAGTCCGGGGAGAGCACACGTCCATCTCTCCTAGGCCTTAGGTCTCCCAGGACAATGCCCTGCTTGCCTCTGAGCATCATCCCCTGTCTCATCCCCTCACTGATCCCTGGGACCTGCTCAGGCCACTTCACCATCGTTCAATCAACACACAGGAACCGGGCACTCGCCGTGTGTGCCCCGGAGCCCACACCAGGGCAGCAGGGAGGGTCCTCGGGGGCAGATGTGGTCGCCAGGGGGCCGTGAGGCAGACGAGAACAGCAGGTCTTCCAGACTGACCAAGAGTGTGGCAGGGTCACCAAGGAAGATGCGGTCACTCAAGGGGGCGCTCAGGAAGTCCACTTGGAGGAGGTGGCTGGTGAGCTGAGCCATGAAGGCAGACCTGGGGGCGCACACCTGCACACGGGTTTCAAGGAGTCCCAAACCAGCAGTGCCGACCACAGGGCTACGGAGAGCCTGCATCCTGAGTCCAGGAGGAATGGGAGGTCAGTGGCTGGCTGAGGCGGTGCTGCCTCGGACAAAAGGTTTGCAGAGCAGGGTCGTCAGAAAAGGGGATAAAGCAGAAACCGGCACAGCTGACCTTGACACCAGGGGTGGGAAGCAGCGGTCTACCAGGCACCACCGAGGCCACCCAGGACAGCAATAATTGCGGGCTGAGCAGTAATTGGCACCCTCAGCACCCCACCACACCTGTCTCGCCCTCCTTGGTACTAGAAGACAGAAGAGCCAGGGTTCACCCAGGTCAGCCTGGGACCTGAACGCCAAGATCCAGAGCGTGGCCCGGCCAGGGGTCCCTATGGGTCTGGAGCCCATGGTGTTGAACCGTGGGCCTGGGTGTCCCAGACAAACTCTGGGGGGAACAGGCCTTTGGTGCCAGGTGTCTGTCCCTTCCCAGCCTTGACCTAAGCATCTGATGACTGGTTCATGGTTCTCTGGGTCCCAAGGAGTCTCCTAAGAGAGAATGGAGATGGGTGACGAGGAGATCACCGAGGCCACCCCTTCCCCAAGCCTCAATCACAAAATCAGTGAGATCTGCCCCCTCCCCAAGGAGCTCACCATCAGCAACCTGGCGGGCAGCAGGGAGCAGACGGGTCACAAGACGGACACAGTCCCCACCCTGATGCGAGCCCCGCCCCAGGACTCTGGGTCAAAGGGCGCGTCGTCAAGGCCAGTGAGAAAAGCTGCAAACGTCTCGCTGAGGTTTAAAATAAACTCAGAGGCACAGAGAGAACAGAAATGGATCTCAGGTTCCTCTTTAGGCAGCTGATTACATGCTCTTCTGACATTGTCAACAATTAATAAACTTGACTTCCTTGGAGATAATGCCCAGTGGGGCAGGGGCAGGGTGGGGGGCATCACAAGGCCCATCTGACCCTCCAAACTTGTTCTGTTCACCACTGCCCCCCTCCTCCCCCACAGGTCGCTGAGCCCCCATCACCTGGAGAGGGAGCGGTGTGACCCCTCGGGTTCAGCCCCAACTCTGCGGTGGAGGGCTCCCTGTCCAGTTCTGTACTACCCCCCTCCCCCGCCAACACCCCCATGTTCAGACCCAGTGCCTGAGAACACTGACCCCATTCTCTCTGGTCCGGGATCATGCCCAAAAACACGAGCTGCCTTCTCTCCCACTCATCTCAGCACCAAGGGGCAGGGGGAGGACAGCTCTCAGAACAGGGATATGCTAAGAAAAATCTCCCTGGAGTAGAGCCAGGGGAGCTGGGAGAGATGGGCAGCTACAGGAGCAAGGCGACCGCAAAGAGAAAACAAGGCTGTGCCTGCCAGGGGTGAGGCCCAGCCCACAGTGGGGATGGCTGGGGAGTGGGAAACCCCGGGCTACTGATGACCCGACACTCTCCCCGCCCTCCACCACCCAACCACACTCCTTTTCCCGGGCAGTGACCCCACTTGTCAGGGCTGTTCTTGGACAAGGCTGGCCCCGAGGTCGGGTCCTGGCTCCCGGGCGGCTCCCTACTCTGGGGCAGAGTCCCGCTGAGTCAGTCCCAATCCCTGGGGGCCGCAAAGCCACCCCTGACCTCAGCACACCTCCCTGCCAAGCCCCTGGCTCCAGGACAACGCCACCTCTGTGTCGCCTGCATGGTCAGCGGGGCAACAATGACAGGGAAACAAATGCAGAGCGTTTCTTTACCCCAAAGGACAGACCCCACCTGCCTGCGTGCGCAGGGAGGGGGCGTCTGCCTTTACTTCAGACATGGCTGGGGGTCAGACTCATATCGACTCTTAACAAATCAAAATTTAGTGAGGATTCTTTAAGGTATTTCAAGAAATGTAAAGGCTGGGTCTCAATACTGGAACGAAACGGCAGCTGTAGGTGAAAGTCCAGCTCAGGCTTCTGTCTAGCCCCAGAATGTAGCAACACACACACACACACACACGCACACACACACGCGTGCACACACACAGACACAGATACACATGCACGCACACGCACACACACCTCTAAACTTTGCAGCCACCCGTGGGCTCGGTCCCTTCACTCAAGGGAGCCAGGTCTGGGACTCAAGAACAGCAACTAGAGGTGGCAAGGCCACACACACACACACACACACACAACTTCCAGAAGGGCGTGGTCTGAAAGTCCAAGACAGTAACTCCACTTGGCACCCCATGGAGCTCAAATGGGATGCGGAGCCTCTGCCTGCCAAAAGCTCAGATTCTAGAGTGTTCCACCATGAAGACAGAAAAAAAGCAGACAGGCTAGAAAGTTACCAGGTGTGGCTGTAAACGCAACTTCCTGATCAAATTAATATCTGCTTGTTGTAAGAGATGTTTAAGTTCCAAGTTACTTATTCACATCAGAAAATTCGTCCTTGATTTCAGAGGTAACTGATTCTATTTTGGTATACATTTCTCCAATTTTTAGATCTAGTTTCCCAAAACTGGAATCATACTACATAAGCAGGTTTGGATCCTAGTTTTAATAAAGCATGCTGTAATGAACGCTTTCCAATGGCATTACCTGTTCTTCTAAGTCACCGTCATTTAAAGACCAATAAAGCATCATTTACTTCACCAACTCCCTATCACTGAACATCTGGTTGTTTCTAATTGTACAATAATGATCCCTGGGTCGGGAAGATCCCCTAGAGAAGGAAATAGCCACCCACTCCATGGAAAATTCCATGAACAGAGGAGCCTGGCAGTCTACAGTCCATAGGGGAGCAAAGAGACAGATAGAACTTAGTGACGAAACAACAACAAAACAATAAACCTAAGAAAAAGGATTAAACTGCATCCCATATATTCTCTTTTGGTGGAATATACGGTTAAACCTGTAAAACCACTTTTTGGAAGACAAAGCTCCAAATGACTGCCTAAGAAATGGAATTAGTGGAAAGCCTCATTTCTTGGTCCTGCCAGAAAATAAGAAGTTCGGCAATTATGCCTAGTACCTGTGACCTATTTCTTGCTCAACTCTTCCCTGAACTGAGCCCCAAAAGATGTTCCCCAAGCTCTGCAGTAAGTTCCCTGGGCTACCACTGATCTGCACCCAACCCAATCGGCAGCTATGGCATCTTCTTGCACGCAGCTCCTGTTGGGGGGGACCACCAAAACAAAAGGTCAGCAGTGCCCGGGCTGGTGGTGGCCTCAATACCACTGGATGGGCTGCCCCACTGCCATCCACAAAGCTGGGGGGTAAAAGGAAAGGAGGCATTTTCACTTCTCCTCCAGGACCTCCTCTGCCCTCAGCAACTTCTCTGGAGGGGGCCCTGCTCTGCAGACCCACCGCCTCTCCAGCCAGCTCCCCAGACCCCGAGCTGAACACTCTCTGATGGGGTGAGAGCAGACACTGGTGTCCCCTGCTTCAACCACGCTGAGAGGCACCTCCCCTCCGACTGCCCAAGAAACGCCCAGCGCATCTCCCATAGGTCCAGGAAATGATTTGTACTTTTGGGATTAAACTGACTTAATTTTATTTATCTTAATATTCACTTATTTGACTGCACCTTGTATGGATGTGAGAGTTGGACTATAAAGAAAGCTGAGTGCCCAAAAACTGATGCTTTTGAACTGTGGTGCTGGAGAAGGAGATCTCCAGTCCATCCTAAAGGATGGAGATCCAACCAGTCCATCCTAAAGGAAATCAGTCCTGAATATTCATTGGAAGGACTGATGCTGAAGCTGAAACTCCAATACTTTGGCCACTGGATGTGAAGAACTGACTCATTGGAAAAGACCCTGATGCTGGGAAAGATTGAAGGCAGGAGGAGAAGGGGATGACAGAGGATGAGATGGTTGGATGGCATCACCGACTCAATGGACATGAGTTTCAGTAAACTCCAGGAGTTGGATGGACAGGGAGGCCTGACGTGCTGCAGTCCATGGGGTCGCAAAGAGTTGGACACTACTCAGCGACTGAACTGACAGACTGAGGTCTTAGCTACAGCATGTGGAATCTTAGTTGTGGCATGTGGGATCTAGTTGCCTGACCAGGGATTGAACCTAGGTCCCCTGCATTGGGAGCACGCAGTCTTAGCCACTGGACCTCCAGGGAAGTCCCCAGACCAGGTGGACTTAGGAAGGAAGGAAGGTCAACGGGAAAGCACAAGTAGGGGTGGAGGTCACAAAAGCCCACGTGCTTCCTGGGGTCACTGCAGGCAACACTGAACACGTGCATGGCTCCCACCACTGACCACTCTCCCTTCTGGGGCTGCGACCACCAGGTAATTGCCCACAACCCTGTCAAGCGGGGGAAAAGCCATCCTGGGTCCACACCAGTCGGCAGCCCCACCCGCCCGGCCCTACCCACCTGGAAGAGCAAAGTACAAGACACACCAGTGGGGAACGTGCGTCCTGGGCTGGGAGAGGCCACTTCTTACCTGTACCCTGGTTAAAACCAGACTGGACGTCCGAGATCTTTAAGCCCTAAGGCCAGGGGTGCTATAATCAGGTTCCTCTTCCTGGAGCATGTCAAGGCCCAGGGGGCCACGTGCAAACCACAATCTCTTCTTGACCTGGCGGGGCAGGCCTGGCACCAGCCTAGGATCCTGCAGGGAGCTGCCCAGGGCACCCCCTGCACAGCCCCCAGCCCTGAGAGCCCACACACACCTTCCTACAGCTCTGGGGTCTCAACTCTGCCCCGAGACAGTCGGGGACTGAGAACCTCGCGTGCAGACACCATCCCCACCCCGAGTCCTGAGCCCACGGAGAACCTGCTCCCCTCCCCCAGGGCCCTCTGCTTCCGTCATTCTGGAATCCGGCTTGTGGACGACTTGCTGCCTCTACCCTCTTTGGCCTCATCACCCAGGAAGGTCAGAGCCAGTGACCACAGGGCAACTCCCGTGGGGACAGGCCTGGGGGCAAACGGAGGAGCGCAGACGAAATGCCCCACAGAGGACACGTAAACAACCAACCAGGCGGTCGCATGGGGCAATAGGGAGCAGTGGGGACTGTTGGGCAAGCGGTTTGGATACTGGCAACAAATTCCAAGAGAAGAACGTAAAAATTCCTGTGTGGGCCAAGCGTATCGCTTGCAGGCCAAGTCCACCAGCCCACCCTCCTCTGCTGAGAGGCCACAGAGAGGACAAAGGCCAGGCAGTTAATTACTCCCGAGGACACTGAGCCTGAAGCCTGGGCTGGGGCTAATTAAGCACCCTGCCCCCACCTGCTGAGCTGCGGCATAAAGCTGGCAGCAGGTGGAAACTCTGGGGTGTCGGTGATCCAAGGGGCCTCCAGGTAAAGGACTGAAAGCTGCCACCCAGGGCCTGGGGTCCATCACATGTGACAGCGAATCGATGCTGCCCATCTCCCGCTCCATGGGGGGGTCGCAGATTCTGGAAGAAAAGCAGGGGTTGGGGGAGGCAGCACTGTGGGGTGAGAAGAGAGGTGTGGTCTCACACCATTTGGAAGGACTGCCTCGGGCACTCAGGCTGGTTGAGAAGGAAGAGGCGGGTGGGGGTGGGCTGGGCTTCCCTACTCGCTCAGTGGTTAAGAATCCACCTGCAATGCCGGGGACACAGGTTCGATCCCTGGTTCGGGAAGATCCCACAAGCCACGGGACACTACGCCCACACACCACAGCTATGGAGTCTGTGCGCTAGAGCGCGCATGCCGCGACTATCGACACCCGGGCACCGAGAGCCCATGCCCTGCAACGAGAAGCCACTGCAGTGAGAAGCCTGCCCACTGCAGCTAGAGAGGAGCCCCGACGGCAGTAACTCGAGAAAGCCCGCACAGCAGCAAAGACCCAGCATGACCAAAAACTAAGTAAGTAGTTTTTTAAGAAAGAGGAAGAAAGAAGAAGATTCACACTGTGCCAGCTGGGTCCAGCCCTGAGGACCATGGCTGGAACCATAGCTGGAACCAGGCCAGCTATGGAGGCCAGCAGGTGGAGGAAGGCACATTTAAGGCTCCCATCCCCGTAAGCTGTCCTATAAAGAACCCTGAGTTCACAGCTCTGGCCGCCTGGCCTTTCAGCCCTAGACGACAGTGCATCTCAAGTCCCAGCTCTGATGACGATGATTCACCAGGCACTGGGTTCTCGTCTCGGCACGCACAGCGTTTCAAGATCAGATCAGATCTCTAAGCCTCGCCTTTCAGAAGTAAGCAGAGCGGCCTGGTACACATCTGCGCAAACCCTCAGGCTCCTCTGTCCTTGCCGCCAGCATCCACCTCCCACAGCTCCTTACGGGCCTGGGCCAGCCAAGAAACAGGGTATGTGTGTTGGGGGTGGGGAGGCGGGGGCGGATTTCAGTGCAGCCTCTGAATTCAAACTCCTGTAATGACTCCAAAGAGCACCGCTAGAGACCTCAAGGCTTGAAGAAGCTGTGCTGCCTGCTAACCAAGACTCTTCAACCAGTCCCCATGATGGGGGGAAAGGTCAGAGGAAGGGAGACGGAGCCTCTTCTCAAAACGTATGACAGCGCTTAAGGGCCAATTAGGGACCCTGGTTACAGGCGAATCCGGGAACTGATTAACAAGAGCCTGTAATTAAAATTAAATTATATTTTCACTACAGTTCATTAAACTCCCTAATTCAGACTGTTTACTGTTGTGGAACTAAATTCTGAGTCCAGTCTCTAGCCTGGGGTAACCCGATCCACCTTGGGCCTGAACTGCCAGGGTCCCCTCGCCCATTCAAAACCTTCCACGGCTCCCCAGGGTCCCTAAACAAAGAGCCACACTGCCTCCAGCTTCCTGTCCACACTTCCCCCTCACTGCCTCCCACAGCAGCTCCCGACTCTGGTTGGACAGGACCCCCTCCTGGTCCTTGAACCCGGCCCCAAGCCCCAGCCTGCACACACACAGCCTCTCTGACCCTCACTCCCCACCAGGCTCCTTTCTGCCTGTGTGTGGTCTGAACACAACTCACAGTCCTAACTCTCAGGTCATCTTGATCTCATCCCCCAGGCTGACCATAAACTCAACCTAACGCCACTCTGTGAGCTCTGCTCCGGGTCCCAGACATGCACAGGCTTGCTCACAGGAAGTCGCTCACAGGAAAGCCACAGCCATCAAGCCAAACCACGGCTCGTTTCTTTCCTATTTGGTAGAGGGGGAATCGCGCTAACCCAGGGCCCCAGGGCAGGGGCACCAGGACCCGCGCTGGGTCCTCCTGGCTCAAATTTCCTCCCCTACGTGTCCTCCACCAGGTGCCCTCGATAAAAGGAAACCATGAACCATGTCCCTGTCATAAAGGAGATAAGCCCAGCGTACAGGAAGTGGTGAAACGGCTGGACACGATTTAGTGCCCAGAGGCTCCTGGGTGCTCTGCAGCTCTGGGACCTTTGGGGAAGGGCCAGGTTGGGAGGGACAAGCCTGACAGGCTTGGGGGAAGCAGGGGAAAGAGCACAAAACAAAGTAGCTCTAAGTGAGTGGTCACCCGGAAAGCAAGGGGCAGAATTAGAGGTTCAGTACTTTTCCATTTCTCTGTGGATGGAACACCCCAACCACCTTCTTCTGCCCCATGACTCGGCCTCTCAAGGGAGCTGACAAACCCTCTAGCAAACAAAACAGCAAACGGATGGTCCATTCCCATCAAAGTCCGACTGTAGGCAGGTCCCCACATCAGTAACTCCTGTCAAGGGCAAAGCTCAAAGCGTGGACAGGCAAGCAGGGTACAGCACCCAATGTCCAGCCACCCGATGCCTGAGATGCCCACCGTGAGCCTCGGTCCAGGGTGAGCAGCGAGCAGAGAGATCACTGTGGCCTCTGCCTCCTCTCTCCAACCTCCCCCCAGCTGAACTAACCACCCGCTCCCTGAGGTCAGAAAACGGAAGGGCAGAGACAGGTACTGAAATGGGCAAGAAGACACGAGGAAAAAGTCTGGCTCCTCAGAAGAGGCAGGTGGCTGGGGAGCCATCCTCCACACAGTCCCAGGAGAATCTCTCTCTCCCACTTTGACGCCACCTAATTCCCGGGGATTGACCCCAACTCACTGTCAGGATGGGCGTGGGACTCAGGCCTGGCCAATTACAGCATCACTTCATCCAGACCCAAGAGTCTGATTCAAGAACAGGTGTGACAGGTTGAACTGTGTCCCCTAAAAAAACAGGCTGAGTCCTAATCCCCATATTGTGAATGCAGCCTCATTTGTTACAGGGTCTTTATAGACATAATCAGGTTGAGATGAGGTCATTAGGGTGGGCCCCAATCCGATATGATGGCATTCTTCTACGAGGAGGAAATGTGCCATATGAAGGCGCAGGCCCACGGGGGGAGGAAGGGCACGTGGAGATGGAGTCAGAGATTGGAGGGATACTGCCATCAGCCAGGGAACCCCTAGGGCCGCCAGAAGAGGCAAGGAGGGGCCAGAGGGAGTGTGGCCCTGCCGACAGTTGGATTCCCAACTCCTCGTCTCCAGAACTGAGAATAAATTTCTGTTTTAATCTGTTATACTAGCCCCAGGTAAGGAACATAATAGGTATGTAACTCAAGTCAAACTAATCAGAACCAGCAAACAGCAGCCAGCCCTGGGAGCTTTGCCAGAACTCAGGGCAAAAGGAAAGTCATACTTGCTTCCTATGAGGTTGTTGAGCTTAGGGGATGGAGTTGCTGGCAATCTTTTTCACACGTCTTGGCAAAGCCTGCCTTGAAAGAACCTACACAAAGAGCCTGAAAAGTGAAGAAACACTTCTGATGACATAAATTTGAGTCCTTGATGGCCTAACGCCCCTCACACCTGGATTTTTCTGAGACATCCATGCTAATAAACTCCTTTGGGTTGGTCAAAAAGTTTGTTCAGGTTTTTTTGCAAGATGTTATGAGAAAACACAAATTTTTTGGCCAACCCGATATTCATTCACATTTCCTTAAGTCTCTTTTCAAGTTGAAAATCTGTTGCTTAACAATCTAAAGAGCCTTTAAGTTTTATCATACACAGAGGACAATTTTGGGTTTTTTTTTTTTAACATATGTGCAAATGTACACAAGTCCCAACAGTCAACCCCCAAGGCATCCAAATTTTCAACACGAGCAGCACTGGTGTCCTTCTCCTTGGCACATGCCACCAGCCCCAAAGTTTTGTTTCAACAATGGCTATTCCTTATCCCAAAGGTACACTTGATGTTAGGTAACAAAATACAGTTCAGCCATGTTCAGAACAAACAGTGAAGATACATTTGATTTTAAGAAATGTTGACTGAAATGGCTCGAATCCCAAAGACAGAAAATTTAGAGGAAGGTGGGTCTCTAGAGGGTTTCAACAGTTTGATGTCAGCAAGAACCCAAGCTCTTTTCAGGTTTTTATTCTGCCATGCTTCTTATGACAGACATATCTGTCCTCATGCCTTTTACCTCGCGGTCACAAAATAGCTGCCATAGCTCTAGGTATCCTGTTCTCAGAGAAAATCTAGGAGGCAGGAAAAAGGAAACAAAGGTCAAACAGCTACCATTTTGTAAGACAGAAAATACTCCTCCCCCTTACATCTTACTGGTCAGAATTGCAAGCCTCTAGCTGCAAGGGATGGAGAAGGCAATGGCAAGCCACTCCAGTACTCTTGCCTAGAAAATCCCATGGATGGAGGAGCCTGGTAGGCTGCAGTCCGTGGGGTCGCTAAGGGTTGGACACGACTGAGTGACTTCACTTTCACTTTTCACTTTCACACATTGGAGAAGGAAATGGCAACCCACTCCAGTGTTCTTGCCTGGAGAATCCCAGGGACGGAGGAGCCTGGTGGGACACGACTGAAGTGACTTAGCTGCAGCAGCAGCTGTAAGGGAAGCTTGGGATGCAAGTCTTGAGCTAAGGGACCTATGTCGTCATGACAGACCTAGGTCAATCACCAACGCCACCTGCATGGAAGCTGGAGAGTGAGGATGTGCCAAGAAGGCAACTCGCCAGATGCAAAGAAAAGTGGGGTCCACAGGCCCCTCCCAAGTCCTAAGAAACCACTTCTGTGGCTTCTACGTGACCTCAGGGTAAAATCAGCAAATAGAATCATTCATCAAGCCTTTCCCCATGCCCACACATGCCAAGTTCTTCACTAAGTACTGAGATGAGTGCCCTTGAGGACCTCAGGGGTAAGGCGGTGGGGGATGGAGGTGGGGTGCTGGTCAACCTTAGACGGCTAAGGGTCCAGAGGGAGAGCAGGGATTCTGGGCCATGCCAGCAGCCATCTCCAGGAGTGAGCAGTCTCCTAGTGTTGCAGGGAGCGGTGCACAGAAGTCACACCTGACCTGCATCTGAAGGATGAAACAGGTGTGCCAAGGTAGGCCACAACAGGTGTGTGCAGGCACAGAGATGGGGCTGTTAAGGGTTTGCTGCATGTGACTTGGGGAGTGGCAGAGGCAATGCTGGGAAGAGCATTGTAAGCGGTTCTTGAGGGCTAGACTTTCACCTGAAGACAAGGAGAGCAGGGTATGACACAGGTAAGGCTTGATGAGTGATGACTCCACAGATAAGGGCTCGGCCAAGTGGCAGGGATGCCCGTCAGGTGTGGCAGTGCTGGCTGAGGGGTGACAGGGGACCCGCGAGTGAAGGATGGAGGTGGGGATAGGCGAGAAAACATGCAAAGGGAGAAATCAACAGGGCCTAAAACTGACGAGCTGTCGGACAGGGAGGGACAGAGGGACCTGGGCTGGCTGCCTGGGTGGGAGACGGGAGGCAGCGCCTTCGTACGATCCAAGGAAACAGGAGAGGAAGCAGGTTTGGAAGGGATGGTGGGGAGTCGAGATACAACACATGGTACCTCCAAAAAGAGATACTCCCCAGACATTCTAGGCCTGCTCGGGGTAGGGGCAGAAAAGTGCACCCCCACTCAGCTTCACCTGGGTGCAAAAGATCACATGAGGACCAGCCTTCCTGGGGCAAAGCAGAAGCCAGGGGAACAGCCAAACTGGAGGAGAGTCTCTCACTGCCTTAAATAGAAGCAAACTGCTCTGGCTGATCTGCAAGTTTATGCAAGTTTGTAAGAGGAGGGCTGGGCTGCACCGGGGGCCCCCACAAAGCACATTTTTAAAGAAAGCCCAGTGGTTATGCTAGTTTTCCCGTCGTTGCTGCCAGCATGTAGAATCAAAACTGAACTGGCATTTGTAAAAGCCTTGTCTTCCAAAAGTCTCGAGCGGGCAGGATATGGCCCCTTCTATCTGGGCCATGTCCGTGCAGTGGGGTGGCAGGTCCTTCCACGGAAGCTTGCCCTATAATCCACCAGGTCCCTGTCCTGCACAGGGAGCCCTGCGCTCACAGGCACCACTCGTTCCAGACGGTTCTCCAAGATTCCCAAGTGGCCACTGCAGCCAGGTCCACCACAGGAGAACCAAAGGCTAACACCAGGAGCCAGGGGTCTCTGGTGGGCATCTCCTGCAGCTGGCCTCTGAAAGCTTTCACTCCATCCACACTGTGAGGTCCTACTTGGCTCCCGTGCCCCTCCTCGTATGAATAACAATTCCACCTTTTATTCCCTCTCCCACTCAGAAAGATGGCAAATCAAAGTCCTGGAGAGGTTTGGGAAGCGTAATTCTTGGAAGATGGGGTCAGGTGGGGACAGACTCCACAGCAGACCCTGCTGCAGAGCCACCACGACCAGCAGGGTCCAGTAGGTGGTGTCACCATGGTCTTGGATGAAGTTAAGTGATGGTGACCCGTCAGCAGACATGAGACCTGCAAAAGTACCTCCACAGAAGATTAAAACACTCGGCTCTTGGAAAATGGTGCCAAGAGGTGCTGAAAGAGATTCAGGGTCTCCCAAAGCCAGTTCTGTCTTCCCACTGACAGGAAGCTCCCCAGGGACTGTCAACTACATCCCAGTGCTCGGCACAGCGCCCGGCTGGCCCAGCGCACAGATGAATGAATGCCTGCCGGATGGATCAAGCCAACGACGGCCAGACTCCATGCCTTGGGCCTCACTGCCCTGGCCGTGCCGTCACCTCACCGCTCAACAGCACTCTGCATACACAGTACAAAAGCCTGAGGCCTGGGGGAGGGGGTTACCAGTTCCACGACCCTGGCTCTGCTGCACCCCGACCTCCAAACTCCCCCACCTTGCTCCCTGTACCCGTAGTCTTCAAACCTTCCCTGACCCGCGATATCTCGCTTGAAAGAAAATCCCCCTCAAATCAAAAACAGATAAAAAGAGTTGCATCTATGACTGAAGGGAGCCTGTTGAGTGTGGGGGTCAGAAACGCCGCCCTCAAAAAGTAGGCACTCCTTCAAAGTTGAGGGTTCTACTCAAACTGCTGGGCTGTATCCCCGCTTGCCAGCCCTAATCCAACGAGCTTGGAAACCACCCTGGGCCTCACAACTCCTCAGTGTGGGAAACGGAAAATTTCCAACTGAGAGCTGAGTAGCCTGCCAGTCTGCCATTGTCGCACATGTGGGGTGGTGGTTTTTGTACCTTTTAAGTGAGGACTGTCAGGAATAACCCTGTTAGGAGAAATTCTAGCGCACTCCTCTCCTGAGAGCACTAGTATCTTCGGTACCCTTTTGGTCACTGGAGCTTGCTGGGGGAGAGCCTTACGCTCTGCCTGGGGGTTCACATGGAGATGGGGGAGGACTGAGAGAGCAGAAAGCACTGCGGGTTCAGGTCCCAGCTCTGTCAATTAGCAGCTCTGTGAGTCTGAAGTCTCCACATCTGACAGACAGGGTAATTAATCACCTCCACAGCTTGTAAGACTGATTTGGGGTTTATATGAGGGATTTTTTTCAAGTGCTTTATAAACCACTCCCAAATGTTAGCTATATTTACATTGATTTTATTGCTGGGCTTCTAGAAGGGCAAGAAGGGCAGACTGAGTTTCTCCTGAAGGTCTTTTATTATAGATGCCAGGCAGATTTATGGCAGCTTGCTTCTCCCACCAGGATCCTGGGATCCTGGACTCTGTACAAAGTCTATGCCTTGGTGTCAGATGCTGGCTGACACCCCCACCCAGGGAGGCTTGATCTGGGGTATCCTTACTCTGGGGTGGGGGTCCCATTTATCCTGGTGGAAGTACAAAAAGAAACCCCCAGGGCTTGCCTGAAAGTAGTCCAGACAGCTGGAAGTAACCAGCCTCCTGGCTTGTAAGCAACCCACCCCTTCCCCTGGCCCACCCCGCACTCAACATAATACCTGCCTGCATCACCACATTTCTTCCAAAGCCAGGATCTCCAAGGGGCTGATGACAGGAGCACGTGAGCTCAGGCACAGAGCAAATGCTCAGAGTCTCCCACTCTGACAGCAGACACGCAATCTAGGAATGGGCCTTGGGCACAGATGCCCCCAGAGGACTCAGAGCTTCTAAGGCCTCATCACATCCTTTGCCACCACTGCTTAAAACCAGCGGCTCCCAGATGGGGATTCTCAGACCAGCAGCATCAGCATCACCAGGAAGCTTATCAGAGACGCAAGTTCTCAGCCCCTCAGTCCTGCTGGTTCAGAGACTCTGGA
The DNA here is from genome assembly GCF_049115385.1 of Moschus berezovskii. NCBI lineage: Eukaryota > Metazoa > Chordata > Mammalia > Artiodactyla > Moschidae > Moschus > Moschus berezovskii. The sequence continues at coordinate 12,400,486 of NC_142480.1, read as the reverse complement.
ATGTGGCCAGCCGTATGCGGAAGACACTCTCCTGGGGATTCTGGCACTCAAGTTTGAGATTCAGAGCCAGCCTCAACCTGGCTGCCTTTCAGAATCACCTCCAGGAGACACTGGAGGACAGAGAAGCCTGGCGTGCTGCAGTTCACAAGGCTGCAAAGAGTCGGACACAACTGAGCAACTGAACCATAAACTTACAGGACCCAACCCGAGATCTTGATTTAATTAATGCTGCCTCATCAGTATAAGTGTGAATTTTTTTTTCCTTAAATACTTTAAGATAAATACCCATGGTGAGAGGAGCCCCTTCTCCCAAGGGAACCCCTGGAGGGACACCCATGTCCCTGCTCCTTCACTGATGTTCTAGAGAGAACCCAAGGGTGCACATTACAGAAAAGAGCACACCCTCTGTCTCCCATCATTTGTTTTCTGCCTTTTATATTTTATAAGCTTTTATAAGCCTTTTACTAAAGTATAATATATGATAAGGGAAAAAGCATATCACAGCGAGCAGCCTGGTGAATATTCACAGAAGGATGACCAAGGTCAAGCCTAAGAAGAGAACATTTGCAAGACCCCAGCAGCCCCGTCAGGTCCCCAACTGGTCCCTGTCCCTAGAGGTAGCACTAGTCTGCCTACCACATGTCCCCTCCCACCCCCAGTAGCATCGCCGGTTCAGGAATTTACCAGCAGTGCTCTACTGGGTCCGAGCCGCACATCCACGGGACCCCCGTGTTTGGCACATAGTGGCCTTTGGTTCCTCGTCATCACTGCACAGGATTCTACTGTGTGACTATGACGCCCACTCTCCACTGCATGGACACTGGGGCTGCTTCCACTTTGAGGCTGTGATGACTGCTGCTGCTTTGAACAGCCTATGCCTGTCCTTTGATGGGCACAGTGGTCCTTTCTCCTGGGGAGATATCTGGGGTGGAACTGGGGGAGTCAAAGGGTAGGCACATGCTTAGCTTTAAGCAAGCCATGCTCCAAAATCCCACTCCAACCCCAGCACCTGACCCTGCTTTCTCTCTCTCCCTATCGCCCTGCGCCATCTGACTCATTTCATACGTTTTATCTGTTTTCAGTCTCTTAGCCCTCTGGACATGGACGCTCCAGGAGGGCAGGGACTGTTCACTGCTGAGTGATACTCAATGAAAGCAGATACTCAAATGAACGCACATAGGCCATCCTCTGAGCGCCTGTGTTCCCACCTGCACATCATGGGTGTCGGGACATCTGTCAGCTGTCCCTCTGTCTTTCCTCCTGCTTTTTCTATTCTCACCCAGTCCTCAGCCCCAGATGTCAATCAGGCCTCGACTAAAGGCCAAGAGCCTCAGAAACTCAAGATATGCCATGGCCCTTCCTCAGGACAGAGCATCCAGGCTCCTGGGAGAAGTCCAGCCTCACATCTCAGCCATGTGAAGGAAGGCCGGCTGACTGCAGGGCATTCCTGAGTGCTGGCTGCAGGCCAAGCCCCCAGGAGGAGAAGGAGCAGTCAGAGCACCCAGAATGAGGGGAGAGAGCCGGGCAAGAGGGTCAAGCAGCCCTTGAGGCTGGGGCAGCTCTGGCCTTTGGATTACAACGGGTCCGGAGAAGCTGGACCTGACCCAGTCTGGGGAAAGCATAGAGGGCTTCAAGGAGGCGATGTCTCAGGAGCTGTCAATTCCAAGATGCCTGTAATTCCCCAGAGAGAGAAGGCTGGGTAGGCATGGCAAGTGGAGATGGGCGTGTGCAGAGCCAGGGATGGGGGTGCTGGGGTGGGTACAGGGGGAGGGCACAGGGAAGTGGGGGAGACAGAGTTGGAAAGATGTCAGGGTAGGGTGGTGGTGGAGGCAAAGAACTGCCAGGCTAAGGCCTCTGGGCTCTGTCCTAAGTACTGGAGCCCCAGAGGTGCCCCGAGGAGGTCACCCAATGACACTGTGGTGGGCACAGGTGAGAGGGCACATGCTGTCTTGCTGCCCTGTAGGCGGCAACCCGGCAGGTCTGGGGCGCGTGTGCGTTCGTTCCCCTCAGGTGCCCCACAGGGCAGGCGCTGCCCGTCCCCAGACCCACTCGGAGCAGCAAGGTCAGGGGACACAGCTAAAGAGCTGGAGCAGCACGCCCCCCAGGGGAAGGGGTAGCCAGCAGTGGGCAGGTAAAGTTGGCACTGAACCCGCAGTCTTGACCACCTCGCCTGACTCAAGTGCAGCAGCCACGGCTCCACCTCACACCGCCCGCCCTTCCAGAACCTTCCACGCCACCAAGAGGGCAGGGCCTCCCCTCCGGAGCCTCAGACCCTGGCGTCGTCAGGGCAACAGCCCACAAACACAGGAGCCCAGGCCTCAGCGCCATAAACAACCCTGACAGATTCAATAAATATAGATGTACTACAGCAATTTGTGGGGAGTTTATGAGAAATTAAAAATTCAACTTGGACAATAAACAACCCATTTCAGAATGTGCCCCCTCTTAAAGTTGAATAAACCGTGTGCGAGCATTTTTTGAGCATGATGCCACAAGAGTGAAAATCGGGCTTTGCCAGGAGTGCTTCCTGAGCCTCCGAAGCTGGATGCTATTGGAAAAAGCGCATCCGCACGTCCACTGACCTCATAGGGCGATTTACAGTTTATACAGCACCTGATCTTCCCAAAGGAGTGAGTCTGACTGACACCATCACGATGATGAGCCTTGCTGTCGGCACAGAACCTGGACCACAGTGACTTGCCCAAGGTCACCCAGCTGGTCACAGTCAGAGAGGACGGGAACCTGGGGCCGCTGACTCCAGACCACTGCGCACACAGCAGCAGCCGCAAGTGCATTTGCTACACACAACAGCAGCTGCACCCAAGTGAGGTCTGATGTAGGGAGCTGGCTGAATTCTCAAGAAAGCTGCCCTATTTAAAGAGCATCAGAGGGGCCTGCTTCAAACAGATCAACACATCCTCATTCGCACCCCCGTGCACCGCCCAGGAGGGCTCAGCTCTCCGCCTCTGCAGGGCACGCGTGGCAGCCTCGGCAGGCTGACTTCGAGATGAAAGGCTGAGAAGTGAGGAGCCAGATGGAGAGGATGACTGTGAGGTTTTCCACCCTCTGCTTTCTGAAGAGTCAGCGATTCACAGGGGGGAGAGTGAGACCCCATCAGGGCCAGCAGCCCATTCCACAGAGGAGGAATTTGAGCCAGCCCAGCCTCCTGGGGGGAATGGGCCCGGGGTTCCTGCTGCCCAGGCCTGGGGCCTCTGGGGCCAGCCACCCCGACTTCAGGCATCACACGACACGGGGATGCCTGTGGGTGCCACCTGGTCAGACTCTCCAAGTCACCGAACACTATAGGATTAGAAGCATGGGAACAAACGTGGGTGCGAGAGATGAGCTCAGAACACGACGCAGGGCGGGCAGGCGCGGGCCTTCTTAGCAGGAAGGGGTGACAGGCTAGAACTGGCGAGCAGCAGCATGGGGCACACCCCAGGCTCAGGAGCAGGGGTGGCTGCTTTGCTGAAAAATCCCTTGCAAGACACTGGGGCTGGGTTCGTAGCACCCTCGGAAAATTCATGAAGGGCACAACAGGTTTTTAAAGGGAAACCAGGGAGGTCCAGTGGGCACTGGGGAGGATGGGGAGTGTGGCTAGAGCAGCCCAGGCCCATGAAGTTCAGGTCGATCTGGGTCCAGAGACCCCAGTGGGTGATACTTGTGAGCTCTGTGACCTTAGATATGTCCTTAAGCAAGTGACATAACTGAGCCTCCAGTTTCCTCATCGGCAAAATGGGGAGAAGGATAAATAGATTCCACCTCACAGAACTACCAAGATAAAAGTATAAACGCCCAAGAAGGACAGGGACCCAGGCTCAGCAATGAGAAGGAACTGGTTCAAAGTCACGTGGCCAGGATTCCCTAGGACACTGACCCATATCCACGCCGGAAAAGTCCAGGCTGGACCCCTTCCACCAGGGAAGCACTGCAGGGTTTGACTCAGGGCTGCACTCAACTCGCCCACCCTGAAGGGAACCTGACATGCATGTGGGTGTTTGATATTCTTGTTCAGGAACTAACTTTCCAGTCCTCAGTTCCCCAAAACCAAGCTGGCAGCCAAAGGACAGGGGTGAATCCTGACACACGGCCACCAGCCACAGATTTCTAAACACAGCCTCAGTGCGGGGCTGTGCAGCAGATGCTCTGATTCCAGCTCAATGAATCTTCTCGACCTCCGAGGTAGGCGCCATGAAAACCCCATTCCACATGAGGAGTCTGGAGTCAGAGGCCAAATATCTCACCCACAGCCTTGCGGCTAAAGGGGCCACCAGCACATGTGAGGATAAGGCTGCTCCCTTGACCGGGACGCTTGCCGCCTCTGAGCGGGCTGAGGTTAGGGAGACAGGAGCTCTCTGCTCTCAGAAGTGGTCTGAACCTCCCCTCGGCTAGAGAACTGCAGGCACGTGCAAAGAGGATCAAGGGGGTGGCGGCGGCGGGCGGGAGGACCCTGGTGTAGACGGACGGGCCTAGGGAAGCTGCCTGCAGCCCGGCGGTGCTGGAGGGCACCCACCCAGAGACCATCGCCTCTGCGCTGGTCCCCGCTCTCTGTGCCTTTCCCCGGATCAGGAACACGCACGGGGCAAACTGCCTGTGAACAGGGCTGCAGCCCCACCCCAACCTCCCGCTGTGAAGGGCAGGGGTCGGGGGGCAGGGGGGGTTGCTCCAGGGATGGGTGGGCGAGAAATCAAAGGAGGGGAGGGAGAAGACAGCATGAGAGAGAAGCAGAACCTAAGTGCAACCAAAAATCCAGAAGGACACACTCCAAACACAAAGTCCCTTTCCACAATCCCCGAGGATGTTTGGCTTTTTTTTCCTCCTCCAGGCGTACACACTACTTTTCATAAGCTGTAAAAAAAAAACAACAATAAGATTTATTATTCATATGGCCCACAGAAATAATCACCGACTTGCCCCAGCACTATGAGAACCAGATGCTCACCACAGCACTGTTTACAGTAGTGACAAACCAGAACCGTGGCCAACATCCACCAGGAGAATTCAGAAACTTCGCTGACAGACAGAATATTATGCAGCCATTAAGAAAGCAAGCCTAAGCAGAACGTTTAACAAAAGGGAAAACGTCAACAGAAAATAATTTTGTTTAAAGTGTATAAACACGTTCCATTTCTACACGGGGAGAAAAAAGAAATTCAAAGGATGTTCAGGAAGGTGACTGCTGGTTATCTCTGGGCCACGGGTAAATACATTTTGCTCCTACCAGCCACAAAGGAGGCTCTTCTGGACCTTTTTTTTTTTTTTTTACCCCCCTCAGACCGTTTTGAAAGACATTTTCAAGCTGCTTCTGGAGGATCAGAGAGTCACGTGGGATGGAGGTGCCGCCCTGGCAGCTGGCCCGGGTCCCACAGCAGGCTCGTGTTCTTTGAGGCAGCAAACAGGTCCAGAACAGCTTGGTTATAGAAGGTTCCTGGACCAGGCTGTGCACAGACCGGCATGGCCTCATCACACCTTGGTGTGTTTCATCTTCTCCCTATCAGGGGTCCTTGTCCTTGTCAGACAAATGACAGCACTGAGGCCTCAGACAGCAAAGTAAGAAGGCAGAGGCCCAGAGCTGGCTTGGGGACACCCCTGTTCTTACTGCAGTGGGAGCCGGGAATGGGCAGCCTGGGATATTCACTCAAACATAATTGTATTAAGCCCTGGGCTTAGAGGAGGCCTGGACCTCACATTTATCAAGTTCAAGGAATGGGTGCCCTCACCCCCACTATGTATCTCCCCCTCCTCGTGTGCCAGGCTCCCTTCCCCTCAGGCCACACTCCCAGGCCATTAGCTCAGTCCCAAAGGCATCCTTTCTCATCCAGCCTTCTAGGCTCCTGTCAAAACACTGTAAATAACGTATTTCCACTTGGCAGGGCCTGCAGCAAAAATACTGCCCGGGCAGGGAGCACACAGTGAGCCAAGGGCCACTTCCATGCCAGGAAATCCACACCCTGCCCGCTCAGGGACCCAGCAGACCCACCCACCGGGAATGGGAGAGACTCCGAGTCCAGGCCAATTTCTGCCCCACTGGACAAAGGGATGGGCTTCAAAAGACCCCTCAAGTGATCTCAGGAGCAAGAAAACCAGTGAGCTGTGGGAAGGTCCTTACCAGCGCCCGACCTGGCCTCAGAGTACTCACGGCTCTCCTGCAGCAAGGCCTTCCTACCTACTCTGGTCTCATCGTATTCATCATCTGGCAGCTGAGCCTCAGAGAGGTTTTGCCACTTGCCTAGGGCTGCACAGCTACAGAGGGGAGGAGCTGGTCGGAACAGGGGGTGGGACCCAGTCAGTCCTCAGTCCAGGGGGAAGCAAGGAGGAACAGAGCAGGCACTGGCTTTGCCACCGCGCTCCCTGGAATCCAGGCCCCTCTGCGGCCCACCCTCTGTGCAGCACAGGGTAAAGACCCTCCGCACGCTTGAACCTCAGTGCTCTCGCCAGGCAAGTGGGAACGCAGGTAAGGCCCAGACTATTGCTGCAGCAGCCCAGGCTGGTTCACGGAGGCCCAGCCCAGAGATATCGGGGCACTGTGGGAATCATTCTGTGAGCATCTCAGAGCTCCAGAGCAATCTCCCTGGCTGATCGCTGCCCAAGCGCCCAGGCTGGTGGCCCTAAATGATCCCCCCGGGACACCTGATGAAGTCCACCACCCTCCCACTCCCACTGGACCGCTGAGCGCCTCCCAAGGGGCTTCTGCGGAAGGGGTGAGTGAGCCCCGCTCCACGCCAAGTTCCCGGGCCACAGTGTGAGCTGGAATCTCCTTATAGGGTATGCTCTGAGGGCACTTGAGAACGTTCAAAGAGAGCAAGACTCGGGCGGCTCGTCGGTCTGGAAAACCGGCCTGCAGGGAAGGGGGACGGGGAAGCCAGACCCACGGGGTCCCTGGAAGCGTGGCCCCTGCCTGTCACTCATACAGGACCATCAAAGACCTTGGGAGAGAGGCGCAGGGACCTCGGGGGTTCCCAGGGGCCTTCTCGAGGTTGGGGTGGCTGAAAGGGAGCCAAGCAGTAGCTCTGGGTTGACAAACTTTGGGACAGCCATGAAATCTCAGCGGTGTGCGTGCCTCCTGGGGCTTTCCCCAGCCAGTGAGAAGCTAGCACACAGGGTTGGGGAAGCCAGGGGGTGGGGGTGGGGGTTCAGGAGTCAGCACGCCTCAGAGGTGATGCCTTCACCCGATGATGGCTGAACGCAAGGAGATCTAGAGAGAGGAAATAAGTCAGTCTGCCCCCAGCCAGGGCAAACTCAGCTCCAACCTCAGAGGACACCCCATCCCAGCACCAAGGAGACACCTTGGGCTGCCATGTCCAGGACAGCAGCCCGAGCAGAGACCCCACAGGACCCCAGCAGGAAAAACATCCCCGTCAGCCCTGTTCTAAGCAAACCAGATGAATGGAACTTACACCGTAGGTATTTCTGGCTGCTTGTCTCTTTCTTTACTTGTGATAACAAATCAAACACGAGAGATCCTTCTATTTTGGCTCATCTACCAATCCAATCGCTCACCTGCACAACATTCAGACTTGTATTAATTTCCACAGGCCCCAAGGATGACGAGGATGACAGTTCTAGTAAATAATAACAAACAGCTGCTTCCGAGGACGGCTGCGTACCAGGCTCTGTGCTGTTCCCTGGCGGCACCAGTTCAGTCTCACACCAACTCCCTGAGGCTGGTTCCAGTACTACAGGAAGTCCCCTACGTATGAATCTTCAAGTTGCGAACTTTCAGAGACACGCGCGTGCGTTCCATCAACGTCAGACGTGGGTGAAACTGCAGCTGGCCTCAGCTCCTACTGTTGACGATCCTTTAGCTCCACCATCTCCCACCGCCTCTCCCTCCTCCCACCAGTACGTCTTCTTGCCTGTTCACTTGTTGCCAGCCCCTGGATGCCAGCTGTTGTACTGTACTAGCGTACTGTAAGATTAACAGTGTTTTCTTTACTTTTGTTTTCTCATGTATTATTTGTGCAAAAAGAATGACCAGCCTGTCCAGTACAGTACTACATAGCCGATTACGTCAGATGGGTACTAGGTTAACCGTGTTGGGTTCTCTCGGAATGGAACTCATTCGTATGCAGGGGACTTACTGTATTGCCTTTTTGTCAATGTCTCTTTGAGGGTAACTTGTCCAGTTTGAGGGTAACTAATTCCAGAGCCTGAGCATGCTGGTAGAGCTAGCTGCAGCCCAACATCCAGGCCCACTCTCTTCTCAAGAGTTCATGCGAGGTGACAGCATGCCCAGCAAAAAGGCCGCCAGGATCAAGTGCCTGTTAGAATACTTCTGACCCAGGCGACAGAGGCAACAGTGTAACGTGGGACTTCTGTGGAGGTCACCGAGGGAAAACAGACTCAGGTACGAGGCGGGGTGCCCTACTCCCCGACCGCTTTCCTACAGCTTGGAATGTAAACGAGATGGCAGAAGCCCCAGCAGCCGTTTCCAGCAAGGAGGTGATCTGGAGCCTGAAAGTCAGAGCAGAGGATGGTGTGGCACAGAGGGAAAAGGGTTCTGTGCAACTTTATGGCGGAGAAGGCAATGGCAAGCCACTCCAGTGCTCTTGCCTGGAGAATCCCATGGGTGGAGGAGCCTGGTAGGCTGCAGTCCATGGGGTCGCTAAGGGTCGGACACGACTGAGCGACTTCATTTTCACTTTTCACTTTCACACATTGGAGAAGGAAATGGCAACCCACTCCAGTGTTCTTGCCCGGAGAATCCCAGGGACGGGGGAGCCTGGTGGGCTTCTGTCTATGGGGTCACACAGAGTCGGACACGACTGAAGTGACTCAGCAGCAGCAGCAGCAGCAGCAGCAACTTTATGGAGCCCCCACACCAGCCCTAGGTTCCTACATCCAGCTTCTTTGACACAGAGAGAAATAAACACGGTATTGAGTTGGCCGAAAGAGTTTGTTAGGATTTTTCCATAGGGTTGTATCCAATACTTCATTTCAGCCCGGGGTCCCCAACCTCGGGGCCGTGGACCGGTACTTCCTGACAGGTCGGCAGCAGCAGCAGATTAGAAAGAGAACGCACAATAAATGGAACGTGCTGGAATCGCCCCCAAACCATCCGCCCCTCCTCTCCCCCCGTCTGTGGAAAAATTGTCTTCCACGAAACCGGCCCCTGGTGCCAAAAAGACTGAAATAAATATATTTTAAGCCACTGTTATTTTCAACCTGCTACTGGCAGCTGAATGCCAATCCTGAGGGCTCCAGAAAGAAGCTGCAGGTGGACAGGGGGCTGGAGAATGGGCACTGGCCAGGCAGAGGGAGTGGGGAAGTGGGGTCCAGGAGAGGCCCCCAAAAAGGACAATGACCCTGCACCAGGGGCTCATGGAGGATGTACTCAGGCCGCCAAACTCCTGCTTCTCTTTAATTCCCCTTTCTGTCCAAGGCAAGAGAAAAACTTCCTATTTGTGATACTGACAAGGTTCTTCAACATTTTAGGAAGGAAGGGTCAATTCTCTGCACGGTTTTCTATCCCCGCTCCCAGGGACTCAGAGTTCTCCTCCTCCTCGGCCGCTAATCTCATTTCCTTGCCTGCTCTCACTACCAGGAACCTCTGAACTACCCTAGTGTACCCTCACAGCAGCAGGCCTGACCGTTAACATTAATCCTCCTCCATTCCTCAGCCTTGATTTAATCCAGTCTTACTAACCTGTCCTTCAGGGAAAGAGTCAGAGTATGACGCATACAGAACGCCAAAAGGCAGGAACATCCCTGGAATAAGAAAGTAATGAAAGTGACCCAGCTTCCTCTTTCTGGGAATAGTTAAAATAGCAAACTATTAAAAACAGATTAGCACTTCATGAGTGTAAGGGGGAATTCTCTGGTTTACGTATATTTTCTGACCTTTCAAAGTGGTGCTCTGTGATACACCAGCCTGTTACTGGAAAAAGAAAAAAAAAAAAAGAAAACCAAGACCTCTCACCTGGCCTCAGCCTTCACACACCATCAAACCCAGGTGAAGAGCCCTCCACGGTGTAGAAATACGTTATCACACTACTTCCTCCACTCAAAGGCACATTAAATGTTCACAACCCAATTTCAAGCACATTAAAAGATTTTTAATTAGGCGTTAGAGAACAAAAAGAGAAAAAATGGAGGCGGGCAAGCTCCGGGAGATACTGGGGGACGGGGAGGCCTGGTGTGCTGCTATCCACTGGGTCCCAAAGAGTCAGACACGACTTGAAGACTGGACAACAACAAGTTAGTATAGGCATGCATAGGGAGAAAAATAAATGGAATCGTTAGCAGTGCTTATTTCTGGAGAATAAGACAATAGGGAATTTTTCTAATTCACGTATTTCTATGTTATTGAATTATTTTCCACTGGCTTCCGAAGATTCCTTGATAAGTAGTGCCTGCAAACCAGACTGCATGCCAGGCTGGCACAGCCCCCAGAAGACACGGTCCACGGTATTAAGGAGCCTCTGGAGAAAAGGAAAAGCTGCCAGATATGGAACTACGCCACGAAATGGGAGCTTCTGTGCCCACAAGGTTGGGACCACAGGGCGAAGGTAGGCAGAGATGAGGGAGAGGCTCTCGAGGCCTAGGGCGGTGGTCCATGAAGGCTCTGAGGAGCTAGTAGCTGTGAGCATGGTCACACAGATGAAGCAGTGTCCGCAAGAGATCGAACAGGACGAGGGGTAAGGCAGGCTGCCGGGACCGGATACACAGAGGAGCAGCCTAAGGGTCTGCACAGGGGCGCTGGGGTGTACCTGAGGGCGTGGCCCAGGTGGGAATCCTGGAGGAGGAACCAACCGCCAAGTGCTTCATGGACCCCTCCAAGGAAGGGTCTTCCCCTGTAGCCTGGGCACTGCAGCCACGCCGTGATGAGACGGGGCCTGTCTGAGAAAGAGCACGTGGGCATCAGACACATCAGGGCGGAAGAGAGAAAGACACTGGGGCAAAGGAACTGCAAGGGAGTGCTGGTTTCAGAAAAGACACACAACCAGCAGCGGGGTGTGGAGATTAAGAGAGGGACCAGAGCGCCAGCAAGCTGGGCTCAGCTCGGCCTCGTGCCAGCTGCGAGGCTGGGGCGAGCTCTTCTGGACTCAGTTTCCTCAGCTGTAAAGTATGGAGAATAAAAGTTTATCCGTTGGGAATTTCCTGGTGGTCCGGTGGTTAGGATTCTGCGCTTTCACTGCCATGGCCCAGGTTCAATCCCTTGTCATGCAACTAAGATCCTGCAAGCTGCACGTCACAGCCAAAAACAGAACACAAACCAAAAAAAAAAAAAAAGTTTATCCATTGAAATAAAGCTAATAATAGCGCTAATAACAGTCCTTCTCAGATTGTTGTAGGGATTAAATTAGTTAACCTACGTTAAGCGCCGAGAGAACTTCCCGGAACACAGTGACGCTGTGTCCACATTGCTTTGAACAACTCCCCACCCTGGTGGCTCAGACAGTAAAGAATCCGCCTGCAGTGCAGGAGACGTGGGTTCAATCCCTGATTTGGGAAAATGCCCTGGAGAAGGAAATGGCAATCCACTCCAGCATTCTTGCCTGGGAAATTCCACAGACAGAGGAGCCTGGAGGCCTACAGTCCCCATAGGGTTGCAAAGAGTCACGTCTGAGCGACTTTCACTTGATTTTCACTTTCTCACTCCCTTATAATGAACAATCCTAGGGAGGCACCAAGTTGAACAATTCCTGGGACTCAATCAATTCACACACATCCCAGACTTTTTTTTTTTTAATGTGGATCATTTTTAAAGTCTTTATTGAATGTGTTAAAATACTCCTTCTGTTTTATGTTTTGTTTTTTTCGGGCCACGAGGCATGTGGAATCTAAGCTCCCCAACCAGGGACTGAACCCACACCCGCTGCATTAGAAGGCAAAATCTTAACCACTGGACCACCAGGGAAAACCCATGTCTCAGATTTCTAACAGTCAACCTCGGCCCAGAGGTCAGAAGGAAGATAGCGCTGCCCCTCCTTTGCCTCCCAGAGGCCAAGGAACTGCCACAGGGCAGGGAGCAGACCCATCACCTGGCAGCGCCCCAACCCAGCCCTGAATGGCCCGCCCAGAGGTTAAGAAAAAGGGCTGGTCCTTACTTTGCAGAGACACGTTCACGGATGAGTTGACAGAATGATGAGACTGGCTTCAGACCATCCAGTGGGAACAAGGTCTCCAGGAAGTGATACTGGCCAGGAGATCATAGACACCACGCTGAACAACAGGTACACAGAGATGCCCTACACCCCCTCCCTACTCTGCTAGGTCACGTGAGTTTCCCTAACAGCAAGTTCTCAGCTCAGTTCAGCAAACCCAGAACACACATAGGGCCCGGTGCTGCCCTTCTCAGAGACGGCAGGGTCTGGCCCAGGAAGACAGGTCCACAGGCAGCTCCAGCTTGGGGGAAGGAGGTCTGTTGGGGGAGCAGGGAAGGGGTCACCCTCAAGGTGACATCTGAACAGGTCTAACCCCACAAACAGAAACATGAGATTGGGGAGGGGGCTGGAGAGGGAGATGCCAGCTTCTTAGATGCAAGGATGCTCTGTGGTCTGTGAAACTGAGCAGAAGACAATGCCCGTCTCCACTCCTGCTTTCCCACAGCCAGCTGTGCGCCTGGGATCTTCACGTCAATTCACATCTCACAGACTCTCAGCCCCAGGAGGCGCCTCCTCCCCAACTCAAATGGGAGCCACTTGTTTGCCCTGGAGCTTCTGCAACTGTAATGTGCATTCTGCTCAATGAGGGATGCAGAGTCGGGTTCAGCAGCTCCAGGCTGGCACTCTAACCCAATCCCCGGCAATGGCCAATGACTGGTGGACCACACTTTTGAGTAACACTCTACAGACAACTTCACTCCAAAACAACCTCGAAACAGATGGCTACTTTCAAAGCGGAATCTTAGCTTCTGGCTCTCTCTAACCCTTTTAACCCCTTCCTATTCCCCACGTTCCTCCTTGCGTCTCTTTGCCTTTATGTGCTTGTTACATCCCCAAAGTGGCCAGAGAAATCAGAAAGCCAGCCAATGGCAGAGGGACCAGGAGACGGAACCCCAACTTGTGGAGCAGTGTGGAGGGGCTGGCTCCCCCAGAGCCCAGCTTCCCTGACTGGAGTGCTTTCTATTTAAAGGACTTACGCAAGTTGACTCAGCAAGTCAAAGGCCAGGAAAGAACACCCCAGAACTGAGGTTCACAGCCCTCTGAAGCCACACAGGACTGCTCTGATGCCGGAGATGGTTTCTATTTGTAACAGCAAGCCTGAAAAGCTCAAGAATAAAAATAAAACTGGCAGAACTGAAACCATTCAGCAGACGTTGACAGCACTTACATCGACTTGTGAACATTTTCCCACGCTGCCCTCCAAAATGTGGTCTGTTTCATGACTACTTAAAACATCTGACATGTTCAGACCCCAACACATGCTTCCCCAGCCCCATGTATGATGATTATATATTAAAAAAAAAACACTTTTGATAATCATGCTTACAGATAAATGTGTCTAACTCCGTTCATTAAATGTATGTTAAGTAAAATGAGAAAAAAAAAATAATTTTCAGTGTTTTGAAAATGATACAAATATCTGTGTCTCAAATTTTTAACAATAAAATCTATCTTTTAAAAAGGAATTAAGTTAAAAATCACAATAGTTAGAAACCCAAAACTTAACTTAGGCGAGGGGACAAAAACCCCATGCTTTTGCACAAGACAACGTATTTTTCTAAGCAGCACAGCTTCACCAGTAGCCGTATCTCCACCACACACACACAAACCACACCATTCCCTCAAGGACGAGGGAAAAAAAGCCCCTAAGCCTTGAGCTTCTATTAGGCATCTTAGGTCCTACCCCATTCCAAAGATGAGGCAAGTGAGATCACACACGGTCAGAAAACAGACTAACGGCAACTCAGAGCCAGACCTCTTGGCTCCACGGGAGGCTGCGCTCAGCCAACAACAACTGCAGTCTGTTCAGTTGCTAGCTCATGTCCAGCTCTTTGCAACCCCATGGACTGTGGCACGCCAGACCTCCCTGTCCCTCACCAGCTCCCAAAGTTTACTCAAACTCATGTCCATTGACTCGGTGATGCCACCCAACGATTTCATCCTCTGTCATTCCTTTCTCCCACCTTCAATCTTTCCCAGCATCAGGGTCTTTTCCAATGAGTTGGCTCTTCACATCAGGTGGCCAAAGGACTGGAGCTTCAGCTTCATCATCAGTCCTTCCAATGAATATTCAGGGTTGATTACCTTTAGGACTGACTGGTTTCATCTCCTTGCTGCCCAAGGGACTCTCAAGAGTCTTCTCCGGCACCACGTATATCCCAACAATGGACCCAAATGGCCATGTGGAAACATCCTGTGCGGAACCAGCTTCCTAGCCCCATGGCCACTCTCCCCAGAGGTGCTGGGGTCTGCTGTCAGAGGTCGGGGTCATACTCAGGTGGCCTTCAGGAAGTCCCTGCCCACGAGAAGCTGGCCAGCTGGGTGCCCTGGGCTCCCCCAGGATGTCAGGACTCCAAAAAACAACAAGGCAACCGATATTCCCCACACCCCTTACATGAGGCTCCAGAGGACCCAGCAGAGGGAGCAGGTAGAAGGAAGGATGTTCACAGGTGTCCAACCCTACCTGGGCACTAATTACCTGGAAATAAAACCAGGAGGCGCCAAGGTCAACCAGCTGGGCCACCCTGGAGAGAGTGTGGGTGGCGAAGGGAACCCAGCCAGGGATTAATCACTGGACACCTTTAACTCCATGCTTTTTAAAACAATTTTTGAATCACGTGAATCATAAATCATGTGAAACTATTAACTAAATAACATACTTTTTTTTTTTTTAAGCTGAATGGAGAATTCCACATCTCTAATCCTTGGAGGCAAGCGCACCACTCCCCCAGCCATGTGACCCCTCCTAGTTCTCTGTGGGAGAGGGGCTGCTGACCTGAGCCGCCTGCATTGAGCACAAACGTCTGAACCAGCAACCCCTCCCCACGGCTCCACCTCCTGCACTGCCCACACCCACCCCTAGTCTAAGGACTGACCCCCTCACTCTCCGGCACCCCCACACACACACACCCAGGCACCACACCCTGAAATCTGTCTCCCCTGCCATCCACTACTACGTCCGTTCTGGCCGGACCCCAGCACCCCTGATAAGCCCTGACCTCAGTTTCTGACCAGAAGACCCAGCTCTTCCCCCTCCAGTCTGGCCATGTCTAATCTCCCCCCTCCACCATGTGTCCTCCCAGCGGGACCCTCCCCCATCACCTCTCCCACGGAGAAGCCCTTTGATGCTCCCTGACCCAGCGGCCCACAAACAGCTCACCTGGCTCTCTTGTGGTCTGGCCCTACCAACCCTCTCTGACCTAACTGCTTGCCAACTCCTTTGTGGCCAAGGCCTCAGCGCTTTCAAACCACTCCACCGGCAGACAAATGACCCCCTGTCCCAGCCCCAGGCTCCTTGTACAGGCTGTGCTCCCTGCCCGGAATGACACTCAAATACCTCACCTCCCCACCCTGCGCCTGGTTTATCCTGAATCCAGAAGCCTCAACTTCCCCGTAAGGCCTTCCCCACCCCCGCCCACTCCCCTCTTTCTATGCCCACTGCCCCCATGTCCTCGCAGGGCCCCACGAAGGCACAGACAAGTCCTCCCACCCTCCAGGCTTGCCCGTGAGCTTGGGGCCACTGTCACGGTACCCCTTCAACTCCAGATGCCCAGCACCCAGTCCTCCATGTGCCCTGGGCACATGGCCTGATCTTGGCATCGATCTCTCTTTCTTAGTCTTTCCTTTCTGCTGCTGCTTCTGCTGCCCAACCTCCTGCCCTGAATGGTTTGTGCAGAAAAAGGGAAATGAACGGATGAAAAGCTCCAACGTCTCAAGTAGCAACAACTCTGGAGAAACCTCCAGGAAGAACCTGCCGCCCGCCCTTCACTCCCGCAAGCTGGGAAAACATATTTACTTCCTCAACCTGCTTGAGAAAGAGTGGCTGTTCCAGAGACGGGGGGTTTCGTAATGTCTGAATTCTCAAGGAATTTGGAAGGAGGGCCATGAATCTAGAATCAGCAACTGTACTTCTCACACTTACAGCTTGCTCATTTGCATTTTAAAATAAGACTCCAACCCCTCTCCTGCTAACAGCCATCTCCTGCTCCCCCCTGCACTTTGAAAATAACTGGTGAAAGACAGCCCTCGGAACCTGGCGGGGCAGATGGTGGGATGCAAAATACATTTTCCTGAGGATGCTGAGGCTGAAGGCGGGTGGGACCACATAGGCATGATATTCCCACCAGAATTTCTTCCAGGGATGCCCTTAAAAAGGGAGATGGGGTCCAGGGACGGAAAACTCACCAGCTTCCCTCCCAAGCCTTCCCCGTGGATCAGGTCAGAGAGATAAATGTTCCCTGGAAGGGCGTCTTGCAAGGCTGACGTTTTAGCCCCAGGCCACAGATGACTTGAGTGTTGCGGCACGTTTTCTCCCGACAAAGCTTCACTGAGTGGAAAGGCCATGAAAACGTGCTGTGCTCAGCCCTAGGTCACTCAACACCTAGACGTTTCGGGAGCAGAAGGGGCTGTGGGCTTAACCCTACCTCTCAGCCAGGCTCTGTCAGGTGGACGAGGCTCATCGCCACTAGCCAGGCTCACCCTGCCTTCCTCAAGGAAGCCTTCCTGATTTACAAAAGTGGGGTAAGGACCCTCCTCCATGCCTATGCCCACAATCTGTGCCCACGATCCCTACCCTCTTTGGGTCTGAATGCCAACGGGAGGCTTCAGAGAGCTGAAGGGATGTGGCCTGGGCCCATGCGAGTCCCCAGCACCTAGAGCCTGGGACCCAGCAGGAAAATGTTTGCTGAATCCTGTTGTAAGGGGCAGGGGAGAGGGGCGGTCTTCCCAACCAGCATTTGTCGGCTATGAGGGACCCTCGCGCTCACTGGGGCTTCCCCTGCGGCTTAGCTGGTAAAGAATTCGCCTGCAATGCAAGAGACCTGGGTTCAATCCCTGGGCTGGGAAGATCCCGTGGAGAAGGGAAAGACTACCCACTCCAGTATTCTGGCCTGGAGAATTCCATGGACTGTATAGTCCAAGGGGTCGCAAAGAGTCGGACACGACTGAGCGACTTTCACTTTACTTCACGCTCATTGGTTCAGTGAGGCCACCTGTCAACACCTGAAATGGAGGAGTCAACAGGGACTGTGTATCCAGCGTCCTCATTACAACAGTTCAGAGGGGAAACTGAGACAAACAGGGACCTGCGACCATCACCATCACGACAGGCACCCCCTGAGGCCACAGGGGTGGCCGGCCTCTTGTGCCACCCTCCCACCCATGCTCTAGCCGAGTCCCAGCACTGATCGCAGGGCAGGACTCCCAGTCCTCCCAGCCCTGCCGGACTCGGGCTCACCTGGGGCTTCTCAGGCTTCCTGAGCAGATAACGGCAGGTGTTCATTATTATCAAGCATCTCTTGGCCTAATAGGCCCACGTCAGGGCAGGCCAGTTAGCCTGCAGACGAGCCCACTGCCAAGGCCTTTCTGAGTCTCCACAGAGGCCCAGACCCCAGGGTCTGAGTGGCCCTCTTGGGGCAGCACCGTTGATGACCTGAGAGCCGGGCTGCTGACCCCCCTCTCTGGGGCTGTGTCCACAGGCCTGGTTCTGGGAAGCAAACGGGGTAACACTCTAAAGCATGGGCCTTCAATCCAAACCCCCCAAAATAAATGTTTAAAACTCTGTATCTATTTGTACATTTTCAAGCTGACATCTAAATTTCTCATCGTAAGTTTAAATACTTGTAGAGGATGTAATTTCCAACATATTGTAAATATTAACATTTCAAAATAAAACTGTTACTGTGTCTCTTTCAAATGGACCCAGTGGAATTCTAAATACCATAGCAATTCAAGATCCACCGTCATCCATCTTAAAATTACAGAATTGGACGCTTCTTAAACACTTGGAAAGATAGCAAGGCTTCTTCTGCCTCCTCAAACTCCAATTTCCAATCTACATCCATGAGACATTTCTACTTTCAGTGTATTTCATGTTTGAAGGCCTTTTTCATTGATTAGTCTAACATACTATGAGACAAAAAAGAAAAATGTATATAAATGTCAATTTTTTAATTTCATGTAACCATAAAGCTCTAAGTGTCAAAATTTTTCTTCGGGGATTGAATTATTATTACAGCTACTATTAGCACATAATTGATCAATACAGCAGAAATATAAATCTATATAGGTAATAATCATAAAAATTAAACTTTATTAGAAATAAATCTTAGAAGAGATGAATGGTAATGCTTTTAAATTATTTCACAAACCCACAGATGACTATTACCTACTGCCAGAATAAAGCAGAGTTTATTATCAATTCTATCTCCATTTTTCAAATTTTATAGTGCTGAAACCACCTAGTCAGATAAATAGAAAGATGGAAAGAGATTTACCATAGCAAATTTTGTGAATTCCTTCAGAATTATATGGCAAGAATTACAGTAATTTATTACCAAAACTCAATTTTTTTTTTTCCAATCTGGATGCCATTTGTTTCTTGTCCTTACTTCACTAGTTAGGACCTCCAACACAATACTGGATAGAAGTAGTGGAAGTGTCAGCCTCTCAGTCGTGTCCGACTCCCTGATCCCATGAATCCCATGGAGCCTGCCAGGCTCCTCTGTCCATGGAATTCTCCAGGCAAGAATCCCATTTCCTTCTCCAGGGGATCTTCCCAACCCAGGGGGGGAAATGTTTTTTCACCATTCCCGACCCAGGGAAAAAAGTTTATTTTTTCACCATTACATATGATATGAGCTGTAGAATTTGTGCACAATGCCCTTTCTCAGACTGGGGAAGTTTCCTTCTACTAGATTGCTTGGGATTTTATGCTGAGTAGACGCTGGATTTGGTCAAACGTTTTTTCTGCATCTAAGGACTTGTACCTAGAACATAGAAAGAATTCCTAAAATTTAATTAAAAAAAAAAAACCCAACTTTGAAGTGGGCAAAAGATTTGAATAGACACTTCACAGAAGATATACACGGATGGACAAGAAGGACATGAAGAAGTACTGAGCGTCATTAATTTTGAAGGAGATGAAAATGGAAATCACAATGTGATACCGATGTGCATGTACTGAAATGTCTAAAATTGAAAAGACAGAGGATACAAAGTGTTGGCTGGAAGGTGGAAGAACCAAAAGCCATGAGATCAGCTGTGGGAGTGAACAGATGAGGAGGCCGAGGGTCTGCAAGGCTAACTTTCATCAGTGTGTCCCCACCCCCGCCTTGGAGAGGTCTCACACAAACGCTTCCTTCCAGCAAATGGCATCACTGCCTGGTAGACAGTGGTGCCCAATAAATGTTAGCACTCACAGTGTTACTACTGCTGTTCAACAGCAGGAAGAACAACTCTTGTGACCAGGACACACAATGCAGGTCTCACCACCATTTTAGAGTCTTGGTTCCTGAACCTAGGTCCCAACATCCTTCTTTGTTTAAAAAAATATTAACAGGAGCCAAAGCCCAGGTAACAACAGGCATGAAAGCATGTAGTAAGCAGAGCAATCTATAAACATGCAGGAAAGACCCGGTTATCAGAAGAACCATGGGCTTTACAGGCAAACCAACCGCACTCAAATTCAACTCCACAAACTTAACCAATTCAGTTCCTTGAGGGGAAAATTCTGTCGGTTTCCTAATCTCTTAAATGGACATGAAAACACCATTCACATCACTAGTGGCTGCACAAAGTGGGACCGTGCCCTTCGGAGCACCTGACCCAGGAAATGCTGAGTGGCAGCTGTGGCGTGCTTACTCTGCTCCTGCCTCTTCAATCATTGCCACCCGGTGACTGGAAAACGCCCATCGCCAGCATCCAGGGGCCCACCGGCCTGGGGTCTGGTGCACAGAGGCTTGGCTGATTTTGAAAAAAAAAAAAAGCCAAGTGGCTTGGTTTCCAATTTCTTCGAAGAGTTTTTACTCTATATCCTGAAATTTCAAGTTCTCCAAACACACAGGGATGCCAGGAGGAGGTGAACAGAGCGGCGTCATGGTGGGTTTTATTTTTAGATGCTTGGCGTGGAAAGCGTCCAGCCTGCCTTCATGCTGGTCCCCAGCTGCCACTTCCTCCCCCAAGTCATTGCCCAAATGAACAGCAGACCCATCAAGAAAGATTTCACAACTCTTCTTCTGCCTGGTACATTCTAAAACAATGGCTCCAGTTTCCCATTCCACCCAGAGACTAAGTGGATTAAAGGTCGTGATCTTCCCGGGAAGCCATGCAAAGCGAACACACTGACCCCTGGGTTGGCCCTCACATCCTGAAGCTCCAGGGGCTCCCTCCGCCTGTCCCCTCCCATGGGAGGGGTGACCGGGTTATAGTCTGGGATCTGGTGTGAACAGGGATCAGGTACTGGGGACAGAGCCTACTTCTTCACCTTTTAAGCAGCCACTGTTCATGAGCACATGAATTCATTGCCTCTAAAAACAGCTCCCAAGAGAAATTTCCCCACTGACCCCGATGGAGGCTGTAGCTAACCTCCAGGAAGAACCTGGCCCTTCACAGTGACCTCCAGCAATAGCTTAAACTATGGGTCTAGGCTTTGGTGGTGAGTACAGCAGCATCTACAAAGGATCAGGGGGCTTCCAAGGAAACCATCAAAGACGACTAAGAGATGAAATTAAGCCAAAGTGTCAAGGAGCAGGAGACACCAGGCTTCAGAAGGATATGAGTACAGCTGCACCTGCTTTGCCCACTGCCGGACCCCAGGCAGGCATTACCAATCCACCTCTGTCCTCAGCCATTCACAGACTTTAAAATCCTCCGGCAGTCACTACTAATCAATCAAAAATGGCGCTGAAAGCATTACTTTTGACTATGCTTTGGACCTCCCCCTTTCGATGGATGGATAAACTGAGGTCCACGGAAGAGTTCAGCGCAGATCATGGAACAGCAGAGCCAAGACAAGGCAGGATGAAAAACACACAGCTGCTAAGAAGCTTCCAGAAACTACCTCCTCTTCTAAAACAAACCTCAGCCTCGGGGTGATAAGTTCAACCCACAAGCTATGACGAGGGAGGCCAGGAGGAAGAATTCAGCAGCCGGCCACCACAGCAGCCAGACAGAGGCGCCCGGCCCCAGCCCACCCACCACCGCACCCTGTGCGTCCCCACCCCCGACCCTGCCAGGTGTGGGGAGGGGGCTGGGGGCCGAAGTTAACGAGGTGGATTCTGAGACGATCTCAGCAGGCTGTATAAAAGCCTTCCTCAGGTATTCTAGCAGGTGGGCAGGCTCCCGTCAGCCCTGATGCAGCCCTAGTCTGGGTTCCCCTCTCGGCAGCCCCAGATGGAAGAAGGGCCGCCAGCCAAGCTGCACACGCAGGCAGACTCACCCTGGGCAGGGATAGGGAGCCCAACCAGGATACCCGCGGGACTCACCGAGTACTTGTTAGGTGCCAGGCAGAACCTCTGGTTCTGCCCCTCATGAAGGGTCTGAGGGCATCTTTACGTCCCCGCAGAGAGAAATGGCCCCCTTCCCATCCCCCCACAAGTCATAACTGCCAGGGCAAGCAGAGCTAACCAGTGGGCACCCCTGGCGTGTCCCCACCCCTCCCCACTCTCAGACAGACCCAGCCTCCTGGCATCACTGCTGCGGTCTGAGCTTGTCATCCATTTGGGGCTCACAGGGCAAGCTCCACACCCCAGGAGAGCTGCTCTCTCCAACTACCCTTCCTTCTCCAGCTAATGAGCTCATCTTGCGTGTGTGTATGTGTGTGCTCAGTCATGTCTAACTCTTTGCAATGCCAGGGATTGTAGCTCGCCAGGCTCCTCTGTCCATGGGGTTCTCCAGGCAAAAATACTGGAGTAGGTTGCCACTTCCTCCTCCAGAAGATCTTCCTGACCCAAGAATCGAACCGGCCTCTCCTGCGCATCCTGCGCTGCAGGCAGGTTCTTTGCCGCAGAGCCATCAGGGAAGCCCCAGTGAGCTCGTGATCCAAGTCCAACCCAAAGTGAAGCAACACAGCGGGTCAGGAGTCTCTGCTGACTCAGCTCATGCCCCAGGGGCCAGGGGAACATCTCGAAGATCAGATGCAGCCACTGAGAGCAGAGAAGGGCTGATAAGGGGGAGAGGACACACCCTGGGGCGGGGAGAAGAGAGGTCTATGGAGACGACACCACTCGGGTCGTGATACAAGAGTGGCCCGGGTAGGAGAAGGCTCGTCCCCAGAGGGCTAACAGCTGAGGCAGACACCCAGGGGCTGGAGTTCCCCTGAGGATGGCACAGACGGGCCACAACAGCACCCAGGACCAGGATGTGGGGCTATGCCCCCTCCCGCTGCCCACTCAGACCCAGGGTCCCACCGCTCCCTCACCGACAAAGCACAGCAATTCCTCAACCCCACCAGACTGCCAGCCCCAACTCCTGTCCACCCTGGGCAGCGATCACGTCGATTCCACAGAAAGAAAAGTTCAAACAAGAGCAGGTGGAGAGAGGCCAAGCGCCCAGACGCCTC
Organism: Moschus berezovskii; assembly: GCF_049115385.1. Classification (NCBI taxonomy): domain Eukaryota; kingdom Metazoa; phylum Chordata; class Mammalia; order Artiodactyla; family Moschidae; genus Moschus; species Moschus berezovskii. The sequence continues at coordinate 12,378,040 of NC_142480.1, read as the reverse complement.
CGAGAGCGGGAAAGGCAAGTGCTGCAGGCTCTTCCACCCGCACAGCGGCGAGGGCACGGTCTGTACTCACCTGCACGACTTCTATGCCTCGCTTCCTGTGGAGAGAAACAAAGAAAACATAGGTTACTCTCCCAGCGCCTCCACCACAGCCAGCTGGAGGCAGGGCAGTGGCTGCCCCTCCCAGGCCGTGGTCCCCGGGATGACCTCACTCTCGAGGGGGACGCTTATGAACCCCCAGCCAGTCCTCGGAGCCACCTCCTGGCTGAGAGAGAGGGCTGGGTGCCCAGAGGAGGCTGGCTGGCATCTGCCCATCTGGCCCACAGCCAGCTGTCCCCCCCCACTCCAATCCCGGGGCCCGGGCTTCATGGGCACAGCTCCAGCCTGAACTACCCCAACCAGACCCCCCGCCCACCGATGGCCTTAAGCCAACCACCCACCCCCACTCCCACCCGGGCACCCGCAGGTCTGCCTCAGCCCGTCCCACTCCAGCCCACCCACCCTCCCCCAAGGACCAGGCCTCCAGGCCCTCCAGTCCTGCCCGGCTGCTAACCCATCGCTGGCCATCTCAGCCCCCCTGACACCCCGCCCACCCTCTGACCCTGGTTCAACCACAACCGTCCTCACCTGTATCCTCCCAGGCCTGGACCTTGTCCCCCTGCCCCTGACATCTCCCCCACAATCCAGGACCGCGTGCCCTGATTTACCCCACCCCATAGAGCCGGGGTTGGGGTCCGGATCCCCACAGAAGCACACAAAGGCTCCCTGCTGACTTGCCCACCCGCACACCTTACTGCAAGCGGTTCGGGCCGCACAGGATCAGCTGGCATCTCTAAGCCTCAGGCCTCACTCTCCAACCCAGCCCTTCGGACTCAGTTCCGACAGACATGCTCCCGAGAAGCCTTCCCTGGCTCACGACGCCCTCTCCCCACCCATGCACACAGGGTGAACTTGGGGCGCCCTTCCTTCCCAGTCCGTGGTTATGGACCAGCAGCGGGTTGTCACCTGGGGGGCAGAGCCCACGTGGACCACAGACACCACCACAGCCAGGCTGCGTGCACTTTCCTGAGAAGAGAGGCTGGGGGCCCCCCACCCCACACCCCCCTGATGCTCAGAGGAGGCTGCGACCAGGCAAGGTCAGGATCTGGGGTTCCCTCGCCCACACTGCCTCCTCGGAGCAGGGTCAGGGTCAAGTTCACTAACTGCACCTGCCCGGCCTCCAGACGTCCCCTGAACTTCAACCCATGAGCTCGGTTCCTGTGCCCGGCCTGGCCCGCAGGGGACAACACAAATGAAACAGCCATGGCTCGGGTCGCCAAGGGGCTCACTGCCTGAGGGAGGCACAAAGCCCGGGGGATACCTCTGGGCCACGGTGAGCAGACCCATCGCCTCACACAGCACAGCGGAGGTGACACCTGCCGATCCTGGTATCTGTCATTTAACGGCTCCCACAAGCGTTGCCCAGCACCTTCCAAACACCAGGCACCGAGCGTAAACACACAAGGAGGCCACCATGTGAGACGGTAAGACGCAGCAGAGGGGTGACCGAGTCACACGGCGGGACACGCCTGCCGCCCACCCCTCCACCCTCAACAATTCCCAGGGCCCGGGGCCCTGAGGAACCCCAGCTGAAAACCACAGCAGCTGATGCTTTCGGGGTCCCCACTGTCAGCTGCCCTGCAGTGCTGAAAGGAACGGCAGCCGAAGTCCATCTGTCTCCCTGATTTCACGAGGGGTCAGGCAGGACACAGCAGCACCACCCTGGGCCACCAGGCCCATGGGAGGGGGACGGACGGCGTCACTCAGAACCTGCGCCGTCTCCAGGCGTCGGCTCGCTACCCGCGCCGGTCCCTTCTGAGCCCCAGCACCCCTGCCTCCATCCCCGACGGTCCTGGCCCCCCAGAAGCACCAGGAACGGTAACTTGCCACAGGACTGTAACTGGCCAGGTTAGGCTCCGTGTCTCCTGGGCCTGGCTCAGCCCCTGCCCCCAGCCTGGATGGAAACCTCCAACAGCTGAGGGAGAAAGAAGCCTCGGGTGACGCGACTCCAGACAGACGGACAGACGGACGGCCTGGAGGGGAAGGGCCCCTGTGCACGTGACCCGCGCCAGGTGGAAAGGGTTTCTGCCAGGCGCCGGCCCAGCCTGGCTTCTCCCTCCAAGAGAATTCTCTCCGCATCCAGATTACCCCGGCATGCGGCTCGCACGTCCTTCGGAAGCCAGCTGCTGCGGTCACTTCCTATCCGTCCACATCACACAGCCCAGACAGTTCCCACCCTCCTCCCCCATCCTAAGAAACAAACAGGACTCCAACTTTGAAAACAGATGGAACACATAAAATAAAAGAAACAAACAACCAAAAGCAAGAGGTCTTGAGGTCAGACTGAAAAACTCAAAGTGGGGCTGAGCTCCCAGGAGCCGGCACCATTTCTCTGCAGCTCAAAGCGTCAGAAACAGGACAAATGGGGCTTCTGGCAGAAAAGAGGGGCCTCAGCTCCCCTTTCCATGCGCATCCAGCCACACGTACACCAGACACGCTCACGGTGTGAGAAGCGGAGGCCCACTGAGCGATCACAGCGCCTTCCACAGTGATCGCCCATTACTCTGACCAGCAAGCTCTAGAGAGCAGCCAGGCTCCCCACACCACACGGTCACGGCGCAGCTGGTTCAGAGGCACCAAGAGGGCAAGTCTTGTCTCCGTGCCCCAGGGCCTCGGTGTAACAGGGTGGGGGGCCTAAGGAGGCGAGCGGAAAACCATGTCCCTACAGTGGTGGGATGCCTCACACTCGGGAGAACAAGGTTTAAGCCTGCTGGGGTTCAGACTTCTGCACCTGGAATTTCTGCAGAACAAAGGTGTCAAAAGCCCAGTTTCCCAAGCAGGAGGCTCCAGAAATCTGGTCCTAACCAGAAAGTTCAGAAATTAAATTGTGACACCAAAGGAGAAGTGGGAGGAGGGGGCGACGGAGGGAGGGAGATGGGAGTGAGAGAGGGGAAGACAAAGCAAACGTGCCATCAGCTGAGTAAACTGCTCCTCCTGAAAACTCCAGCTCCACGACCCCGCCCCACAGACACACCTGGACAAGCAAAGCATTTGGGGCTGTAAATGTTAACTGCCACACTGCCCGAGAGAGCAAAAGTCCGCAGCACTAAACCCCCCAAGATGGGACACTAACCAATGGCATGTGGTCAAAGGAATACTATGCAGCAGTTTAAAAGAACGAGGAAGTGCTCCAGGCCCCATAAGACCTGCCTTCTCTCCAAGATACTGCTATCAGAAAGTAAGATGCAAACCCTGAGGGCTGCACGTGGTTACCTGGGTTCAGAACAACATCCTGGATCAAAAGGCATGCTTGTGTCCATGCAGAACGAATCTGAAAGAACAACCAGAAAACAGCTGTGGCCCGGCCTCTGGTCAACAGCAAGGACAAAGGTGTCTGAGCGGTAAGGGGAAGGAGACCTTCTTCTCACTGTGCAGCCTCATGCATTTCTTTTTTGTGCCATGTGCCTCTAAGGCATGCCCCCAAACGAGAGAACTGTACTTTTTCAATTAAAAAACAAAACAAAACAGTTGCCAGCATTCCGAGGCCTGGCATAAAGATGCCTGATGTAGACACGGGTCAATCACCCAGTTGATGAAGTGGAATAGAGGAGCTCAGGATTTATCTAGAAAAGCTTCCCAGTGCTGCTCAAAGGGGAGCTGCCATGTCACCCTCTCCAGGGCCTGTCAGGCATCAGAGCATCCAGTTAACTGGATGTCTAAGCCCACTTAACTACTTGGATATCTGAGAAACAGATATGGAGGGAACTGCAATGTTAAGGGGGCACTAGCTATAAAGAACCAGCCTGCCAAAGCAGGAAATATAAGAAACATGAGTTCGATCCCTGGGTGGGGAAGATCCCCTGGAGGGGGGCATGGGAACCCACTCCAGTATTCTTGTCTGGAGAATCCCACAGACAGAGAAGCCTGGCGGACTACAGTCCACAGGGTCGCAAAAAGTCAGACACAACCAAAGCGACTTAGCATGCACACACACAGCAGTAAAGTGACATGCGCTTCTTTTTATTTTCTGGTAGTTTCTAAGTTTTCAACAAGGAGCATAGATACTATGAATACTTCTAAAGTTGTAGAAAAAAGTAACAATAAAAGTTAAACAATAAAAGAATTTTACCTAAAATCTGTACTTCGAGAAAATCCCAGCTCTAAAACTGTCATTTCCTTGATAAATATTGGATTCATAAGTTTTGGACAGAGGCCTACCTCACCACTCATAAGCTTGCTTTTCCAGAAGCTGGCTATCCAATGAAGGGAGAATCTACTTTGCAAAAGGGACCTCCATCCAAGAAGAGCATACCCTTGGGGAATTTCAAATCCTTCCAGACCTTTCCAGGGCAGGTATGAGACTCAGGGCTGCAGACAAGAGAACGACAAGCAAGGGAGAAAAATCAGCAGGGGAGAGGGGATGATGCCCCATCAGAGGTGCCCTCTGCCCAACAAGGAAAGAAAAGTCCTGTGATAGCTGGGAGAATTCCAGAAGCTCCGAGAGAACAAAGCAGCGGCCGAAGATCGAAGTTTGCCAAAAAGGGGGCCCCTCGGGTTCATCAAGAAACGCTTTCTCACAATGGGCGTGGCCACGGCCACCGGCCTCCCTGCAAGGCATGGCGGAGGCTGGAGAACCCCGCTGTGGAGGGAGGCCGGCCAGGCCACCTGGCAGCGATCTCACAGCAGAGGGTCGACCCGGAAACAGGGGCTTCCCCCCCACCCCCAGTGGGCATGGAGAAAGGAGCTGCACCTGCCCCAGAGCTAAAAACCACTTGGAGACCGGAAGTGTGTAATTATGTAAGTAGGAAGCCAGGCATCGCTTGCATCCCAGCCAGCTCGGTAATTACCAGCCCCGAATAACACACCATTTAGCACTATGAGGCTGGCAGGCAAACCCCCCACAGCCCCATCTCTCCCCGGCCAGCAGAAGGCAGGGTCCTCGAAATGTCTCCTGAAGTCTCAGGGCTCCCCGAATGGGCGGCTGGGCCTCCTCTCTCACACGGAGGGACACTCTGGTCCCACGGCCCCAAATGCCACACGAGCATCACCATCTAACCCACAGCCCAGGTCAGCTCCTGAGGGTCCCTCCTGGGCTCCCACCCTCCTCAGAGCCCCCACTCCCCAGCACGGTGCACGGGCATGGAGGCTGCCTGGCTCTGGGCCGCCGGTCCCTACTAGGCTAAGAGCTAGTAAGGTGGACATGAATGGTGTCCACCCATATGACAGTTCTCCTCCTGGGCACTCCCTCCCTTGGACACACACACACACACTCACCAGGTTAGGCACAGCCACGTGGCTTACTTTGGCCAAGCAAATGTGCACCGAAGTGACCCATGTCACTCCCAAATAGGACCATTCGATGGCTGGTGGTCGGCTCTCTAGCCTGTCCTCCTATTGCTCAGAAACTGTGGGAGCATGGGGCACAGATGGCCCCCGAAGCCATCCCAGATCCTCTCCTGGAGAGAAACCTGGCTGGGTGGCTGTGAAGAGAGGCTGGGAACCATGAAAAAAAAAAAAAAAAAGAAGGCTTTTTATTAAGAAGACTTTCAGCTTAGGAGTGGTTCTCAACCAGGGCAATTTTGCCCTCCAGGGGACATTTAGCAACACTTGAAGGCATTTTTGATTGTCACACCTGGGGCAAGTGCGCCTGGCATGTGGAAGGCAGAGGTCCTACAATGTATAGAACAGTTCCTGAAACAAAGAGCCATCTGGCCATGGTGCTGAGAATATGAGAGATGCCGAGATGCAGAGGACCAGCGCTGAGCACCCCCAGGGAGGCCACACCCCAGGGAGGCCCCCAGCCCTGGAGAGTCATCCGGGCCCACAGTGGACTCTGAATGAGTTAGAAATAAACCTGCTGTCACCAACCTCTCCGGAGGCTTGTTACTGCAGCCTAACCAGGCCTATCCTGACGGACAAATACTCCTTGAGGAAATAGGGCTTGTGTCCTCTATCTGCACCCCAGATTCCTAGCACAGGCATTTGGAGGTGCCGTACACAAGGCTTGGGGGAGTAGCACAAGCCCCTCCTTTCATCAAACTCTCCCAAGAGAGACCCTGTGCTGTAAAAACACCCAGGCCTGACCTAACTCCAAGTCTGCACAAGCTGGTCCCACTGCTGAAACGCCCTTCCTCAGGCAAATTCCTGCTTGTCCATCAGGGGCAGCTCAAACATCATACATGCTGAGAGGCTGTTCCCGGCCCCTTCCCTGGGCAGAAATGATGGCCTTTGGCCACAAGGCCTTGGATACTCAAGGCCGCTCTGTGCTCAGTCTGGGGCCATGAGCCCCTGAGATCTGAGAGCCTGCTCTTTATTCCAGCTGCCCCTGCCCACCACTGACCCCTCTCCCACACACCCGGCAGGTGCTCACAAGCACCTCCCAAATGAGGGTACCAGCCTCCACTCCATCTCTGAGCACCCCTGCCTGTCTGCTTCCATAGCTGCAGCCTGGTTCACTCACCGATGGTTTCATAATTTGGATTTCCCTTCTCTCAGAAGCGCCAGAAACTGATACAGCCCAATACAAAGGCAACATACGAAGAGAATTTTACAGCCAGGACAAACACTGGAATTGTTTGGACAGCTCCAAGAAAGAACCAGATAAACTGAAAGCTAGCATACGTCTTTTTACTTGGGGGGCAGTGGAGCAGGGGGCGGGGAGTGGTAAGGGGGAGTGTAAAACCCTTCTCAAGACTGGACAGTCACCTACTCTGGTAACTGAAGCCCGTCCCCCATACGAGGTGCCCCACCTGGAGAAGGCAGGCGGGCCAGAGGGTCCTTGCATGAGTCAGCATGCTCCTTCAGACCTAGAACAAGCCCACGGGATCCCCAGAAGTGGCTTTTCCTCATGAACCAGGATGTGGGCGAGAGGCAGGCTTAGTGACTCAATTTCCCTCACTTCCAGGAAGAAAGCAGAACCACCCGGGCCCAAAGGTCTTTGCTACAGAGACACACGACAGTATGGGGCCAAGACGCTCTAAAAGCCTACTCCTCAATTTACAGGGTGGGGAAATTGAGGCAGGGGTGGAGACGACCCAAGAATGTGCCCCGCTGCCTCCAAACCATCATCGCTTCAGATGGGAAACGGCCCTGACTTTTCATCTGAAAACAAATGTTGAAATTCCCTTAATGGCGCTTGACACACCTCCACTTTTCAGTATAAAAATCCTCTACTTGAAATTCTTTTCAGATCTTTGACTACCCCTTTGCACACAGGTGGTATAATTTTTCCTTTTCATAATCAGGGAGGGGCCCTAAATTGCAGGCAGGAGGGTGTTACCAGGAACAGGAGACCCACAGGGGCATCAGGAAGGGTTGGTTCCAGTGCCTTCCGCCACCCCCAGCTCTGGGCCGTCAGTCACTTGCCTTGGGGCTAATAATGACTCAGTCGATTCTCTTCTGAGCAGTTTCTTATTTCCAAGAATGCAAAGTCATTTTAACATCAGCCCAATGATCAAGGTAAGCTCCAGCAGGAAGGAAGGCAGGAATCCCTGCGTCACATTTCTGTCCTTTGGACCCACTGGGGGAGGGAGAAGCCTGCCCAAGGTCTGGATTGTTTCCAGCAACTCCTCAAGGTACCACACACGCTCAAAATAACTGCGCAAGCTTGTGCCAGACCTGCTTCTGGGATGCCGACACGCTTAAAGGCTGCATTCCACAGCAGATTAAGTATCTCCATCTACCCAGATCCTGCTGCTAGTATTCCCTTACCACTGAAAGCTCCCTCCAGGCCTGAGGGCTGGAGTCCAAGACCAAAAGAAGGGTTCTTTGAGCCACCTTCTGTGGCTGGAGCAGGGGGTCCAGGGGTGGGGGGGAGGACAGGGAGGTATCTGTGCCCTGTGCTGTCCTGAGCCTTCAAGCACAGGAGCACAGAGTTCCCTGTCATTAAACATTTGCTGACCTTCTCCACCCAGCTCTGGGCTGGCCTGGGAAGAGAGGCCCCCCCGCAAGCCACAAGCCCTGCCTAGAGATGCTGGGAGCCATAGGGCCCTTGAACAGAGCAAGCCTCTGGGGGATGGCAATGACAGGGGAAGGTTTCTGAAGACTGCCGCTTGAGCTGAGCTCCAGGCGCAGCCAGGAGGGCGGCTGCAAAGCACCAGCTAGGGCAACATCAGGGCCTCTGGGCACTGGGGTTCCCTGGGCCCCTCTGCCTCAAGCACCAAGGCTGCTATCACATCAAAGCAAAGGTGAGGTTGGCCCCACCCCCAATCACTGAAAACTTAAACCACAGCACCTGAATCAAATATTTTCCCAACCCCTATCTACTTGCAGGATGGGGAGTGGGAATGCAGGCCCTGGGAGTCAAATACCAACCTTATCCATGGGTCTGTGACTAAGGGTAAGGAGTCAGAGCCTGGCTCTGACCTTCACCCAGTCCCTCCCAGCAGAAGGTTCTGGAAAAGGCAGTGCATTGGAACACTGCATTCATTTCCCATTACTGTTGTAACAAATTACAACAAAGTAGGGCTGAAAACAACCCAAGTGTGTTCTCCTGCAGCTCTGGAGGTCAGGCTCTAAAATGGGTCAGCAGCTGAGCCATGTTCCTTCCTGAGGCTTGGGGAGAAATCACGCCTTTGCTGTTTCCAGTTCTAGAGGCTGTCTGCATTCCTTGGCTTGTGGCCACATCATTCTGACCTCTGCTTCCATTGTCACATCTCCCTCTGACCCTCCTCTTATAAGGACCCATGAGATTACACTGGGCCCTCCCAGATAATCCAGGATTCTCTCCCATCTCAAAGTCCCTCTGCAATATAAGGGACCATATTCACAGGTTCTAAGGACACCTGGGGGTAGCCGGACATTATTCTGTCTATCCCAACATCAAGGCTCTTGCAGCTCTGCCATCCCCTGCATCCCAGACACCCCCTCAAAGTGTCCATGTGTGGGCTGTGGCAAATTGAGATTTGTCTAGAGGTTCACTGAGGGCCTCGACAGTCATCAAGGGGGAAAGTGGAGCTCAGCCCCTATGCTGCCCATGGGACTTCTAAAGGGGGCACTGGGATAACCAAACACTGACACAGGGGTTCCTGATGGGAAAGAAGGCCCAGGCCCTGGGTGTCAGAGACCTGAAGCCCCAGGCCTGGAAGTCTTCGCTGTACAAACTGGGGGAAGGGATGACATTCCTGACCCTGGGGTCCAACTCTAGACCTAAGAGAGGAGATCAAATCACCGAGGCTTTCCTACCCCCAACTCTGAGGCCACCTGGCTGCACTGAAGGCCGCAGCTCCAAGCTGCCAAGAAAAGACTCAGCAGACAGAAGCTGAAACCGGAGCCTAGCACCTAGGCACACCGGGGCCAGCAGGGGCCGACCCAGCGCCCATTTACAGGCCCCGGGGATACCAGGCCCTGCCCCTTGGCCCCCTCAGATGCCCTGAGCACCCAACCCTAGAAACAGGTAGGGGCTTCATCTGGGGCCTCCAAGACCCTCAAATTTCACGGAAGGCTCCAAGGGGTTGGACACAACTCAAACAAAGGACTGGCAACACGAGTAACTCCTGAGCCCCTCACTCCCCACTCAGGGGGAAAGCGGCGGTGCGGGGAGAGGCAGGGGAAGAGCTGGGGGCCAGGTGGGGCTTGAAAGATGCCCAACAATGGCCACTGAACTTAACTTTCAAAGGCTGCACGAGGAGCTATGACTGTCCTGTTTCTTCAAGCACAGACATTTAAAGAGGTCAAGAAACTCACCCAAAACATTACGCTAAGTGAAAAAAGTCAGAGAGAGAGACAAATACTGCATAGTATCACTTCTAAGTGGAAACTTGGGGAAAAAAAAAGTCAAACTCAAGGAAACAGAGAAGAGAACGATGGTCGCCAGGGGCTGGCGGGATGAGGCAAATGGGGCGAGGCTGGAAAAAGAGACAAAGCATCATCAGTTCAAAGAAAACGGTCTGAGGATCTAATGAATAACATGGTGACGGCAGCTGACAACACTGTACTATATGCTGAAACCTGCTAAGAGTGGAACTGGAAAGGAAGGGGGTAGTAAATAAATACGTGAGGGAACAGACCCGATCAATCCTTCCACGATGTGCGCACAGCTGAATCATCGCACCAGAGACTTTAAATACACCACAATTTCTACTCTGGTTTTTGTTTTTTTTTTTTTCAGGGCATATCGCCTTTTTAAAAATATATTACAATTTTATTTGTCAACTATACCTCAATAGAGATGAAAAAAATTCATTATGTGTTAAAAGGAAAGAAAGAAAAAAGAAAAGGAACTCACCCAAAGACCCATAGCAAATCAGCCACAGCGGAAGCACAGTCTCAAGTCTGGTCTGTCAGCAAAGACCATACCCGTCCAGTGACCTGTGAGGGTGGGGTCCAGCCAGGTCTGTCAGGGTTGAAGCTTCTGGGATTTGTGGGGGGAGGAGTTGTTCTGGACAGACCTGTCTCTCACCTGCGCCCCACCCACTGCCCAGCCACCGCCCCAAGTCTGGCACTCCCTCCTCAGACCCCTGACCCCCAAGAGGCTGGCGGAGGGGGTGCCATCTCCCCTGAGAGGCCCGCAGGTCAAGAGCCCAGAAGGGGCTTCCTGGGGAGCCATGGCTGGCAGCAGGAACCCTGCGACCTCTGCGCAGTGGGGACCAACACGCTTGGGTCCCCCGAGGCTCCAGGAGCAAGGGGAGGCCTGCCTTCCCCTCTCCAAGGGGCTGACGCCTCCTTCTGACCACAAGGTCAGCCCAAAGCCACATTTTCCAAGCTGCAGGGAGCCGGTTTAGGCTCAGCTGTAGAAGGGGCGGCCAGCCCCCCAAGGAAGGCCCTCCAGGCAGGTAGGTAGGTGGTGACTGCCCAGGGGTGGGAGGGATTCAAGCAGAGGCAGGATGCCAGGGTCATGGAAGGGAGACAGGTACATGCGGGAGGGGACGGGCTAACATCTCAGGAGGTCTTCCCCATCTCTAAGTGTTTCTGACCCTCAGTGAGAAGAAGCAATCGGTCCTCTGGGCCTCCCAGGGAGGAGAGGACGAGCCTGGGGCCTTAGAGGACCCCAGCACCAAAAGCTGAAGCCCCAGAGCCTCCTCCCAGATGGCAGGCACGCATCACACCTCCTTCCTGCCCGGCCTCCCACCCAGCCAGGCGTTGCAGCTGGCAGCCATAGCAACAGGCCCCAAACAGCCCGAGAAATCCCTCAGTCAGCCCCACGCAGAGTGTCACGGCAGCGGCCAACCCGAGGCTAAAGGGAGCCGGGGCCCCGGGCAGAAGTGAGAAACACCAAAAGGAGGAAGCCCCATCCGGCCAGGGGGGAGGAACGCTTCTGGGTCGGCAAAGGGCAGCCTCCCCACCCCAGACACAGGCCTCGGTCCTGAGGGCCGCCAGGACCCCCGGCCGCGGACCCGCCGACCCTGCCCACCGCCCAGGGGTCTGGCCTGTGACCCTCTACTTCTAGGCTGTGACTCATCCCTGCCCCCCAGCAGGTGCCCACTCCTCGCCCACCCCATCCGCTCCTAGCACAGCTGGCTCTGTGCCCTCCCCACCACCTGCCCTTGCTGTCAGCCCCCTCGAGCAGACACCCCACCCCTTGCCCACCATCCACAGCAGCGGAAGCCTCTTGCCTCACACAGCCCCTTTCCGAGGGCAGCCCACGAGGAAGGCAGCTGAGGAGCCTGAGGAGTCAAAGTCTAACTGGAAGGGCCGGTAAACAGTGCCTTCTCCTGACCTGGGTGCCCCCAGAACTAAGGGCCATGCGCACAACCCATCCTGTTCCAACCCTGGCAGGGTGGCTTGGGGTAGGGGGGCCCCACTTCCCTGACTCAGGATGTTAACCTGCTGGACAATTCTCCAGGGATGACCTTAATTTGCAGGGTAAGAACTCAAGATGGAGAAGAATGGGTCCAAGCTGCAGGATGTGGGGAGATGAAGCCTTTTCTTAGCCAAGATTTTTCTTAAACTAAATTCCTCCCGATGGCTTGCTTTCTCAAGAACCACCTTTCCATCCAAGGCTGCCTGTGTGCCCACCATGGTGGACAGATCACAGTGAGGACAACAGAAATGGCTCCTGTCTTCAAGGAGCTTCCAGCACAGAGGAGAAGGTGAACAAGCAAACCACAGAATTAAGTACAAGGTATGACATGTTCTGAAAGGAAGGCTCGAGGGACTGACAGAGAAGGGGGACTATGCCGAGGTCAAAAGGCCGAGGAGCAGCCAGACGGTGGGGGTAGGAAGCCTGTGAGGCAGCAGGCATAGCATATGCAAAGGTCCTGGGGTAGGAAGGAATTTAGAGCAGCTAAAGAACTCAGCAAAGATCATGGAGGCTGATCATCGGTGAGCAGCGAGAAGGGCAAGAGGCATGTCTGGGGCCTGAGGGCCTGCTTCTGTGCCATTTGTTTCCCTGGTCCAAGAAATCTTCGCTTTGCTTAAGCTCATCGCAATTGGGTTTTCCTGTCACTTGCATCCACAAGAATCCTGACTCCTACAACATCCAAACCAAAGCATCATATTCTATCACCTTCTCCGACAACCTGGGCCTCAATCTTGGAAGCAAACACTCCCACCCATCCAGCTACCCAACCCAGAGCCCACAGCACCCTCCACTTCTCTCCTATCAGTCACCAAAGAAAGGTTTCACTTGGGTCTCCAGGCAGCCAAGGGCTGGGGTTCCCCCTCCCACGGAGGCAGGCGATTGCGTGATAGAAGGAGGGGCAGGAAGAGAAACGCAGATGGTCTCTTGGCTGAGGGAAAAAGAGAACCCCCATCAACACTGGCTGGCTGATTGCATATAATTATGAAGGAAAAACGCTCTTTAAAATTAGCTTCCCAAATGCGAATGTAATTTCAAGTGTCCCTTGCAGTGTGATTACAGCGTCAACCGAGGAATGTTTTATTGCTGGCACAGATCATGCAGGCCCCTGCAGGCAAAAAATAACGAAGCCAACCAGGGCACCAGGGCCAGGCAGCTACCCGAGAAGGGCCTGCAGCTGCCCAGGGGAAGCACCAGCCCAGGAAACCCAGCCCAGAACCAGCCTGGCTCCCCTCCACAGCTGGCTCAGGGCCTTTCCCAAGAAAGCCAGAGGCACATCTTTAGTCTTTCTCTGTCTTTAGAGTCTTTGAAGTTCAGACTCAGATCCCAGGATGAGCCGGTTCATAGTAACAAGGGCGGCTTCGGTCTCTGTATGCCTCCTACAGCCAGGGGCTGTGCTCCGTGCCTCAGTTTTCCCATCTGTACATCGGGCATGATGATAAGAGTGTAACCCACAGCGTGCTGGAGACTGAGTGACGACCGGGCCGCCAGTCAACAGGTATCTGCCTCCCATGAAGCCTCAGAACAGCACTGCTGGCTCTACAGACGTGGAACCTGACCTCAGAAAGGCTACACGAGCCCTTCGGCTAGTGGGAGAGGAGCAGGGACGCAAACCCAGCTGGCCTGGGTCCGAACTCCACACTCTTGGCCCCCTGGGGTAGCTTAGCCGGCTTGGGAGGCTGTGGAGGAGAAGGGGCCACTCAGAGATTCTCAGTGTGCCCCTCCTGGCACAGTTGCCAGGCCTGTGTGCACCGTGGTCTCAGCCTGCAGCCCGGCCCTCTCCATCCTCAGCCCCCGACCCTCTCAGCGACTCAGGGTTTTAAAATACCGCAGGCTCTGACTGAAGGGCTGACCCCCCACTATTCCCCTCTCCCCTCAGTGGGTGCCTTCTAGCCCTGGGCCCTCTGTCTCTGAGGGACCTCCCATTTTATACACGAGAACCTAGGCCCGGAACTGAGAGGGACTTGAGGTCACACGGAGGTCTCACCCAGGATGAGCCCGGTGCTGGGGGGTAGGGGCGTCACAGTCCGGCCTCCCCAGTCTGCACCGGCACCCGAGGAAGGGAAAGGCTGCGTCAGCCCCATTTCAAAGACGAGAAAATCGAGGTCTGCAGAAGCATAAAAGGACAGGTTCAGGGTCGCCATCAGGAGAACAAGAGAGCCATGACCCCCAGGCCAGAGAACCAGCCATGTGAAGTGCCCACAAGCACACTGCCACGTGGGCCTCGACTGTGTGTGTGAGGACAGGGAGCCCCCAGAGGGGCCACCAGGGCAGGCCAGACCCACACCTGGTGGCTGGGTGGCCTGAAAGCCAGCCTAACAGCGCTTCTCACTGGAAGCGATTTTGCCCCCAGGGGAAATGTGCCCATGCCTGGAGACATCTTTGGTTGTCACAATGGGGGAGGGGGTAGCACTCAGTGGGTGGAGGTCAAGAACATCACTACAACCCATGACACACTGGACAGCCCCTAACAGAAGGGGATCAGAAGGGAAGCCCCTAGCAGAAGGATCCGGCCCGAAATGTTAACCAGGCCAAGGCTGAGGAACCCTGAGCTCTAGAAATCTGAGAACAAGGATTTGGATCTGCCTAGACATGGGTTGGGTCAAAACAACAAGACTTTCAAATAAATAAATATGTATAGCAAATTTCAGTTGCTAAGTCGTATCCAACTCTTTGCAACCCCCTGGACTGCAGCACACCAGGCTTTCCTGTCCTCCGCTATCTCCCAGTTTGCTCAAGCTCTTGTCTATTGAGTCAGTGAAGCCATCCAACCATCTCATCCTCTGCCACCCTCTTCTCCTTTTGCCCTCAATCTCTCCCAGGGTCTTTTCCAATGAGTCGGCTCTTCACATCAGGTGGCCAACATACTGGAGATTCAGCTTCTGCATCAGTCCTTCCGATGAATACTCAGGGCTGATTTCCTTTAGGATTGACTGGTTTGATCTCCTTGCAGTCCAAGTACACAAATGTAAATATGGATATACGTATGGATACGTGTTTGCTTGCATTTGCTGAAATATCCTGGAAACAAAAACTAGAACAATTCCAAGAGAGAAGATAGGGCTGAAAGGGCACGGCTAGGACCGACCTTTTTGCTTGCCTCTTGATTTGAATTGTGACTATACTGTCTATTTCAGTACATTTATATTCTCTGAAGATAAAAAAAATGACACTTCCCTGCATGTCCTCCAGGCGAGCTGGGCTCCACCTGCCCAGCTCACACGCCTGCTAGGACTCTGACAGTCTTCAGGACAAGCCCAAACTGCCACAGGGGGGCTCATCGGGTCCTGAGCCACCTGGTCTCAACTCAAGCCCACCCCCAAATTCCAAGGTCCAGATGGACTGGACTGCACTGGGTTCCTAGGATGCCCCCTCCAGCCTCCACGACCTTGCTCCATCCCTCCCAGGGGTGGCTCTGGGGGTCACCCAGCTCTCACATTGGAGCAGAGGTCACTTAACCTTGGCGAGGGCCTCCCTGTTTCAGGTCTGAGGGCCTGGCGGGGTCCCTCCTCCCTCCACTGCCTGGTGGGGTGGGGGTCGGGGATGGGGGGCTGCCAGGCAAGGGACTGAGGCAGACAGAGGCAGGGAGCTGCCCTGCAGCCGCTTGAGAAAAGGAAGAAAGGAAACAAGCAGCAGGGCTGTATCAGCTCAGGAGGCTGAGAGGGACGGCCCTCCACCCCGCGCACCACCCCTCCCCTAAACCAACAAGAGGCTGTCAGACAGGCTCGGCTTCAAGGACTCCATTTAAAAGTCACCGTTTCATCATCAAGAGCCTGCCGTGTGCTAAGGACCATCCACGAACCTCTCATCCCCCCACTGGCCTGCAAGTGGGGGGCTCTCAGCAACCCCAAGTGAAGCTCAGAGATGTGCAGTGACCTCCTGGAGGGGCAGCCAGGCTCCGCGGGTGAGGGGGCACCTCCAGGCTCCAACCTGTACCCCTGCACTGCCATACATACCTGCCACAGAGAGAGGAGAATCAGCGTGCTCCCTCCCCTGTGACCTGTTAAGCCCACCCCCACGATAATAACACCATCTACTGCCCATTTGTTAAGGACCTGTGATGGGGTATTGCTGATATTTATAAATAAATAAATGTGCCCGGCAGTGAATGGCGGGGCTTTACATCCATTACTTCAACTGACACACCAACCGTGAAGGTTAAAAAGTGCTCTGTTTATCCGACAGATATAGAAACTGAGGCTCGGAGAAGCTCAACAACTTGCCCCAAATCATGGAGCTGGACAGTACGAGAAGCAGCTTGAAATTGAGGTCCCTCCTTCCCAAAGCCGACTCTGGATATTTTGTTATACAGTTGGAGGGAGAGGAGCCCAGGCTGCCCCCAAGCACACTGAGGGGTCCCTGTGACCACCCAGCCAGGAGGACAGCCTGCTCCAGGACACAGTCACACACGCTGGCCATCACCCACTTGAGGACTGAGCACAGCCCCAGGGCCGCTGCAAGCGATGCTTTGCAGCTGACATTAGACAGTCTCAACACCTTGGTCTGGAGTTGGTGACGGACAGGGAGGCCTGGGGTGCTGTGATTCATGGGGTCGCAAAGAGTCGGACACGACTGAGCGACTGAACTGAACTGAAGGACTATTTTGTGGGGTGATTTGATGGGTGCCTTCCCTCTCACATAAATAAAAGTCAAACTGCACCCCATGCATGGCCTGGGCAGCCCTGAGGAATGTGGCCCCCACCTCCCTCCCTATCGCTCCCTCCCTCACACGTCACAAACCTAGCTCTGACCAGCCCTCCTCCCCACTGCCCTGGGGCACCCCAGGGCCTTTGTGCTTGCTTCTCCCCCAGCCTGAGATGCTCCGGCCTCTCTGCAGTTATTATAACTCCTCTCTGATCAGTCACGTCATAGGAGGAGTCTCTCTTTTAGAAAGGCCCTCTCTGACCACTCTGGGGACAGTCCCCGGACCCCTTCGCATCACTGCTCTCACTTCATTTCCTGTTCACCCCCAGACTGACCCCTTTAACTCATTGGTTGATATGTCTGTTACCCACACAGCCCTCCCCGCATAGACCAGAGCTCAAAGGACGGGGTCCTGTCCACCCTGGCCACAGACAGATTCGCACACTCGTGGTCTCTCACGAGGCCCGGGATGTTTGTGAACAAACACGTGACTTGGGGGCGGGGCAGGGGGGACCACAGGAGCTGTCCTGGTGAAGATACACAGAAGCAGACCGACAACAGGAAAAGTGGCCTGGAAGCACTCCGGAAATGATTGACCCCCAACAGCGCGGGGCAGGGGTGGGGTGGCAAGACCTGAGGCCTGATTCACTCCAGTTTCCCCTTGGGACATCCCGAGGGCGCTCCCGGGTGGAACCTTCAAGAACCTTGCTTTGAACAAGGTTCAAAACTTGTTTTCTTCCAGCTGAGAAAAGAAGCTCATCAGGTGGGGGGCGGGGCTGCCACAGGTAACACCAGGTCTCCGAAAGGGGCCCAGAAGCCCCCACCCACACCCTGCAGTCCTGCCTGTAGGGCTCCCCAGGTCAGCCAGTCACACCAGTCTCCTCTCCTTATACGGACGTTGTGCTCCCAGAGGACCAGGCCTCAGAATGCCTGGCTTGAGCTGGGCACTCATAAAGGCTGGATGAAGGATAGACTTTCATTCCTCAGAGTCTACTCCAGACTGAGCACCCTGAGGGCCCCCAAGCTAGGGCGTGACTCTGCCACCCCTCACCCAGCCTAGCACAGCACAGCTGGGACCTCCTGGGTCCTAAAGAAGGGTCCATGACCTGCCTGGTTGATGCTAAGGCCAGATCATACACTCATCCACACAAAGGTTCCCAGTCCACGACCCCTCCCGGTACTCTCATCCTTTGCAAGGATTCTGCTGCTCTGACCAGGCCAATGGACTGGCATTCATATCACTGTCCCCATTTCACAGATGAGAAAACCAAGGGTCACACCATTAAGCTCTATGTCAAATGTCGTCTCTGATGTCGAGGGCAAAGTGCTAAGTCAATCGAGGGCAAAGTGCTAAGTCAAACGAAGACAAAAGGTTTCTTTCTGGCAAGACGTCTTAGGATTTTTCATACGTTTCTGTGTATTTTAAATCTCCAGGTATTCACTGCTTCCCAAATTCATGTGACCATGGAATTGCTCCCTGGAGGATTAGCTTGTGGAAACCATGTTCTAAAGGATACCTACATGCCATCTCCCCTGAAAACCCAGGCCACAGGTGTGGAACAAGGAGCTTTCACCTGGGATCCACAGGACCTTTGCTTCGGACAACCTGCAGCCTTCTCTGAATTTCAGTGGATCTATATTCGCGCATAGGGCAGAGTTGTTTCTTCACAACAGGCTCTACAGCTTTCATCAGGACCTCAAAGGTCTGCACAACTGCCAGCAAAAGTTAAGAAGCAACTGTTTCACAGAAACAGGTTTATGTGACAGCCTCAATCAAAAAAGAAAGAGGTGAAGTTCACTTTCTCACCCCTTGAACCTGGGTGGGCCTTGAGCCTTGTTTTGGTCAACAGACTCTGGTGGAGAGACCACGCCTCCAGGGGCCTAGGAAGCGCCCACTGTCTTGGACCCCTGCCCCCCAGAGCACACCAGGCAGCCTGCTAGGGGAACAGACACACGTGGCCAGGTCATCCCCACTGCCCTGGCTGACCAGAGGCCAAGCCCCAGGAGCAGAGACCCTGACTGACCGGCCGCTGACCACAGACACACGAGGGAGCCTGGCCCAAACCGCCAGCCCACCACGCAGTGAGCTCACAGTGGTTACTCGGGGACGTTCTGTTATTCAGTGATAACTGATAAGACTCCTACACGTAATGGAATTGATAAAAATCTTAACTACACATACGAAGTAGGAAGGCAATTATATTCACAATGACATCCATAGCAGCAAGAAAACTGGAAATAACCTAAATAGTCAGTCATAAGATTACGGCCCAATATATCACAGCACAGACGCCCAACAGAGCTATCACGGAGCAATGAAAAAGGATCACCCTCTATTGAAGTTTACTTTCAGCTGTGATAGCATCACCGGGATTATGTTTTAAGTCCCTATCTTTTTTTTTTGCAGGGGTGGGGTAGAGTGGATGGTGGTAACCTGACATTTTTATCATCTTTTAAGATATTTGATGTATGAAAAGGAAAATGAAACTATAAATATATTATCATATGGATTATGTAAGTCCTTCACTTTTAAAGATCATACTGAATTATTTACATAAGAAATATGCCTGAGATTTTTCTCCTAAATAATAATAAATAAAACAAGAGAAGTCTTAACTTAAGGTTAATACTTGCTATTGGGGGGGGTCATTTTATTATTCTTTTATACATGTTGGAAATGTTCATAATAAAAGTTCACAAATTTTTTTAAAAGATCACTCTGAAGACTGTAGCAACATGGGATTTGTTTACGCTATAAGGCTGCGAGCAGAAAGCAAAAATCAAAATGCGACCCATACAGCGTTTTCAACTCTGCAACTTTAGATACAAAAAGGAACAAGAGGTGGCTGGGTCAGGAGTAATGACTGGTCTCTTCAAATTTTGCTTTCATGATGTTACATGGCCTTTACAGGAGACCAAAACTTCCAAAAAAAGAGATGACATGCTTGCATTTCCTTCAGCTGGGGCTCAGCATGACTGAGGGGCTGGCTGGTGGGGGGCCCTTCCCAGAAGCACTTGGGGATGGGAACGGGGAGGGCCCTGCGGAAAGGCACAGGAGGAAACCCAGACTCGGCCGGGCTGTCGAGAGGACCCTCACCTGCTCTCAACGTGCCCCAGCAAGAGTGCTGGGCCGGGAGTTTATCACCCAAGAGAGGTCCTTCCCAGTTCAAGGGACCACACCAGATATCCCTTTGTTTGACCAGTTTTGAAGTCAGAGATGATTTCCAGCTATTTATCTACCAGCAGGAAAAAAAAATTATTTGGAGAAGAGAAGAAATTATTTATAATCAGACCCCCCATTATGTGTCAAAGACCACCTCCATCAATTCATCTGTCACCACCTCTGATCCTCCAAACTGCCCAATTAGACGCTCACCCATTTTACAGATGAGGAAAGGGAGGCCCGTCACCTGCCCAGGTCAGTCATGCCCTGGGCACTGGGACCGAGCTCAGAAGCCAGCTGGTGGGCTTGGCCCAGCACACCTGTCTGCTTCCTTCCCCCGCAGCATCTGCACTAAGGGCCACATATATGCAGACGGGGCAGGACCCCAGCCTCAGGTGGATGTACCCCTGTACAACCGCTCCCAGGAGGGGTGCTACTGGCTCAGTGTTTGTGCTCCCCACAAAATTCACATCAAAGCCCTAACCCCCAACGTGAGGGAACAGTAAGTCCCGACATACGAACTTTCAAGTTGCAAACCTTCAAAGACGCAAACGTGCTCCATCAGCGTCGGGTGTGAGCAAAACTGCAGCTTCTCCTCCGTCTCCTCCTGCTGACGACCCTTCAGCTCTACCAGCTCTCTCCTCCCCTCCCCACTCCAGTCACATTAAGCTTAGGAAAGCATGGATAACGGATCATCTCTGTTTCAGAAACAAAAATGGGGGCTGTGCGTGTGTGTGTGTATAGACACACAACACACGGCTCGCAGGAGAGGCGAGAACAAGGCAACATGGCTGCCTCGAGGGCTTGGGGTGAAGTCTAAGGGAGATCAGCTTTCCACGGCACGCTCTTTGGCGTGGTTTAAATTTTGATCAGGTTCGTTATTCCTTCGTAATAAGAGTGTTTTAGTGGTAGTCACGAATCAAATGCAAACCTGCCCAAGAGAGACTGCAGCATCTCATGCAGAGGACCGGCCTTCTCGAGCTCCCTTTGTTTTCAAGCGCTGCCTTTATCAGCTGATAAACTGAAATGACCCCTCCTCGCCGCCTCACGGAACAAACCTGCCGAGCTGTCAGCTCGGGCCGGTAGTCCCGCCAGCTAAACCGGACACTTCGGGCCACAAATTCGCTCACCGGGGCCTCTGAGCTGGGGGCCCGCAGAAGGGGACTCTGGTGAAGGCCGCACAGCTCACAGTGAGAATGAATGAGCTTCCAGACCCCGCTCCCTCCTCGCAGTCTCGGAAAGACCTGCTGACAGAGGTCAGGCCAGGCCTGCAGCCCACTGTGGCCAGGACAAAGGGGAGGGTCCGGGACAGCCCTCTTTCCACTGTTTTCCCACCCGCATCACCGCTATCTGCCTGCCACCAAAGGCTACGCCCCGAAAAAAGAACCACCGACCCACGAGAATTCGCAACAGCCCAGAAGAGGGCCCGGGGGCAGGACAAGGGCTCTGAGCAGGGCGGCTGCTGGCTTCTCAAGGGTCCTTCCAGAAAGGAACCATGTGGAGCCAAAACCAGACCCTAACCAGAGCCCCTGCCCCAGAGCCTGAGCCGTCTCCCGGTCTCTAGCCCAGCCCCTTCCCTGGGGGCCCTCGGGACTGAAGGGCCTGGGTGTGGGACTACCAACCAGTCACCCCCTCTCCTTCCTGGTGGAACTCCTCCCGCCAGGCCTGCTGGGACATGATGGGGCCGGCAGGGGGGTCCCGCGTCCTGCACTGATGCGCCCCTCTGCAGGAGGACTGACCCCCCACCCACCCACTAATTCACAAAGGCAAAATCCAGCAGGCTCCCCGGGGGAAAGACACCTCAACGCTCCCTGGTGAGCGTGGGACAGGGCCAAACAGCCACAGGGCAATGGCGTGTTTACATAACACAAGACTGTTTCACCCCAAATACTCAGTGTCAAAACCCCACAGTTCCTCCCAATGGGCGGAACAGGGAAGACACCAGCCCTCGCCCTGGACTCCAGGCAGCTCTGCCCCACACCCCAAACTCCATCCCTCAAGGAAGGGTTACATAAGCCCTTCCTCCAGGACGCCCTGGTGTAACCCTGGGCCCAGTGCCCTCAGAATCTGCCTGGGTCAGACCGACTGTGGAGATAAACCAGGCTCAGGTTTATTTGAGGGGAAAGCGGAAGCCAGGGGCCCACTTGCAGGGATACTCGTCACCCCGCTCTTGGGAATGGCGCCCTGACCCTGGAGTCTGGGTGCAAACTCTCAGGCAGGCAGAAAGACCCTACCCTCTCACTAGCCGGCCCTGGAGCCCAGAACTGGGGAGCACCCCCACCTACCCTGGCTGCCTAGTGGCCAGCCCGCTGTCTTCAGGGAAGTCCCAAGCTTCCTATGTGGGGTCCACCCTGCCCACACGCGGACCATGGGGTGAGAAACCGGGCACTCCCCGGCCCCCACAACTGGTTCAGGGACGAGGGTGTGGCCCAGGCTGATCCTTCCGAGGTGGAGGGGGGCCCCAAAGCCCCCAGCCTGGGTTTGCACCCCAGCCCCACCACCCACTAGCTGTGACCCTGAGCTAGTTCCTTAACCCCTCGGGGCCTCCACTCCTTCTATTAGGAAACAGGGGCACTCCAAGCCCACACCCCCAAGGGGTGTAATGTAGATCAAAGGTGATACCACACGAGGACCTCGGCACTCAGAATAAAGGTCAGCTGTGAAGACTCATCTTGCATCACTTGGGCCTCGGAATGAAACCACACGAGGGAGACCAGGGAGGAGAAAGACCAGGCCCTGCAGATGCCATGAGAGCCCCTGGATCCACCTGGACCTGAAGCCGCCTCTGCACGGTGTTAACACTTACAGGAGCCGCTTTACAACTGAACCTGGTCGGGCCTGAGGTTTCTACTGAAACCCAGACACTGCTGCGACTCGTAGGAATCGGTCAGAGAGCTGTTATTCCGCTCAGGTCATTAACTTCACCCCAATAACTCTCCACGTCTGTCGGCTGATGGAGAAAGAAGAGCCTGGGGGATGCGGCCGCCCTGTGATATCCTCCACTGATGCAGACAGACTTGCAGGTACCTGACCAGGCCTCTGGGCTCACCCCCAGGGGAGTCCCCATCCTTCCCCCTCCCCTCAGAACTGTCCGTGTCCCACACGGCCACCCTCCCACCCTTCCCAGTGGAGCACTTCAGAGAGCTTGCCCCTTTGGCATTCCTGGCAAGGCTGGAGGAAAGACCACCAGGATGGTGGCAGAGGGACGCCAACCACCTGGACCTGTGGACCAAAGAATTCATCCTGGTCAAGCAGAATCTACCAACCATGACCCAGAACAGAAGAGAACACACTCTGGCCTCGCATTCGATCTGCAGTTTCCTGGAGGCCAAAGGAAGTTCGCTCTTGGACTCCAGGACGAGGGCCCAGCACGTTGGACTGACTCACTGTGTGCTCGAACCTGCAGGGCCTGGCGCTCTGAGCTGCAAATCCTCACCTGCAAGGGCCCCTTCTGGATCTGAGGCGCGGGGAAACTGCTGCTTTACGATGGTGAACCTCTGCATCTCAGCAGCAAGGGAGGGCTTTCTCTCCATCACCGGGTGACACAGACGGCCTGACTACAGGTCAGGGGAGTGAAAGGCAGCCCTCCCTGCTTCTGTCAGGGATGGTCTCTGGCCCAAACAAGAAAGGAGAGGCTCGTGTGCTGAGCCCCTCCTGTGTACAGGCACCAGGCTGACTCCTATCAAGGAGGAAATTAAGGCCCAGTTGTTGCTGTTATTCAATCACTAAGCCATGTCCGACTCTTTTCGACCCCATGGACTGCAGGGCGCCATGCTAACCTGTGCTCCACTATCTTCCAGAGTTTGCTCAAACTCATGTCCCTTGAGTCAATGATGCTATCCAACCAGCTCATCCTGTCACCCCCTTCTCCTTCTGCCCTCAATCTTTCACAGCATCGGGGTCTCTTCCAACAAGTCAGCTCTTCGCATCAGGTGGTGAAAGTGTTGGAGCTTCAGCTTCAGCTTCAGCATCTGTTCTTCCAATGAATAGTCAGTGTTGATTTCCTTTAAGAAACCAAGGAGGGACCACCCAGGCAGTAAAAGGCGGTGTCAGCATTCACATTTCATCACTGACCAAGACACACGCTGTCCCTGGGACATCATAAGCAATCTAGCACAGCCCCACCTAAAAGGCTTCTGGAACTCGGCTTGCCCATCTTCTTCCCAGATATGAGGGCTGCTCACACAGAAGCTCAAACATAAGGTCCATCAACCTTTAACGACTGACTCTAATATGAATAACAGTATTTACCATTTGCCCACCAGGGGCCAGGCTCTGTGCTAAAAAGGACTCAAGCTGCCTCAGCTCACCCAATCTGTTAAAGTATTCTGCTGCAGGCTGGTACTAAAATTCCCATTTCAGGTATAGAAATGAAAGGCTCAGAGAGGTTAAGTGGTTTGGCCCAAAGTCACAGAGACAGCACCTCTGCCTCCAAGTTCTTGAAGCTCCTTCACAAGAATTTCCCATTTCTGAAGCCAAGGATTGGCTCCAACAAGAATGTTCCCAAGAGCCTTCCAGGGCTTTGGGGATCTTTCCAAGGTGCTTCTGAAACCCTTGAGCTTCAGTGAAAAAAAAGCACCAAGGTTCCCCAAGGTGACCCCAGAAAGGGACACACATGGCAACTTAAACAGAAGTATAAGTCATTTTGCTGACAAAGGTCCGTCTAGTCAAAGCTATGGTTTTTCCAGTAGTCATGTACAGATGTGAGAGGTGGACCATTAAGAAGGTTGAGCGCCTAAGAACTGATGCTTTCAGACTGTGGTGTTGGAGAAGACTCTGCAGAGTCCCTTGGACAGCAAGGAGATCAAACCAGTCCATCCTAAAGAAAATCAGTGCTGAATACTCATTGGAAGGACTGATGCTGAAGCTGAAGCTCCAATACTTTGGCCACCTGATGAGAAGAGTCAACTCACTGGAAAAGACCCTGATGCTGGGAAAGATTGAGGGCAGGAAGAGAAGAGGGTGACAGAGGATGAGTTGGTTGGATGGCATCCTTGACTCAACGGACATGAGTTTGAGTAAGTGTGAGAGATGGTAAAGGACACAGAAGCCTCGCGTGCTGTATGGGGTCACAGAGAGTCAGACATGATTTAGCAACTGAACAATAACAAGGCCATGGGGCCTCATCCACATGGGCTCAGAGCATTTCAAGGAAGG
Organism: Moschus berezovskii; assembly: GCF_049115385.1. Lineage (NCBI taxonomy): Eukaryota > Metazoa > Chordata > Mammalia > Artiodactyla > Moschidae > Moschus > Moschus berezovskii. The sequence continues at coordinate 12,353,303 of NC_142480.1, read as the reverse complement.
AGTCTGAGAGGCAGGAATGAGGGGATCCTGGGAATCTGAGTGATGCTGTCTGGACAGAGCAAATCACATACTGGGAGACCCAAACTCAACATCCACAGACAGATGACAATGCTGCTGAAAGGTATCTCAGCTGATGCCCAGCCTGAGTGAACATCACCTGACCCGGCACCTAAATGTCCTGATTCCAGGCAAGCCAGGCATCCAAATGAAACTGAAAATGAAAAAGAGAAAAGTTAAAAACTGAGGGTGCTAAGGACAGGTCATTAGGAAAGAGCTCAGAAAAAAGAAAAGCCATCCTCTCATCCTCTGCCTTTACTTACAAAGAAACGCTAATGGTCAAGAGTCAGGGCTCTGGATTCACAGGAAGTGCTATTCAACTCACACTCCTAGGAGGGACTAGCTATGAAATGCTGGGGAGGTCAGTTACTCTCTCTGAGATTGTGGAAGCACAGGATCAGGCTGGTGACTGGAGCTCCAGGATGGGGAGCTACTGTTATTCCCAGGGTTTAGCTATTCTCAAAACACCGGAAACAATGCCATGATGCCCACGGCCTCACGCAAAGGCACCCACTGTCCCCTCCCCAGCAGGACAGACACAGCAGCAACACCAAGGGAATAAGAAAAATAAGTACATTTCTCACCAGCAGGGGCTCTGAGGCCCAGAGGGTCAGGCGGCAAAGGTCTGAGCACCCACAACCCCGTGAACACAGGCCGCAACGTGCCTGCACACAGGTCAAGGTGAGGGTGGGGGGCTTGGGGGCTGATTTCGAAAGAAGCAGAACTCTCTCCTGATAGGATCCTGGCGTCCCTGCCCAGACCTGCCCATGCAGAGGCAGGAACAGATCTCTGATGAAATGGCCAGCATTCCTTTTCTGTTCAAGGAGCCCTTGAAAAGGGCTTGAGTGCTAGGACTTTTAGGATAAAATCTTAAAGAAGATATGCTTTAGTGTCAGCAAGGCAAGGTTCAAATTCAAGCTGCCCCATCTACTGGGTCTAAAACTCAGGGCTCACTCTGCATCTTTCTGGGCCTTCATAATCTGGGCTGGGGTGCAAAGAGGAAACTCCATGCAGAGAGAACCCAAGAGGCCCACAGCACTGAACAGTCCTCAGAAAGATGCCCAGGGCCCTGGGAGGATGAGAGCCAATCCAAAAGCCCCTGGGGACTCACAAATACCCCCACACATGCCAATATGCCCCCATTCTCTCCAAGGGTCCCCAATCCCCTCTGGGAGAATGGAAGAAAGCCCCACACAACCTGCACACCCCTCCCTACCACACCTCCCTCCCGCAGACCCAGCCAGGAAGAGCCTTCCATGGCCCCAGGCCGCCCTGGGGAGCTCACTGCTGCATGGATCCTAGCACCTAAGAGTGTCCAGCATTCAGCAGGCACTCAATAAATACATACCATGTGATTGCACAAAGGAATGAATGGGGTGCTCTGCAAAGAGTATATGCCCGGGGCAACCCAGACTCACCCTCTGGGAAGAGGGCACCAAGGAAACTGCACTGGGACAGGTGCCCCAGGGAGGGGCCCGAGGGTTTTCCACACCCCGGCCCTCGACTGTTGGATGGATAAGGGTGCAAGGTAGAAATGAAAGCGAAACTCCCATTGTGGCCTCCACTCAGCACCCACCTACCACTCCCAGCCCCGCCCAGGAAGCAGACAGCTGAGAGGCTGTGTTCTGGTCACGGGTGCTGGAGGACCCCCACACCAGAAAAGGAGGGAGGAGGGGGCAGGGGGGCTACCTTGTCTGCCCTGGGCTGGGGGCTCCGGCCAGACATGTGTCAGAGGCCCCAGACCCTGGCCTGGGTGGGTAGCGGGGCCCATGGGGAGGGCGAGTCCCAGCACATAGGAAGCGCTCCATGCTCAGTAGCCCTGGAGGTGGGTGTACGAATGCCCCCCTTTACAGAGGGAAGCACAGTGGCTCAGGGAGGTGGAATGACTTGCCAGTCATCCACAGCCAACCGGGCGAGTCTTGTTGCTCCGACGGGACAGTCATCCCACCAACCGCCACGCCTCGGGGCCCAACCACTACACTCAGAGGATGCACAGAAAAGAACGCCTCGATTTTCTTCTGAAACTGGGTTTCAAGCCAGTGGTACCCAGATGAGATGAAGGCCAACTGGCAGGGTGGAAACAGCATGGTTTCAGGAGTCAGTGGGCCCCGAGCCCTGCCACTCACAGCCGGGTGAACCAGCAGGCCATCTTGCCTCTCCCTATGCCTCTGTGTTCTCATCCAGCATATGGAGACACACTACCCGTCGTGGAGAGGAGATGCCCCATCTTCAATAGTGCCCGGCCTGTAGAAGGCTTCACCTCTGTTCGGAAATTGGTTGAGTCACTGGAGGGAGGAGGGGGCATGGAACACAGCCCTCCTGCAGCATTGGGGCCTCCTGGATGAGCCGCCAGTTCTGGTTTCATGTCTCAGGCTCCAAGACCTGAGCAGGCAGAAGGCTGACGGGGAGCCGGTGGGTTTGCAGACAACACTGCAGAGCAAGGGGCTCTGCAGACCAGGGGCTGCGCCCCCCCCGCCTCTGCTCCCAGCCCCCTGCCTGATAATCAGCGCGCACCTGGCTGAGCCAGTCCCCAGGAATGTCTCCTGAGCAAAGACCATAGCAGCTCCTCCCCAGGCCCGGGATCCGCCTCTAAGGAATTTCCGTGCAAAACAGGCACCGGAGGCAAAACATTTTTAAAAGGGGAGAGTTGTTGTTGTTCAGTCGCTCAAACTGTGTCCAACTCTTTGTGACCCCACGGACTGCAGCACGCCAGGCCTCCCTGTCCATCACCAACTCCCGGAGCTCACTCAAACTCATGTCCATTGAGTCGATGCCATCCAGCCATCTCATCCTCTGTCGTCCCCTTCTCCTCCTGCCCTCAATCTTTCCCAGCATCAGGAGGGAGAGAGCACTGCCCACAAGGTAGCAACCAGCAGGTAGGGTAGCAGGCGGGCAACCTGGTGCCACCACCCCTCCCTCCTCCCACCTGATGAGGATCAAACAAGGCAGTGGATGGCAGGTGCCACACCAGAGCTACTCAGGTGGGCTCCAGGGAACACGAGTCCCACATAGGGGTTCTGGGGACAAACCAGCCCAAGAACCTTTACATTCAAGACACCCTCTTGAAGGCCCCTTTCCCAGAGAAGCCCCACAGCAAAGAGGCTGCTCTAGCCTGTTCAACTCAGTGCCAAACATGCCTGATGGTTTTAGGGTGAGGCCCAGTAACACCCTTCGGGAAGTGACAGTGTCTGTTTCCCAGAAGAATCTTCAGGGCACTTGTTAAGAGGAGGCTCCCAGACCTTTCCCTGGAGGCTTTTAAGGGGGGGACAGGTGGACTCAAGGATATGTTCTTCACTGGCGCCCAAAGTGCTTCTTCTGTTGGGCAAGGTCAGCAAACACTGGCCTGGAGGGAGATGCTGTGATCAGTCACTCAGTCCTGTGTCCGACTCCGTGCAACACTATGGACTGGAGCCCACTGGGCTCCTCTGTCCATGGAATTCTCCAGGCAAGAACACTGGAGTGAGTTGCCATGCCCTCCTCCAGGGGATCTTCCTGACTGTGGGATCGAACCCGTGTCTCTTATGTCTCCGGCACTGCAGGGAGATTCTTTACCCCCTGAGCCATCAGGGAAACCCCTAGAGGAAGGTAAATGAGTGTAAAAGAAAATAAGCATCCTTCCCCACCTCCCCCACCCCACCCCACCCCTGCTCCCTGGGGACCCAAGGCCTAAGAAGACTTTCAGGAAAGCTCAGCTGGCCTAGGGCTTACCCGGGTCCCCCAAGGGTCCCCCAGGATCCCTCACCCCAGCCCACCCTCAAGGCCCAGAAGAGCTCATTCCCAAACACAAATGCTGGACTGAACCAGGCCAGAGGGGAACATCCATCCTCCTGTCCAGCCCCCAGAGCACAGCCTCAGGTAGAAGAAGGTCCCAAGGCCACCCACCTGGTCCCTTTTGACTCTGTCAGGGAACAAGGCCACTGGAGGAAACACCGCTGCCTCCTCTGACCACCACCTGTCCAATGTGGAAACTGACCTGCCCTTACCCAGATGGCTGCCCTTGGTCCTCAGGGCACCCAGAGCCACAGCAGAGGCAGGCCAGGCAAGTGACCTCCAGGCAGCAGACCCCACCCGCCCTGTAGCTCTTTACCCCCCAGAGGAATGGGCACTTGCTCTTACTAAATGTCACCTCCTCAGAGAGGCCTTCTCTGGCCACATAGTGCTGAAGTGGCTGCAGCTGCTCCTGCCGTGGCTCTCCCATCTGCAGGCTTCCTGGCTCTAGCTCCACCTTGCAGCACTTTAAATGTGTCTGGTTTCCCTTCATCTCCTTACCAAGCCTCTAGGCACAGGAGGGCAGGGACCAGCACTAGCACAGGGCGGGCCAGGGTGGAGGCTCAGGACTTGCTGAGTGAATGAAAGAATGACGGAATAAGGTGTGCCTGGCGGCTCAGTGGTAAAGAATCCACCTGCCAATGTGAGAGACGGACTTGATCCCTGATCCAGGAAGATCCCACATGCCACAGAACGACTAAGCCCATGTGCCACAGTTATTGAGCCTGTGCTCTAAAGCCTGAACTACTGAGCCCACGTACAGCAAGTATTGAAGCCCTCGAGGGCTAGAGCCCATGCTCAGGAGAAGCCACTGCAATAAGAGGCCTCCTGCACCCCGTCAATAGACAGTAGCCCCCGCTCGCTGCAACTAGAGGAAAGCCCATGGCGCAAAGAAGACCCAGCACAGCCAAGTAAATAAATAAAATTATTATTTTTTTTAATGAAGGAATACCATATGTAAAATAGCCAACGGGAATTTGCTGTATGGCTCAGGAAACTCAAACAGGGGTTCTGTATCAACCTAGAAGGGTGGGATGGGGCGGGGGATGGGAGGGAGGTTCAAAAGGGCGGAGATATATGTATACCTATGACTGATTCATGTTGAGGTTTGACAGAAAACAAAATTCTGTAAAGCTATTATCCTTCAATAAAAAAAAAAAAGAAAGAAAAAAAAAAAATGAAGGAATAAAGCCGATGACCTGACCTGGGACCCACCACCTTCAAGGCCCAGAAGAGCTCATTGCCGAACACAAATGCTGGGTTGAACCAGGTCAGAGGGGAGCATCCGTCCTCCTGTCCAGCCCCCAGAGCCCTGGGGTCTCCCTCCTGGCCCAGGGCACTCCAGAGTCACTGGAAACTCTGGCTGAGTCACTGGAAAAGGCTTCAACACCTGCCGCTCAGTTCCTTCATCCACTAACCGATGCCCTCTCTGAGTCCCTACTGTGTGCGCTGGCACAAGCACTGGGGGGCTTCACCAGGGAACAGAACTGCTCAAGTCTCAACCTGTGCGGAACCTGCCTGCCAAACGAGAGAGAGTCAAGGAGCGGAGAGAAACAGCGAGGGCAGCCAGGAGGCACTAAGGGCTCGAGATCCTCAGTGAAGGGAAAAGAAAACCAAGCATCTCTCAGAGGTCATCCTTGGGAGGACTTTGGCCCGTGTGTCCCGCTGTTCCCCCGGGGCGGCTGGTGGCTGTGCAGGGTGGACCCAGTGGGCGCTGCCAGTGGGGACCACCACAGGCGGCTAACAGGGTGGGCAGCCCACACCCACGGGCCTGGGAGGGAAGGGGCAGGAGTTGGGGGATCCTTCATGGGAGTGGTTCTCAAATCCACACAGCCAGCATCAGATCCACTCCCCCGAGCCCTCAAGATGGGGGGTGGGGGTGCAAGGCAGGCTGTCACGATCCTCTGCCCCGCCACCACGATGGGCCCGGCTGGAGGGAGAGGCCCTGGGCCGCAGGGGCAGCTGCCTTTTCAGGGTGGCTGGGAGCCGGCAAGACAAAGCAGCAGGCAGAATTCAAACAGCCCAGTGGGAATGGCCTCATTCACAGCTCCGGAGGAAGCGCTGTTTGAAGGCAGGCGGTGGGGAGAGGGCTCTGGTCTAGGAGTGAGACGACCCCCGCCCCCCCACATCCCACAGTGTGACCTGGGACCAGCCACCCCACCCTGCCTGGGCTCCCCTCCCAGCAAGGCCGCACACACCCAAGCTGGCCAGCAGGGAGGGAACGGCCGCGTGGACCGGATTCCCACACCCACACAGTGGCTCTGCCAGACGAGGAGCAGGTAGGTGCTCAGCTCCTGGATGACCATGTGCTTTCTAAATGAATCTGGCTTTCTAAAAAGAAGGTACCAAAATATTCCCGCAAAAAACCGGCTTACCAACTGAACTCAAAACACAACGAGGAACAGAAACCCTCTTTAACAGCCAACTGTTCAGGAACCGCTTTCATGCGGCACTTCGCTAAGTGGGCCTTTGCTGAATGCCCCAAGCCTGCTAAACCTCGAGGAGAAATAACCCGTGGAGTGGAGGCAGAAGGGCCAGGGGTTGGGAAGGAGGCCCCAGCCTGATGCACAAGTGAGCTGAGCTCTGCCCGAGCAAGCACGGCCACCCCTGCTGACAGGAACTCAGTCCTCCCATCATAAGAGAAATGGAAACCAATAGCATCATTTCTCAACCATGTGTGTGGCCGAGATCAAAAATGTCCCCGCACTGTGCCGGAGAGGGAGTGGGTGACAGGTCCTTCCGCTCGCTGTCACTGGTGAGCAGCGCCCTGTTCTGGTGAGTGGTTTCAGAACTGCCCCGAAAAACTCAAACGCCTGTACCCTTTGACCCAGGGCTCATTCATCTAGCAATGAGCACCCAGATCAGGGGGTGGAGCACGCCCTGCCTACCATCTACACCAGCAGACGCCAAGCACAGGGCAAGAAACAGGGTCCTTTGTTTTAACACCTGGAACCCACAGCCGTTAAAGAAAGGAGGTAAGTGATATAGAAGAAGTGTCCCCAGAGAAGCAGTGACGGGCAGTTTCTCTAAGACACAGTGTTTCATGAAAGGAGCCAAGGACAGAACAATACATGTGGAAGAGAGCCATACATGCATGCCCTGTGTTTTGCACAAAACCCTCAGGGCAGGGGGATATAGGAATAGGGGATTTTTTTTTAAAGGTTATTATATGATTATACAATATGGAGCTTCCCTGGTGGCTCAGATGGTAAAGAATCTGCCTGCAATGCAGAAGACCCAGGTTCTAGTCCTGGGTTAGGAAGATCCCCTGGAGGAGGGCATGGCAACCCACTCCAGTATTCTTGCCTGAAGAATCTCCAAGGACAGAGGAGCCTGGAGGGCTACAGTCCATGGGGGCACAAGAGTCGGACATGACCTAGCGACTGTCACACACGTACAAAATCACATGTGTGAAACTTTTGAAAACTGTAAAGCACCAGAGAATTTCAAGAACCATTCAATTATTTTTTTAAAGTTTAAAAAAAAAAAAACAACACCCCAAGAGAAAGAGGCTGCTGACCGCGCGTGTCCCTGAGTGACCGGAACTCAAGAACAAGAAGGAGATGGACTGACTTTTCATTGTGTATTTTGAGTCCTCTAGGTCTTACCATAGGCATGTATTAAATATTCAAAAAGATAAAACAATAAATGTGAGCTAATAATAACAGTAGCATGATTGGCATGTAGACTCTTGGCATTTTCAGGAAACCCAGTACAAAATCCTCTTGAATCTCCAAACTTGAAAAAACAAAAGTATCATCTTGCGTTAACATAATTTCTTCAGGCTCCGCATCCATAAAACAGGTGAAGACAGCAGCCCCAGCTTCCAAGAGGCTGTAAGATCCCCACGGGCTGGGAGTGTAGGGAGATGCTGGCAGGGCAGCAGGCAGGGTAGGCCCCCCTACCCCGCACCCCCAGCCTTGCCCCAGACCCACACCCAGACAGGATGAGCAGTCAGCCTCCCTCCCAGACTTCAGGGTTGCTCTAAAATTGCCCCAACCAGGAACACTCAATCTGCAAATGCTCAAGATCCAGGAATAGACAGACATTTGCGGGCAGACGCCCACTCACCCACTCCCCAAGGATCAACTAAAAAGTAACAGCAGCAACCACCACCCACAGAGTTCCAGGCACGGTCCGGGTCCCCCATAAACCCTGAGCGAATACTGTCATCAGCCTCACTTTACAAGTGAGGACACTAAGGCACGGGCCGAGGTCACGTAGGTAGCCCACTGTCGAAGCAGGCCTGGCACCCAGGTAGGCTCATCAACAGACAGCAGCAGCCCTGACGGTCCATCCTCTCCCACGGGAAGCCCAGTTCACCCCCACCGGAGGCTGGTGGAACATGTTTATTTGAAAGGCTGAGTATGGACACTCCCAGTGTGCAGCTGCAAAGGTTAAGTCAGTACCTCCTCCCACCCCCATGCCCCCAAAATGGTGCCAGATCCAAACACTAAGAGCAACAGGGGAAAAAAAAAAACAACCCACTCACAGACTGGCATCACTTAACCCTGGAAATGATTCTCCTTCCTCCCCGCTATGAATCTCCCAAAAGAATCCCAGTAGAGAACCATGCTAGATCCTCCCAGCAAAAACATCCAAACCTCCTAGAGTCCTTCATTTAAAGAAAGGAATGGGGACTTCCCTGGCAGTCCAATGGATAAGACGCTGCGCTTCCACCACAGGGGGCACAGGTTCGATCCCTGGTTAGGGAACTAACATCCCGCATGCCTCGCGGCATGGCCAGAAATCAAAACATTTTAAACATTAAAAAAATAAAAATAAAGGTATGTAGGCCCTGAGGGTATGGGCCACCTGAGAGGCCAGGTTCTTGTTAACAGCAAACTCCCAGCTCCCTCCTCCTGCAACCTCCCAGAGCCCCAGCCTAACCTGGGCAAAGAACTTATTAATAAACAAGGCAGCCACATCCTCAGGTGTAAAGGTCTGGGGACTGGGCTCAGGGAAGCCCTTCCCCTCGAATCCAAGTCCTTCATATTGCCTGAGCCTCAATTTCCCCATTCCGCCACCCTGGGCCGCTGGGAGGATGACGTGAGATGAGGTTCCAGGAGGGAAAGCATTCGGGTCAGCTGACGTGACGGGAAAGATGGCAGAGGACACATTTTACACCAAAATGCTGTGCGACGTCGAGTGTCTTTCCACCACCGCCTGCACCGCAAGTTCAGCCACAGGAAAGAGGAATGGGGAGGCGAGTTGCTGGAAGGCTGACACAGAAACTGTGGACACAGCGAACCGGGTCAGCCATCACATCCACACGGGCCACCGTGGAGAACTGAGAGCATTCAAAAACAAAACCACCCGACGTTTTCAACTAACAGCTTTACTTCTCGGCTTCCCCTCTGAAGCCCCTTCTGCGTGTGAGAAAGCCTTGAGGCTGCTCCAGGGTGAGGGGAAGGGGCAGGCAGGCGGCAGGCTGAGAGGACACAAGCAGAGCCATCCCTGTGGAGAGGGGGAGACTCACCGGTGAATGTCGGGAACGAACAATCCCACAAGAAACAAGTGAAGTCAAGGCCCATCTGTCAAGGAGCCAGAGGGACGTTCCTTAAGACCGCGCTTCCACTGCAGGGGGCGCAGGTTCGATCCCCTGGTCAGGCAACTGACATCCCACATGTCTTGCAGCGCAGTCAAAAAGTATAGAATTTTTAAAATTAAAATAAAGGAATGTAGGCCCTGAAAGTATGGGCCACCCTAGAGGCCAAGTTACTGTTAACAAGAAACACTCAGCTCCCTCCTCCTGGAGCCTCCCAGAGCCCTGGCCTAATGCAACAAACTTAACAAACAGGGCAGGACCAGGGTGTGAAGGGGCGGCCCTCCCGCCTGCTAAGGTTCACGGTCCACGGACACCTGCAGGGGGCAATGCTCCTCAGAGAGCAGACAAGACGCTTGCTGAGGCCACAGCTCAGGACTGCAAGGAAGAATCTCCGAGACAAAACGTCAGCACCCCCATGACGATGACAAGGGGGTCCGCCCAACTGTTAGAGGTGCCCACAGAGAAAGGGCTTGCTTTCCGTGTGGGTCTCGAGGTGCCCGGGGTGAAGCCATTCTAGTAGCTGAACAAAAAGAACAGAAGTATGGAGCCTGCCCTGTCTCGTGCCTGTGAAACAAAAGGGCTGGGTAGACAAGATCTCCCTTCCGGTCCTAAGATTTTTTTTTTTTTTTTTTACAAGGTTTGACATTTGGCTAAACAACTCATCCCGCTGCGTTCAGGTCATCCACTCCTCCGCTGATACTGCCCCAAACATTCGCAGCAGGGCCTCAAGCTATTTTCAAACATCTCTGGACTTTTTCACTATGGAACTCGAGGATGATTCATCACCCATCCAAATGGGAACCCCACGTGACAATGTCCATCCACAGCCCCTCTCAGCCACTGAAACTGCATCAGCATTCACGTCACACCCACCAGCGGGCAAGGGACTCTGGCCACTCTAGAGGGTGGGAGTACTTTGCACCCAGTACAGAAGCGGCCACCAGGGGGCGCTGCCCTGAAAGTATCCATAATAAAGGAGAGAAGAAACAGAAAAATTCTTTTCGGTGTTTTCCATTCCTTCCTAAGCTTAAGCGGCAAAATAGGTAAAGCTCCCCTGATGAAAACACAAAGTGGGTTTCCTGAGGTTCTAGAATGACCCAGATATTTCCCTTCCTCTCTTTGAAGTCAATATTTTGGCCAGAAGAAGGCAACTAGACTTTGAACGCAACCACTCTTTCAGAGAAATGAACACTCCATGGTGGAGCTTCCCCAGAACGGCTGACATCACAGCTTGCCCTGAACCCCCCAGTGTTTAAGGGCAGGAGGGTCTCTGGGGAGGGAAAGGCAGTCTGCAAGTCCTGCCTGAGGACCCAGCCACGAGTCTCAGTCTCGGTTGGAACTGTGTTGCGAGAGCCTCCTAATTACCAAGCAAAACATACCAACCAGATGACAAGCCTCGTGCTTCAGCTGCAGGCACAGGACTACACAAATAGAGAAAGACCTCAGGAAAAAGGGTGCAAGGTATCAGTGGGGATTTCCCAAGTCTCAGATGACTGCAGGGGGAGCTCGGGCACCCAGCACCAGAACCAGTTTCAAGAGCACGTCAAAGGGGTTTCTGCACATGTCTTCAGTATCGAGGGCACATCATCCACATGTGTGTGTTCAAGCGCCCCTTTCTAACGCTGTACAAGTCCTCACACTTCCAAGGCTCTGGCTGCAAGTTCCTCCCCGTTTCCTTGTGAATTCCCCGGTCATTTGGCATGCCCTCCTGAAAATGAAAAGTGTGCTTTCTCCCAGGGAAGCCAGCAGGAGAGGAGGCAGCCAACTCCATCCCCAGACCGAGGGATGCGCAACCAGGAGCTGTTTTAGACAAGGTGCACCCCTCTGGCTGCAGGGAGCAGAGCGCCTGCAGGGCTGGAACAGGCCAAGGAGCAGCAGGCCCTGGGGACTGGCATGAGAGGGGCACAGAGGTGCTGTGCCAGCCTGCACAGGCCAGCTCAGACCAGCCACTCGCTCCGCATGTCAGGAGATAAGGAAACTCAATTGTTCAATACATCATTATGTTTGGTGACCCAACAGGGACAAAAATGCAAGGGGGGCCCATTTGTGAGAATCAAATCTACCAAGTGGAGACACGGCATAACAAAAGGTTTTCCACCTGGAGTTTGCAAAAGGCTTGGGGAGCCAGATTCTCTTAGGCTTTCACTCAGAACCGGATTTAACTAAGGGCTTCTCAGAGGCAAAGCCACCATAGGGGAACAAGGTGAGGCAAAGCCGACCCAAGATTGGATGCATCTGTAATGGACTAAGAATGTTATCCCATCTTATTAAAACACCTGGAGTCGCCACCACTAAGGAACTGCATGGGGTGGGGGGTGGGGACCTCGAGGGAAGAAGGCCATTCTACACAGACGTTTACATTCTGCACCAGCCACTCCCTGGCTGTGGGACCCCGGGCCAGGTACCCCACCTCTCTGCGGATGGATTCCCCCCTCTCAGACACGTGGCCCAGGATCACCAACCCAGCCAATTCTCAAGGCTGGTGCGAGGCTCTAATGAGACAGCAAATCACCTACACGCCAAGTATTGCTACTCGCTTCAAAGAGGCTTAATCCACTGACATGCAATGACAGATTCTTGCAAAGAGAGCTGCGCCGGCGGGGCACCTAGTAGGTGGTCCGCAAACACACAAACATGGGTGCCCTCCTCCACGAAGAGAAGGGGGACGAAGGAAGAGGACCACTCCAGTCCAAAAGTAACCTCCAGTCACAGGCAGACGGCGTGGATTCCGCCCATTTCCCAGGTCCCGCTGCCACCTTCAGCAGCGCTCCCATCACGCCCGGGGGAGCCCTGGTCCGTGCCTCGCCGCTCGTACTGCCCACCGCTCCCCTCGAGCACAGCCAGCGGCCACCACAGCCACCTGGCTACTCGGACTCAGTGTCCCCGCGCACCGTTTCTTCCCGTTTCGCTCGAACCTCCGGAAACAGCCCCCCGGCCCCCGAGGCTGAACCGGGGGCTCAGGCCGGGGGTCCCCGGGGGTGGGGGGGGCCGGAGCCCCGTCCCCCCTTACCTGCACAGCTCGGCGAAGGCCTGGAAATTCAGCTTCTTGATTTTCTTCTCGCTCAGCCAGTAGCCAACTCTCTTCCCTTTCAGAAAGGTCTGCATCTTCCTCTTCGGGCGGGGAGCTCGGGTCCGGAGGAAATCGCCCACAGGCCGAGTCTGGCGGCCCGGCGCGCGCCGCGAGCGTGCGGGCACCTCCTCCCGGCGGCGGGGACGCGGAACGCGGCTCCGGGCGCGCAGTCCTGCCGGGAGGGGCGGGCCGGGGCGGGGCGGGCGCCCGGGCGGAGGGAGCGGCGCTCAGCGCGGCCTTCCACTGGCTGCCGCCGCGCCGGGGGCCGCCCCGCCGCCGCCGCCCCCGCCCCCGCCGCCCGCGGGGCTCCGGGCGCGCCAGTTCGCGAGCGCCGGGCCGGGCCGGGGAGGAGAGGAGGCAGGCCCGCCCCCGCCGGCGCCGCCCTCCCGGCGCTCGGAACCGCGCCGCACGCCCTCCAGCGGCGGCCGCCGGCGATCGGCCCCGCGCTCGGGCTGCGCGCCGCCCCCGAGTCCCTCCTCCCGGCTGGCGATCGCGGGGGGCCCTCCCCTCCGAGCCCCCGGCGGCGCGTTCGGCCGATCCGAGCCGGGCGCGCGCCCTTCCCGACGCGCTCGGACCCCGGCAGGGCGCTCGCGGCCGCCCGCGCCCCGCGCCGTCCTCACCCGCCGCCGCTTCCTGCCTGTCCCGGTCCTCGGCCCGGCGCGCGGCCCGCCGCCGTCGCCACCGCCGCGCTGACCCGGCCGGCCGGCCCGCGGGACCCCGCCGGGGCGGAGGAAGCGCGAGCGCGCCGGCCGCCAGGGGGCGGCACTGCCCGCTGCCTCTTAAAGGCGCCGCGCCTTCCGCCCCGGGTCTGGTTCTTTGGTGCGTGTTTGTGTGAAAGGCTCAGCGGTGGAGCTTGGGGGACGGAGGCAGCAGGGCTGGATTTAGGGCGATCCTTGCCGAGTGCTTTTACTTTTTAAAGGGACGAGAGGAGTCGCGGTGTGGGCACTTTCTGCCTGTCCTTTAGGAGTGATCGAGCCACTTGAATTTCATTCATCAAAAGCATCTCTACCCTGAGCAGTATTCAGCCCCAACTGCAGCAGAGGGCGCGGGATGAGCGGGGGGCGGGGGTAGGGGGTGTTGGCGCGGCAGATGCAGACACTCGATGAGATCATCTGTCTTCCCCGGAGGAGACAGACCCTGGCCCAGGATGGGGGCCCCTGGGGTTGGGGACATAAACACCCAGGGGCCTTCTCAGGCTTAAGGAGGTTAACCACTAGACACTCTCTGGGTTCCCTCCAACGGGGAGGCAAGGAGGGGAGAAACTAGAAGCTCAAGCATCAGGGTGGCTAGCACCCTTGGTTCCCCTGTAGGGCCCTAGGGGAGCATCCTACCTTCACAGAGTTTGGGCAAAGTGGGCATCACTCCCCAGGCCACGGCAGGAAAAATGAATGGGGTGGGGTGGGGTGGGGTGGAAAGGGTCTCAGATTTTCAGGGAAGACATTTAAGCTGACCTTGGAAAATAAGGATGAGGTTGACAGGCCTGAGAATTGGGGGTGGCTTCAATAGAGGCAGGGAGAACTAGAAGAACCAAGTTGTTACGGGTGACCAGACTGGAGCTTATTCTCTAAGGCCCAGCTCTGAGACCTAGAATTTGTGGTGTTATGGGAGGGTCTGGTGCAGAGTGGGGATAGAAGGAGCAATGCTGCTCATTGTACTGGGAAGAACAGTCTCTGGCTTCAGAAAGACCTGGCTTGAGGGGGGTCCTAGTTCAGTTCCTCCCAGCTTGGACAAGTCACTTAAGTTTTGCCTCTGATCTCTGGGTTGAAAAAGTAATGCTTGCCTTAAAAGACTGTGGGGAGGATCAGGATGGGGTATTAAACTGGTCCTCCCAGCAGGTCATCAGAAATGGAGCTTGTTACTGTCTCACCAAGAACTCTTGTTTTTTTTTTAATTGAAGTATGATTGACTTGCAGTATTACATTAGCTTCAGGTGTATAACATAATGACTCAATGCATTATGAAATGATCACCACGATAGCTCTAGTTACCATCTGTCACCACCAAAGTGATTACAATATTATCAGCTGTATTATTGACTGTATTCCCTGTGCTGTTCATTACAGCCCTGTTACTTATTTATCTTATAGCTAGAAGTTCGTCCTTCTTAATCTCCCTCCCCCTCACCCCCACCCACAACCACAAGCTTGTTCTATCTATGAGTCTGTTTCTAGTGTTGTTCCTTTGTTTTTTAGATTCAGCACGTAAGTAAAATCATACGGTATTTGCCTTTCTCTGCCTTATTTCTCTTACATAATAACCTTTATGTTCACCTATGTTGTCACAAATGGTAAGATTCTTCTTTGTGACTGAGTGATGTTCATGTATGTGAGTCTGTACCACACCTTGATCCTTTCACCTGTGACTCTTCGGTTGCTTCCATGCAAGGATTCTTTTTTTAATTTAAGTTTTATTTTATATTAGAGTATAATTGACTTACAGTGTTGTGTTAGTTTCAGGTGAACAGCAAGGTGATTCAGTTATACTATTGATATATCTATTTTTTTTCAGATTCTTTCCCCATATAGGTTGTTACAGAATATTGAGGAGAAGTCTTTGTGCTATACAGTAGGTCCTTATTGATTGTTTTATATATAGTAGTGTGTGTATGTAAGGATTCTTAACTTCGGTCCAATTAAGTCCCCTCCTTGCCCCACCCCAGGACTTCAGGAACCCCTGAAGCTGCCAGAAATCACATGCATCATGACCATAGCTTTCAACAAACCCTCAAAGTCTGAGTCACTGATTACTCCAACTTCCTGTCTTATCAATGAAGCAATGGACCCAGAGAAGGAAAGGGATTTGGCCAAGGTCACAGAGCAGATAAGTGGGAAAGCCTGAACCAGCATTCCAAGGTCAAGAGTTCCCTCATCCCCGTGGCTCACCACCATTCTGGAGATGAGAGGGATGTGAGAGGAGAGGAATGTGTTTTGAGGGCCAGGACCCCTGCCCAGGGAAAATCAAGATCCTCCCATGCATTGGTAAGACCAGGGACCCACCGACCCACCCACACGTCTCTGGAACCCTGGGCAGATCCTGGCTTCAAACCTCCTCTCCATGAGAATGGGAAATTATGCATTTATACCTCTGTTTTAAGATCTTGGTCATCCCCCAGGGAGCCCTGGAGCTATCAGAGATGTCCCACCTTGACCAAGGGAGTGGGCCTTTCTGCTGCCCCTGCCCCTGCTCAATCAACCAGACTTTGAGTATGGCTGACCCAAGGGAGGGGCATGACCTCAGACCAAATATTCCTCAGATTCACTCCTTGCTCCTTTCTTTCAGTGCTGCGGAGCCCGTCAACCCTTACCCCAAACCCTTGCCCACGTGTCTGTCCCCTCAGTTCAGCCAGTCTGTTCTCTGTACTTCAGCCAGGAGAGACTTCAGACGGCAAGTCAGATTTGATCAGTCCAATCAGGCTCCTAACTGCCCTCCCCCTACCCCACCCGGCTGACTTCCCACTGTGCTTGGGATAAAATCAAAACTCCCTGAGGTGGTCAAGACCTCCCACCCTCATCTCCCACCACCTTCCTCTCACCCTTCCCCTACCACCCTGGCCTCTTCTGGTCCCTGCAGTCCCTGGAGCCTTTAGACATGCAGTCGTTTTTTTCTGCAATGTTCTTCCCTCTCTTTGCTTATTAACTCACCCAGCAGCTTTCAGCCCAGGTGTCCCTTCCTGGCACCTCAGCCATCCAGCTGCCCCTTTGAGTGGAGTGCTTGACTAATGTGGGCCCCTTGAGGGCAGGGACTGTTTTTCTCTGCTCGCCATTATTCCCATAACACAGCGGTAGATAATACTGGCTGGTGCTTTCTGGATTCTAAAGGAAGTCAAACTGCCTCCAACAGTGCCCTACGCAGATGTGCTCAATAAACATGACTAAATGAACATCGGGTAAGGCCCTCCAGATGGTCCCTGACCTCTCTGAGGTGGGAGACTCCGGAATGGAAGCCTAGAATCATTTACATTCCCTTGGGGAGGCAGACAAGCCAATGAGAGAGATTAAATGGGCTCTCAATGGCAACCCACTCCTGTACACTTGCTTGGAAAATCCCATGGACAGAGGAGCCTGGTAGGCTGCAGTCCAAGGGATCGCTAAGAGTCAGACATGACTGAGCGACTTCACTTTCCATTTTCACTTTCATGCATTGGAGAAGGAAATGGCAACCCACTCCAGTGTTCTTGCCTGGAGAATCCCAGGGATGGGGGAGCCTGGTGGGCTGCCGTCTATGGGGTTGCACAGAGTCGGACACGACTGAAGCGACTTAGCAGCAGCAGCAGCAGTGTATGTTCATGGCCTAGGGCCATCAGGGAGAGGATTCCAGAGGTGGGAGAGGATTTCCGAGCTAGGAGAGGAACTGCAGAAGACGGCCTTGGGGAGAAGACTGCCAAGAGGCAGAAGCTGGCCACCACCCTTGCTGTTGTTCAGTCGTTCCATCATGTCTGACTCTTTGAGACCACATGGATGGCAGCACGCCAGTCTCCCCTGTCCTTCATCTCCCAGAGTTTGCTCCAACTCATGTCCATTGAGTCAGTGATGCCATCCAACCATCTCATCCTCTGTCGTCCCCTTCTCCTCTTGCCCTCAATCTTTCTCAGCATCACGGTCTTTCCAATGAGTCAGCTCTTCACATCAGGTGGCCAAAGTATTGGAGTTTCAGCTTCAGTCCTTCCAATGAATATTCAGGGTCGATTTCCTTTAGACTTGACTTGTTCAATCTCCTTGAGAAGACTCTCAAGAGTCTTCTCCAGCACCACAGTTCGAAAGCATCAACTCTTCAGCACCCAGCCTTCTTAATGGTCCATCTCTCACAACCGATCATGACCCCTAGAAAAAACATAACTTTGACTATGCAGACTTTTGCCAGCAAAGTGATATCTTTGCTATTGAATATGCTTGTAGGACTGCCCTCCTAACCCCAATCCTTTTCCTTAGGGAGAAGGCGACTTTGGGAGGTGAGACGGTGTAGTGATTGAGAGTTCCAACCCAGGATTCAACTGATGGACTTGGATTCTAGCTGTATGACCTTGTGCAAGCTTCTTAACCTCTCTGAGCTTTGCTTGCCTCATCTGAGAAACAAAAGATGGTGTCCATTTGTAGGAAACTGGTTAAGTAAACCCATTCTGCAACAGTCTGGCACAGAAATTAAATGTGCTAGTTCAAGACAGCCAGAATGGCATGATCATGTATTATCTGTGGGACTGGGGGAATAGACAATAAAACTGTCTAAACCTCAGTTTCATCATCTGTTAAGTGGAAGTGATGATCAAACCTAGCTCGCAAGGTTGGTGAGAAGTATGAATGAGTCTGAATTCATGAAGGACCTTATCAGATATGCCTTGTGAATATCAGCCACCACTGTGTTGTCATTACATCATCCATATAGTGGACTCCTGAGGCCATTTGAACAATCAAATAGAATGATATCTGTTCCATCATTCACTCAGTAAATATTCATGAAGCATCTACTATGTGTCGGGAACTATTCTAGGCATTAGGGATACTGCAATGATGAACACAGGGCAAAAGTGGGAGGCAGATGGATGCCCTACCCCCAACTCCCACCTGTCCTTGTGGAGCTTCTATTCTTATAAATGACCTACTATGTTAGGAAGTGACGCATGCTACAGAAAATTAATAATAAAGCATACAAGGAAGATGGGAAATGACAGATCACCATCTTAATCCACTAGTCACAGTAAATCCCACTGGAGGGTCACATTTAGCAAAAATGTGACAAAGGTGAGCAAGTAAATCCATGCAAATATCTGAGGTAAGAGCTCTCAAGCAGAGGAACAGCCAGTAGTCTAAGACAGCCTTGGTGTTGACAAGGGGCAGTCAGGAGGCTAGGCAGGCTGGAGCAGAAGAAGCAATGGAGGAGGAACAGGTGGCGAGTCCACAAAGAGATCACATGGGGCTCCTGGACCACTGCAAAGGCATTGCCTTTTACTGCCAGAGAGACAGGATTCCTCGGGGGAATACAGGACCTCATCTTGCTTAACCAGGACTACTATGCTGCTGTATGGAGGAGAGCCTGGGCGGGGGAGCAAGGCTAGAGGACAGAAGGACCAGTTAGGGTTCTATTGCAATAATCTAGGTAATGACTGATGGTGGTTCAGACCCAGGTAGCAGCGAAGATTGTGAGAATTGATCGGATATTGCTTAAAGGAAGAGTCAATGGGATTTGCTAGTGGGTGGGAGATGGGCTTTGACAGCAAGAAAGAACTCGTGGATGTCTGAGATTTGGGGTCTGAACAACTGGGAAAAAATGGAGTTGAAGTGGGGAAGATGATAGGAGGTGAAGAGGCAGGGGCTTAAGCCAGGAGTTCCATTTTGGACTGTTTCCGTTTGAGTCATTGGTCAAACAGCTGATGGCGATTCAAGCAGGCAATTTGATAAGAAATCTGGGGTTCAGGGAATGACTCGGGCTAGAGATATAAAATCGGGAGTTGTCAGTATAGGGGTGATATCAAGCCCAGATGAGATCATCCAGGGTGTGAGTGTAGGCAGAGAAAAGTTCAAGGATGCGGCCAGTAGTATGACGTTCAGAGGTCACGGAGGTGTGAAGGAGCCAGAGAAAGAGCTGAGGAGGTGGGAGGAAACCCAGGAGAGTTCCAGCCCTGGAAGTCATGGGGTCAGGGAGGGACTGACAGGTGGCTTTGGATCTGACCACAGGGAGACCATCAGTGGCCTTCATACGAGCAAATACGTAAGAGTCTCTCAGATATGTTAAGTCAAAGCACCCAGGTATAATACATCACTGATATAGGGGACCACATATTCATAGAGATACTTGTGTGAACAAAGAACACTTCGTTTCTGAAAAGATACACAAGAAACAATTAACAGTGGCTGCCTTTTGGAAGAGGAACTAACGATTAAAATATTTTTCATCAAATCTATATTGCTTTTTTTAAAATTTATATTACTTTTCCACTAAACAATTATAAAAAGGAAAAACACATGGCTATTATGAAATGAGAAAATGCATAAAGTGCTGGCATACAACAGAAGTCCAGTAAATGTCCATTTCCTTGTTGAAAGGTTTATTTACAGAAAGGGAAACTTCCAAGGTGGTCCTATGGGTTGACTTGTCTTCACCAACCTGAAAATGAATCCTAATTTTTTGCCAGTGAACATCTTTCGAACTATAGTGCTGTAGAAGATTCTTGAGAGTCCCTTGGACAGCAAGGAGATCAAACCAGTCAATCCTAAAGGAAATCAACCCTGAATATTCATTGGAAGGACTGAAGCTGAAGCTCCAATACTTTGGTCACCTGATGTGAAGAGCCTGCTCATTGGAAAAGATCTGATGCTGGGAAAGATTGAGGGCAGGAGGAGAAGGGGGTTATATAGGATAAGATGGTTGGATGGCATCACTGACTCAATGGACATGAGTTGGAGCAAACTCCAGGAGGTAGAGAAGGACAGGGAAGCCTGGCGTGCTACAGTCCATGGGGTGGCAAAGAGTCACATGACTGAGTGGCTGAACAAAACAAAAATCTTTTGAAAATAACATTTTCCAGTAGAACCAAATTAGCATTATCATATTTTAAAACATGAAAAACAAAACCAGGAAAAAAATTCCTTAAGGACATCAAAAACTTGATCCATATCTAGACAATATATTAAGAAGCAGAGACATTACTTTGCCAACAAAGGTCCGTCTAGTCAAGGCTATGGTTTTTCCAGTGGTCATGTATGGATGTGAGAGTTGGACTATAAAGAGAGCTGAGCACCGAAGAATTGATGCTTTTGAACTGTAGTGTTGGAGAAGACTCTTGAGAGTCTCTTGAACTGCAAGGAGATCCAACCAGTCCATCCTAAAGGAGATCAGTCCTGGGTGTTCATTGGAAGGACTGATGTTGAAGCTGAAACTCCAATACTTTGGCAACCTTATGCAAAGAGCTGACTCATTTGAAAAGACCCTGATGCCGGGAAAGATTGAAGGCAGGAGGAAAAGGGGACGACAGAGGATGAGATGGTTGGATGGCATCACCAGTTCAATGGACATGGATTTGGGTGGACTCCAGGAGTTGGTGATGGACAGGGAGGCCTGGCATGCTGCGGTTCATGGGGTCGCAAAGAGTCGGACATGACTGAGTGGCTGAACTGAACTGATGTGCCTCTATGGGAATGAGTTGAATTGTTACAATTTCCATAGAAGGTAAACTGTAATCTCTATCAAAAATTTAACAGATTTTTCTTTTAGAATAAATTTCAACAGATATTGATATTTTAATCAATTGTATACTATAAAGCAGGCTTCCCAGGTGGCTCAGATGGTAAAGAATCCACTTGCAATGCAGGAGACCTGGGTTCGATCCCTGGGTTGGGAAGATCCCCTGGAGGAGGTCATGGCAACCCACTCTAGTATTCTAGCCTGGAGAATCCCCATGGACAGAGGAAACTGATGGGCTACAATCCATGAGGTCGCAAAGAGTCAGACACGACTGAACAACTAAACACAGCACACAGCATGTGCCTCTGAAAGTTTCCTTTACAACTGGTTTCTCCAAACCATGATCCAGACCAAGGCCATTGGTCATGATGTCTCTTGAGTTCTTCTGACCTCAACTAACTACCCTCGAGAAAGATATTGCGTTGATTGTACTGCAGAAGGGCCAGCCTTCCTCGCAGTACCATTTAGCTCGTCCATCTGTCCCTACATTTCTCGGAAACCAGAAGTTAGATCTAAAGTCTTGATAAGATTCGTTAAAAGCTTTCGACTAAATTACAAAATAGAGAGCGTTACGTTTACCAGAAAGTGCATTAAGTTCCTGTTGTGCTAAGATATTTACCTACGTTTCCACTCACATAATCACAACTCTAATGAAGACTCAGGACATTCCTAGTTCCCCAGCAGGATCCCATTCATGTCCCCTCCCAGATAATAGCCTCCAAGCAAAGGAAAACCCTTCTGACTTTCTTCACACAGCTGAGTTTTGCCCCTTCTGTACTTTGTATCAGTTCAGTCGCTCAGTCGTGTCCGACTCTTTGTGACCCCATGAACCGCAGCACACCAGACCTCCCTGTCCATCACCAACTCCTGGAGTCCACCCAAACTCATGTCCATCGAGTCAGTGATGCCATCCAGCCAACTCATCCTCTGTCATCCCCTTCTCCTCCTGCCTTCAATCTTTCCCAGCATCAAGGTCTTTTCAAATGAGTCAGTTCTTCACATCCAGCGGCCAAAGTATTGGAGTTTCAGCTTCAACATCAGTCCTTCCAATGAACACCCAGGATTGATCTCCTTTAGGATGGACTGGTTGGATCTCCTTGCAGTCCGAGGGACTCTCAAGAGTCTTCTCCAACACCCCAGTTAAAAAGCATCAATTCTTCTGCGATCAGCTTTCCTTATCCAACTCTCACATCCATACATGACCACTGGAAAAACCATAGCCTTGACAAGACGGACCTTTGTTGGCAAAGTAATGTCTCTGCTTTTCAATATGCTGTCTAGGTTGGTCATAACTTTCCTTCCAAGAAGTAAGCGTGTTTTAATTTAATGGCTGCAGTCACCATCTGCAGTGATTTTGGAGCCCAGAAAAATAAAGTCTGACACTGTTTCCACTGTTTCCCCATCTATTTGCTATGAAGTGATGGGACCAGATGCCATGATCTTAGTTTTCTGAATGTTGAGCTTTAAGCCAACTTTTTCACTCTCCTCTTTCACTTTCATCAAGAGGCTCTTTAGTTTCTCTTCACTTTCTGCCATAAGGGTGGTGTCATCTGCATATCTTATGCCCGAGGTTATTGATATTTCTCCCAGCAATCTTGATATACTTGCATTTCGTGTAAGTAGCACCTTTTAATATGAACTCTTTCACTCAACACTGTCTGCGAGATGCACGCATATTGTTATGGGTATCAAGGTTTTTCCCCATGATTGTCTTATTTCATCAGATGAATATGCCACAATTGTGCTGTCCGTTCCCTTTCTGATAGACTTCCTAATAGTTTTAACACCAATAAGTAATCTTGCCTGAGCTGATTTCCTTGAAGATTGCAGAACTGATCAGACTCTAAAGTTAGCTTTCATTCCCAGGAAAAAAAAGTGGTATGGAAGAGATTTAAACTGGCATCGCAGGTCTAGTAGGAGAGAGATGATTCAATCTAAGAGATGCTCATTTCGACTATACACAGCTACTGAGACCATGAACCTGGTTTTCAAAGAAATTTTTTAAAAAATTATATATTTATTTGGCTGCATCAAGTCTTAGTTTCTTGCGGCATGTGGGATATTTCATTGCAGAACCCGGCAAGTTGTGGCTTGCCAGCTCAGTAGTTGCTACACGCCAGCTTAGTTGCTCCACGGCATGTAGGATCTTAGTTCCCTAACCAGGGATCAAACCCTCATCCCCTGCATTACAAGGCAGATTTTTAGCCACCAGGGAAGTCCCCAAGGAACTCTTCAATACATTGCTTTACAGACTTCTATAGCCACCTGCAAAGAGGGATGTGTTCTCCCCATTTTCATACTGAATGAGGACTCGGATGGGCAAAATGCTTAGCTGAAGTTCACAGGGTAAGGGCAGAGTGGGACCTGCTGCCTCCTGCTGCACTCTCCCCCCATTCCCTGTTTCCCTGGGAAGAGGCAGGGAGGTCTGGGACAGGGACCCTCTTCTCAAGACCTCAGGTGGAAAGAAGGAAGGAAGTGCCCAGAGAAACAAGGCTATACTATCGAGTTTTGCAACGCGGCTGGCTGCAGCAACGTGCCCTTTGTACAGGCCAATAAACCGAGGAAAGGGGAGAAAGCCAGCAGCATTCAGCTGTTCCTCTGGCCTGAGCAAGGCCAAGTTCCAAGGACTGCAAGGTCAAAGTCTCCTTGGGTGATGCCAGCTCTCTGCTCGTGCCCAGAGCCAAAGTGGTGAAAAAGCAGTGACCAGGCCTGAGCACAGGGATCTGTCTCCACGATGGCCCCTTCTGTGACATCTGTTCTCCTTCCAAGGCCTGGGAAATGTCCCTCTCAAAGTCATCAGTAACCTCCACACCAGACATTTAAGTGACATTCTTTCAGTCCTCTGTGGCACTTAGAAAACACAGCTATTGACTAACTATATTAAGAAATGCCACCAACAGCCCACCCTTAAGAGCCCCATGTGCCCTGGTGACGTCCACCCTCTGGGGTCATGGGGAAAGAGGCCCCTGGTGGCCTCTTGGGTCCTAAATTGCTTTTCCTGGCACAGTCCCGCCCCCTGCACTCTGCCAGACAGAGGACGACAAAGGGACCTCGCTTTACGAGAAACCAAGATTTAAAAAGGAAAAAAATAAACAAGCGCAAAACCCATGTGCCTCAGCAGTTGACGTTTTCCCAGCCCCACCTCGGATCTAGAACACAAATCCGTCTACAGCATGGAGCCTCAGACACCACTTGCAAGTATACATCAGTTACTTAAAGGGAGACAGATACGCACGACGCAAGAGCTGTGTGCTTCTTAACTTATTAATAACTGAGCCGATGATCTCCCGGAATCTTGTTCAAGTGTGTGTTCTGGTTCGGGGGCCTGCGGTGGTGCCTGAGACACGGGAGGTCTAGCCCCTGATGCTGAGGAGCAAGACATTAGAAACTGTAATAAAATGCAGACCAGCGGGTCCCTGGCTGCACTTAGAATCACTGAGGAGCTTTTAAAATCAAATACCTCTGTCTGTTCCCCACCCCAAACCAATGGATCAGAATTCTTGATGAGGGAGGCAGGAACATGGAGAGAGAGTGAGACCGAAAAGTAAATGAGCAGCACCGAGCGTGGGTGACACTACGCAATGACACGAAGAGTATGCTTTCATTTTTTAAGTATTAATTGATACACATGTTTGGCTGCATCGATCTTAGCTGCTGCACGTAGGATCTTCGTTTCATCATGCAGGATCTTTGGTCCCGGTGCCCAGGTTCTCTAGTTGTGGTCCTGGGGCTCATGGGCTTAGCTGCCCTACGGCACATGGGATCCTAGTTCCCTGACAAGGGATCGAACCTACATCCTCTGCACTGCAAGGCAGATTCTTAACCACTGGGCCACCAGGGAAGTCCTGAAATGAAGAGTATACTTTTAAAATCATCTGCCTCTAAGACCAACATAAAGAAATGCCAGAAATATGAATCTTCCTGAGAGGCAGGGAGAGAGACAGAGAAAGCGTCTTCTTCCAAATATTTGGATGCATGTGGGGACTGAGCACTACCAAAATACGGGAAAGACATGGATCACAATATTAGCATCATTCTTTATAATCAGGTACAGTTACCAGTTTAAAGCAGGTATTCTTTACAGTTTAAAAGGACAACAGCTACCAAGCATGTGCTTATAGGCTCCTACAGGGTGCAGGCGGAATCACAGTCCACCTTCATCACAATCCTATGCTAGGTTCACATTTATTTTCTCCCATTTTACACCCAAGGAAGGTGAGCACTGGAAAGTTTAAGAAATTGCCCTGAGGTCAGTGTAGGGTGGTCCACTGGTGGTCCACTAAGATTCTGAGCTCCCAGTGCAGGGGGCCCAGGTTCAATCCCTGGTCAGGGAACTACATCCCACATGCCTCAACTAAGAGTTTGCATGCCACAGTGAAGACCAGATGCAACCAAATAAAATATTTTTTTTAAAGGTGAGGGTGGGAGGTGGGAGGGAGGCTCACGAGGGAGGAGACATATGTATACCTATGACTGACCCATGCTGATGTATGGCAGAAACCAATACAATATTGTAATTATCCTTCAATTAAAAATAAATAACTTAAAAAGAGGAAAAAAAAAGGAAAAAGGTAAGCGTAAGTGACTGATGAAGCTGGAGCTGAACTCAGGGCCCATGCAGTAAACCCACCACTGGTCTTTGTACAGCCCATAAGCTGAGAACGGTTCTTCCATTTTTAAATGTTTGGTAGGGGGCGGGGAGGGAGAAAGCCAAAGAAGAGCTCATGACATGTGAAAATGACACCGAATTCAGATCTCAGCCTGCACACATCAAGGTTTCTTGGCACACCCACTCTTTCCTGTCTTGTCCGTGCCTGCCTTCTTGCAACAATGGAGTTGAGTGATTGTGACAGAGACCGCATGGCCAGCAAAGCCAAAAACGTTTACACCTGGCCTTTTCCAGAAAAGGTTTGCTGACCCCTGCTCTAAACGGTTACGCAGTTTATAAATTCTCCACTTTCTTATACTTAAACAAGCACTGTTTTTATCCCCAAAATTGCTAAATTCGAGCATGTATAAAGTTGCTTTTATAGGGTCATATAACAATAAACTAATCGTCTGAGATTTCTGGTGGATCAATTCAAGCAAACGAACGAAAATGCACTGAGTGTTCAGATGTGTCAGGCCATAAAAACATTTACAACAAAAGGAAGTCTTAACCTTTCTCATATATGGATAGGTAGCAAGTGGAGGCTCGACCAGGCCTGGAAGAGGCAAGCAGCTAAGAAAATCAAAATGACAAACAAGAGGGTGAAGTACGCTCCAAGTCATTTCCATGCGTTTGTAGGATGTCAGTTCAGTTCAGTTCAGTCGCTCAGTCGTGTCCGACTCTCCGCGACCCCATGAATCACAGCACGCCAGGCCTCCCTGTCCATCACCAACCCCCGAAGTACACACAAACTCATGTCCACAGAGTCAGTGATGCCATCCAGCCATCTCATTCTCTGTCGTCCCCTTCTCCTCCCGCCCCCAACCTTTCCTAGCATCAGAGTCTTTTCCAGTGAGTCAACTTGTCGCATAAGGTGGCCAAAGTATTGCAGTTTCAGCTTTAGCCATCAGTCCCTCCAATGAACACCCAGGATTGAGCTCCTTTAGAATGGACTGGTTGGATCTCCTTGCAGTATAAGGGACTCTCAAGAGTCTTCTCAGGAAACATTCATTTAGCACACATATGCTGCTGCTAAGTTGCTTCAGTTGTGTCCAACTATTTGTGACTCTGTGGACCATAGCCCACCAGGCTCCTCTGTCCAAGGGATTCTCCAGGCAAGAATACTGGAGTGGATTGCCATGCCCTCCTCTAGGGGATCTTCCTGGCCCAGGGATTGAACTCGCATCTCAGGCAGGTTCTTTACCACTAGCGCCACCTGGGAAGCCCTACTCACACCTATCTTGAGGCCAATTACACGCTCTAGGGAGTCAGAAGAAAGAGACACAGTCTTTGACCTTAAGAAGCTCATGATCTTCACCTGGGAAATCAGGTGAGGCCGTAGAGCCTTGCGAGAGTATAAGAAGAGGCTATCCTGGCGGGCATTCTGGAGGAGGCGAATCTAGGGGTTAATTAGCAGGTGCTACATAACAGTGTGGCTGTTAAGACCCTCAAGGGCACCCTTTATGTGTTCTCAGCTCAATATTCCAACTACT
Organism: Moschus berezovskii; assembly: GCF_049115385.1. Classification (NCBI taxonomy): domain Eukaryota; kingdom Metazoa; phylum Chordata; class Mammalia; order Artiodactyla; family Moschidae; genus Moschus; species Moschus berezovskii. The sequence continues at coordinate 12,326,544 of NC_142480.1, read as the reverse complement.
CTGTTTGCAGGGCTGTGTCCCAGAGGCATTTCTTAAGTACTTCTGATTTATCGGAAGGTAGGGAGGAAAGACAAGAGAATCACAGTGTAGACCTTTGTGAGATAACCCTGGCTAGATTCTGGATTCTGCCTGTCTATCTGGGAAGACAGGGAGGATCCTGGAAGACTATTCAGTTTTGTTTTGTTTTAATGATAAAATGAATTGTTGTTGCTGTTCAGTCGCTCAGTCATGTTCAGTTCTTTGTGACCCCATGGACTGCAGCACGCCAGGCTTCCCTGTCCTTCACCATCTCCTGGAGCTTGCTTAAATTCATGTCCATTGAGTCAGTGATACCATCCTCTGTCATCCCCTTCTCCTCCTGCCTTCCCCAGCATCAGGGTCTTTTTTGATGAGATAAAATGAATACACACTCTTTAAAGGGCCTTTAGAAAAAAGAAACTATGGAAGAAAAAATTACCTAACAATCACTAACAAATTAGCAATCCTATAAATCCTATAAAAAATCCTAATACCTTAGCAACAAGATTTTATTTTAATTTCATGTTCTGTTTTGGCGCCTCTCACCATCAGCTTTTAAGCACCCTCTTTGTTGTAACAGCTTTAATAAGCATTGCTTTCGATTACTGCCTAATTGTCTAGTAACCAGACCATCAACTCACATAACTGGTCCCCGGATATTGGACCTGAGTTATTCTCTGGTTTTCAATCTTTCTGGGAGGATTTGGCAATTCTCTTACGTATAGCACTGCGATGAACATGTTACAATTATTATAGATAGTGCTGGATCCCTAAAGCTTACTTATGATTTTGTCCTTGGAAATGACTCCTCAGAGGGCAATGACGAGTTCAAACTCCTTCAGTAACAAAAAGTCAAACATATTTCCCAAAGGCTGAAACTGACTTCAAACTTGCAGGGTAGCTTTTAAAATGGTGAAAGCTATTTTTAGTGCAAAGAGGCTGAGTTTTCCTATGTAAATGACATCAGATACTAATTCTCAGAGTTACCTGCACGAAGTCCTTCTTTGACAGGGGCTCCTTCCATTACAAATAAACTTACAGAACAGAAAGAGACTCTCAGACTTATGAACTCATGGTTGCTGACAGGAAGAGATAGTTAAGGACTTTGGGAAGATCATGGACACACTGCTACATTTAAAATGGATAACCAACAAAAACTCATTGTATAGCACATGGAACTCTGCTCAATGTTATGTGCCAGCTTGGGTGGGAGGAGAGTTTGGGGGAGAATGGATACATGTATGGGCTTCCCTTGTGGCTCAGCTGGTAAAGAATCCGCCTGCAATGTGAGAAACCTGGACTTGATCCCTGAGTTGGGAAGATCCCCTGGAGAAGGGAAAGGCTACAGTATTCTGGCCTGGAGAATTGCATGGACTGTATAGTCCACAGAGTAGCAAAGAGTCGGACACGCCTGAGCGTGTATATGTATGGCTGAGTCCCTTCTCTGTTCACCTGAAATTATCGCAACATTGTTAATTGGCTATATCCCAGTACAAAATGTTTTTGGTGTTGTTTTTTTTTTTAAAGACACCAGTCAGACCCCAGTTTTCTTCTTCATTGTATTTACATGCAGCCCCCAAATGTTGCCGGATCCAGCAAATAAAAATACTGGAAGCCAATTAAATTAGAATCTCTGATAAACAATGGAGAAGTGTTTGGTATAAGTATGTCCCAAAGGACCTTTATTATTATTTTACTCTTGGTGGCGCTGGGTCTTCATTGCTGCGTGTGGGCTTTCTCTAGCTGTGGCAAATGGGGCTACTCTTCATGGTGGCGTGAGGCCTTCTTATTGTGATGGCTTCTCTTGTTGCGGAGCACAGGCTCTAGGCTTTTAGGCTTCAGTAGTTGCAGTTCTGGGCTCAGCAGTCCTGGTACACGGGCTAAATAGCTCTGCAGCACGTGGGATCTTCCCAGACCACGGATCAAACCTGTGTCCCCTACACTGGCAGGTGAATTCTTATCATCTGTACCACCAGGGCAGTCCATACTTTTAAAAAAGTGTTTGTAGTTGAGATTCAAATTTAACTCAGCCTCCTGTATCTTATCCACGTATATTTAACCCTACCCGTGAAGAGCCCACCCAGCCTTGGAAGCCAACCCAGTGTGAATGTGACCTTTATCTGCCACCTGGGGTTAGTTCCTTTTTTCCTCCTGGGAGTGGGACTATCCATGTTGATCGGATGCCAAGGGTCCTATCCCGGATGCCATATTAGGAAGGCTGGGCATGGCCTAGAGGAACTGGGTTTGTTTGTTTTGTTGGGTAAAGATTTTGCCTGCTTATATTAGTGGGCAAGAGCTTGTTTTCTTTTGGGAGAGCCAGAAATATCCAGGCAGGCCTGGCCCCAGAAGGGCTGATGGACTAGATCAGAGCAGCTTCTTCCACGCTGTCCTTGAGGAAAGCCTCTCATGGATTTTCAAGGCCTGGTGGCCAGAGAAAAGAGGAAACGGAGAAGTTTAGCCTTAAGAGCAGACAGTCAGGGGCCACGGGAGGGGGTTGTCCAAGCTTAAAGACAAGTCAGGGACCGTCTCTCCAACATGTTGGTATGAAAATACTCTAAAAATCGACCAGAAGCTCTCTGGACCCCTTTCCTGCTGATTGCTCATTCACAGTGCCCATGTTCCATCTGGGCTTCCCTGGTTTGATTCCTGGATTGGAAAGATCCCCTGGAGAAGGGAAAGGCTACCCACCCCAGTATTCTGGCCGGGAGAATTCTGTAGAGTCCATGAATCCTGTATAGTCCATGGGGTCACAAAGAGTCAGACACAGCTGAGCAACTTTCACTTTCATATTACATCCACACCCCAACTTCCAGAAAGCCTTCTGTCTTTAGTACCCAGCCTCTGACTCCCTCTTTACAAGTTTTCATCTTTAACCTAAGACAGAGGTCACCATGAGGAGGCCCCTCTCCTGACTACTGCAGTGTGGACATCAGCCTCCCCTCCAGACCTTGACCCCTGGTGAAGAGTACCAGGCACCGCTGGGACACCCAACAGGACTCTGTGCTCTGAATGCCCTTCAGAGGGGAGCGGATGGTCATCACACCCTTGCTGGATGTTCTCTTAGAATTTGCTCCAGGCTCTCCTGGCCCACCGGGGTCCTCCTGGCTGCCTCAAGGCAGAGTCGAAATCTCTTGCCTTGAGACAGACAATAATATGTCTGTTTACCTGGCCTTGCATCAAATTAGCTTTTTTGACTGATTCCACCACTTCTTTTGATAGATAAAGGGGCTGAGGCCAAGTGGCCTGCTCAATGTCACACAGCAAGTGGGTGGCCAAACAACACCTTGAACCTGGATCTCTGGCCCCTAAACGAGACTCCTCTTGGCTGCCACACACGCAGCCCTGCCCAGAGTGTATCAGGAGGGGTACACAGCCTGAGGAGGGCAAGAGGAGAAGTGGGCAGCAGAAGATCAGATGGCTAGATAACATCACTGATTCAATGGACGTGAATCTGAGCAAGCTCCGGGAGATGGTGAAGGGCAGGGGAGCCTGGCGTGCTGCAGTCCATGGGGTCGCAAAGAGTTGGACACAAAGTGAATGAACAATACAGCCTGGCAGTTCTGCGTGTGGGCAGCAAGTGCCTGGTTTTCAAAACCCAGGCCTTGCGTTGGTGGATGTGTAACACCTTGCCCAGCCTCCCTCCTGAGACGATTCTGTACTCACTTTCATGTCGAGTTCCAGAGATGGAAATTAGAGTGGTCTGGGGCAGCACTCATGTATCCACTCCCTCCCTGAGTGCCCTCCACGTGCCACGCGCTGCTCTGGGCATTGGGGATGCAGCGTCAAAAAACACAAGCCCTGCCCTCCTGCAGCTCCTACCCTAGTCTCAGACACAGACAAAAAATGTAGACCACTGTGCAAGATAAGGGAGTGGTGCCTGCGGAGAGGAAAAACCAAAATGGTGGGGCGGCGGGGGCAGGGGTGGGGTGGGGGGTGGGGGCCCACCTATGGGTCTCACCCTGGATTGTAGCTCCACCTAGTGGACATTTTGACAGTTTCCCGGGCTTTTTCTGCCTGTCACAATGGGGGAGTGGGCAGCTTGCACACCAGCTGTTTAGCGGGCCAGTGCAGGCTCACCAACATTCACCGGATCATGGAGAGAACAAGGGAGTTCCAGAAAAACATCTACTTCATTGACTACACTAAAACATTTGACTGTGTGGATCACAACAAACTGTGGAAAATCCTTAAAGAGATGGGAGTACCATACCACCTGACCTGTCTCCTGAGAAACCTGTATGCAGGTCAAGAAGCAACAGTTAGAACCGGACATGGAACAATGGACTGGTTCAAGATTGGGAAAGGAGTACGTCAAGGCTGTATATTGTCACCCTGCTTATTTAACTTACATGCAGAGTACATCATGTGAAATACCGGGCTGGATGAAGCACAAGCTGGAATCGAGATTGCCGGGAGAAATATCAACAACCTCAGATATGCAGATGATACCACTCTGATGGCAGAAAGCAAAGAGGAACTGAAGAGCCTCTTGATGAGGGTGAAAGAGGAGAGTGAAAAAGTTGGCTTGAAGCTCAACATTATCGGGCTTCCCTGGTAGCTCAGCAAAAAAGAATTCACCAGCCAATGCAGGAGACACAGGTTCGATCCCTGACCCAGGAAGATCCCACATGTCTCAGAGCAACAAAGCCCATGCACCAGAACTACTGAGCCTGAGCTCTAGAGCCTGCAATCTGCAACTACTGCAGCCGCACACTCCAGAGCCTATACTCTGCAACAAGAGAAGCCACCGCAGTGAGAAGCCCGTGCGTCGCAACTAGAAAGTAGCCCCCCCCACTGTCCACAACTAGAGAGAAGCCCTCATAGCAACAAAGACCCAGAACATCCAAAAATAGAAATAAATACATAAAATTAGTGTTTAAAAAAACCAAGATCATGACATCCAGTCCCATCACTTCATGGCAAATGGAGGAAAAGTGGAAGCAATGACATATTTTCTTTGTTTGGACTCCAAAATCATGGTGACAGTGACTGCAGTCATAAAATTAAGACACTTGATCCTTGGAAGGAAAGGCATGACAAACCTAGACAGTGTATTAGAAAGCAGAGACATCACTTTGCCCACAAAGGTCCATAGAGTCAAAGCTATGGTTTTTCCAGTAGTCATGTATGGATGTGAGAGTTGGACCATAAAGAAGGCTGAGCGCCGAAGAATTGATACTTTTGAGCTGTGATGGTGGAGAGGACTCTTGAGAGTCCCTTCGACAGCAAGGAGATCAAACCAGACAGTTGTAAAGGAAATCAACCCTGAATATTCATTGGAAGGACTGATGCTGAAGCTCCAATATTTTGGCCACCTGACGTGAAGAACGGACTCCTTGGAAAAGACCCTGATGCTGGGAAAGACTGAGGGCAGGAGCCGGGGGTGGACAGAGGGTAAGAGGGTGGGATGGCATCACCGACTCAATGGACGTGAGTCTGAGCAAACTCTGGGAGTTAGTGAGAGACAGGGAAGCCTGGAGTGCTGCAGTTAGTGGCCTCACAGAGTCAGACACGACTTAGCAGCTGAACAACAAGCAGGCACGTCAGACATCCTGAAGTGCACAAGATAAATGATGGAACGAGAGGTTGAAAGCTGACTTCCTTTGTGCAACTCTGGAGTGTCCCAGCAGACATCTGTGTAGCTGAAAACTCTGCTTACAATTATGTGAGCCTAGAACCTAAAATGGTTTTATAAATAAGCAGAACGTATTTTGTACACAGATTTATCACTCACTGCATCTTCAGGAATTCAAGAACCATGTATTTAATACACAGAGAGAAGGTTACACTTTGTCTTGCTCGGGACTCCACCAAGAATTATTCACTGTCTTAAGAAATCACATCTCTGTGGAATTTGAGTCAATACATTGCATCTTTGTGGTTGTCACACTTATAAGAACTCTAGGTATAAGTGCAGAAAGCTGCCAGAAGATCTACTTGTTAAAATACATATTAAATGATAAAAGATTAATTTTTTTATTTCTCCTTTACATTATAGTACATCCTATTAAATTTTTTAACATATGTGCTTGCTGCTGCTGCTATGTCACGTCAGTTGTGTTCGACTCTGTGCGACCCCATAGACAGCAACCCACCAGGCCCCCGTCCCTGGGATTCTCCAGGCCAGAATACTGGAGTGGGTTGCCATTTCCCTCTCCAGTGCATGAAAGTGAAAAGTGAAAGTGAAGCCACTCAGTCGTGTCCGACTCTTCTTGACCCCATGGACTGTAGCCTACCAGGCTCCTCCGGCCATGGGATTTCCCAGGCAAGAGTACTGGAGTGGGTTGCCATTGCCTTCTCCAAGTATGTGCTTCAGTTCAGTTCAGTTCAGTCACTCAGTTGTGTCCGACTCTTTGCGATCCCATGAATCACAGCACGCCAGGCCTCCCTGTCCATCACCAACTCCCGGAGTTCACTCAAACTCAGGTCCACAGAGTCGGTGATGCCATCCAGTCATCTCATCCTCTGTCATACCCGTCTCCTCCCACCCCCAATCCCGCCCAGCATCAGACTCTTTTCCAGTGAGTCAACTCGTCGCATGAGGTGGCCGAAGTATTGGAGTTTCAGCTTTAGCATCAGTCCTTCTAATGAACACCCAGGACTGATCTCCTTTAGAATGAACTGGTTGAATCTCCTTGAAGTCCAAGAGGTAGGTTTTATTTTCTATGAATTTATCTTATACTTATAAAATGTGATGAAAGGCGGGACTTCCTGGTGGTCCAGTGGTCAAGACTGGGCAGTGGGTGCAGGTTCAACCCCTGGTCAGGGAACTAAGATCTCACATACCGTTCAGCAAAAAAAAAAAAAAGTGATCAAAGGAAGCAAAGATGCCAGTGAGCAGCGGCCCTATAGGAGGAAGGAAGGAGCCTTGAGCATATCTGAGGAAAAGTGTTCCAGGCAGAAGGAACAGGGTGTGCAGATATCACAGTAGCAGGGGTGGGGGGGGGATGAAGAGGAACCCATGGAAGTGAGCCTTGTGAGCCTTGGCAAAGACAATTGCTCTGACCCTATCCCTAGGTCAGTGCGAGCACTCAGGATTGAGCCGGCAGGCAGACATGTCCCAGGGGCCAGGACCAAGCAGGAAAGGGACATAATCTGATTCCTTTTTTAAAAAAATAGCTCACTGTGATTGCCTGATGAACAGTAGCTAAGAGGTTACTGGCAGATCCAGCCTTGCCCGTGGCTTGGATTAGGGAAGGAGGTTAGAGGTGGTCAGATTTGTGATGTATCTGAAAGTAAAGCTGGACAAGACCCATAGGACTTGTTGTCAGAAATGTGATTGAAACACACACACACAGCAGCCAAGGGCTCACCCCTCAGAGAAAAGATGACAGAGGGAGGGAGCCAGCTAATCCACAGGGGATGTGCAGCTTTGCAGTGAGGAGATTAAATTGAAAAAGGTTTTGCATTTTGAAAACACAAAGGCTCGCTAAAAATATAAAAGATTAAGCCTAATTAAAAAGCATTTGTTAGTGTATGTGTAAGCTGACAGCAGGTTTGTGGGCATGGGGATTCTTTTATTACTGTTTTATGACCTACCCATGCAGGTTACATCGGGCTTCCCAGGCGGTGCTAGTGGTAAAGAACCCACCTACCGATGCAGGAAGATCCCCTGGAGGAGGGCATGCCAACCCACTCCTGTATTCTTGTCTGGAGAAGCCCATGGACAGAGGGGCCTTGCAGGCTACAGTCCATGGGGTCGCAAAGAGTCAGACACGACGAAAGCGGCTTAGCACACGTGCACATGTATGCTACATATTTGGGGAGGCACGTGTTAAATATCACACAGTGGTATTTTTTTTTAAAGCTTGGCACTGACAGCTTTTGTGCACCCAGGACTCAATTTCCTGGACAAAGCTAGAACTAGCTAGGGCACGGGCAGCGTCAGAATGACAGGAGGAGGTCACGAGAAGACTGAAGTGGGAGGTCAAGGGCTCAGAGCAGGATAGTGGAACTGGCAGAGCTGGACTTCAAGGGCTCAAGTAATGACCTTGAGGCTTGCCACGTGACCTTGGGCAGGTTCACTCACTTTTCTAAGACTTATCCTCATCTGTAAAATATGGACCATTATGGCACCTCCCCCTAATATTACTGTGAGGACTGAAAAGAAATAACACACACAAAGCTGCCAGCGTGATACCTGGTAGGGATGCTGTTTGCGTGGTGGCGATGGTACTTGAGGACGGGATCAGAAGATGAGAAGGGCGTTAGCTGGATGCTCTTGAAGAGCAGCTACCTGAGCGCCCGGCTGCTCAGTAGGGCTCAGGCTAGAGAAGCATCCCAGCTTTGTGCTTCCAGTGTCCTCCTTCAAAGGCGTCCTGCAGTCCACTCCGTTTGATGAGCACCTTCTTTCTTCAAGCAGAAGGCAAATCCAATCTCAGCTTCCCTGTGGCCTAGAGATCACTTTGTTCTGTACCTGTGTGTGTGTGCGTGTGTTTGTGTGTGCGTGTGTGCACGCTAGGTTGTTTCAGCCACACTGACTTTTTGTGACCCCATGGACTGTAGCTTGCCGGACTCCCCTGTCCATGGGATTCCCCAAGTAAGAATGCTGGAGTGGGTTGCCATTTCCTCCTCCAGGGTTTCTTCCTCCAGGGATCGAATCTGAGTATCTTATGTCTCCTGCATTGGCAGGTGGGTTCTTTACCACTAGTGCCACCTGGGAAATAAGTACCTATAAGCAAGCTAAACGGGAGCCCAAATTGTACCAAGGAGGCTATTTGATGGGGAGTGTGGGATTGGTAATATCTTAAGATGTGCACCCTTTCCCTTGGTAACGCTGAGAACATGGCAGTGCCTGGGAGTTCTAGTGGTCAAGGAATTGGTACAGGCAGGGGAGCAGGCAAACACGGAAACAGAGGGAAGATAAGGGGACCCAGTTGCTCACCACCCAAGAAGAGAGCAACGTTCTGTTGGAAAGGAGGGCGTGCTCGCTTCAGCACACATGCACCAACGGTGCAACAATATAGAGGAAATGAGCATGGCCCCTGCGCAAGGATGACATGACAGCTCAGGAAGCATTCCACATGCAAAAAAGGAAATAAAAGAAGGAAGGACTAAATTCTGAGTGTTGAGCTGGATTTAGAAATGCTAGTGTGAACTCATAGTTTTTAAAAAGATGTATAGATGGAAGGGTTGGCATTAGATGTGTGTATTAACCTATACAGGCCCCCACACACATACATGCATGTATACTGCCTAGTTGGGTCTGCCAGGAAGCCAGGAAGCAGCGTCAGCTTGGTGCCAATAAGCATACCTAGCACCTAGGTCGTGGTTTCGAACCACCGTTCCCCACTAAGCCACTGAAACCATCATTCAAATGAACAGGTCCAAGGCTAAGGCATGGAAATTACAAGGAGAGCCGGGAATATCTTGCGCCAAATGTTCCGTTCCGTTCTGTCACTCAGTCGTGTCCGACTCTTTGCGACCCCATGGACTGTAGCCTACCAGGCTTCTCCGTCCATGGGATTCTCCAGGTAAGAATACTGGAGTGGGTTACCATTTCCCTCTCCAGGGGATCTTCCCGACCCAGGGATCGAACCCAGGTCTCCCGCATTGGAGGCAGACGCTTTAACCTCTGAGCCACCAGGGAAGCCAAATATTAGGATACACTAAAAACAAACAGGATGATGAGTTTGTATCAAAGGAGCACAAGAGTCAGCTGAGTAGTCACACAAAGAGAACTGTCAAACTGACACTCAGTTCAGTTCAATTCAGTCGCTCAGTCGTGTCCGACTCTCTGCGACCCCATGAATCACAGCACGCCAGGCCTCCCTGTCCATCACCAATTCCCGGAGTTCACTCAAACTCATGTCCATCGAGTCAGTGATGCCATCCAGCCATCTCACTCTCTGTCGTCCCCTTCTCCTCCCGCCCCCCAAATCCTTGCCAGCATCAGAGTCTTTTCCAGTGAGTCAACTCGTCGCATGAGGTGGCCAAAGTATTGCAGTTTCAGCTTTAGCATCAGTCCTTCCAATGAACACCCAGGATTGATCTCCTTTAGAATGGACTGGTTGGATCTCCTTGCAGTCCAAGGGACTCTCAAGAGTCTTCTCCAGCACCACAGTTCAAAAGCATCAATTCTTCGACAATAGTTAAAGTCAAAACAATGTAAACATTTGTCTGGCTCTTTTTTGGACACCATGAGTTCCTTATGGTTTACTAAGTATCTTAGTCTATTTGACCGCTAAGACAAAATCACCATAGACTGAGTGTCCTGTAAACAACAGAAATTTATGTCTCACAGTTTTGGAGGTTGGGAAGTCCAAGATCCAGGTTCTGGCTGGTTCTCTTTCTAGCAGGAACCTACTTTCTGTCTTCTTACTGTTTTCTCACGTGATGGAAGGGGCAAGGGAGCTCTCTGAGGTCTGTTTTATAAGGACACTAATCCCATTCATGAAAGCTCTGTCCTCATGATCTAATCACCTCCCAAAGGCCCCACCTCCAAATGCCACCATATTGGAGTTAGCATTTAACATACGAATTTTAGGGGTATACAGTCTAAGGTACTGAGTATTAGATAATGTACAGGTTTGGCTGCTATAACAAAACCCAAAAATTGACAATGGCTGAACAAATAGCAGTTTAATTCTCTTGCCCTTAAAAGTTTGAGCTGGTACAGTGCGTCCCTCCAATAACTCATTAGGAACCCAGGCTCTTTCTGTCTTTTTTCTCTGCATCCTCAACACTCAGCTGCTACCTCATGGGTCAGTATGGCTGCCCTGCCTCCTACTAGCACATCCCTGTTCCAGCCATAAGGACAGAAGAAATGAGGAAAAAGGTGAGTATGTGTCCTCCCTTTAAGAACATGACCGAGAAATTGTACAAATCACTTCTGGTCACATCACAGCCTCCAGAGAATACTCTCACCAGGTCATGCCAATCTGCAGGGGAGGTTGGGGGAGAAAATGTAGTATTCAGCCAAGCAACTATGTTCCTAGCTAAAAATTACTTTACCATGTGAGAAAGGGATAATAGAAACTGGGGAAGAGTGAGCAGTCTCTGCCACTCTTACAAATAAATTCCTCGTTTGGCTTTAGTTAACAGAGTTGATTCCTATCACATATGACCACCATGAGAGAAATACAGGGAAGGGGGACACTAACTTTCATTGACCCACTCCTGCGTCCCGGGCACAACCTACAACAGACCATCTCTTTTCATCGTAGCAGTGAGTCAGTCAAGCAGGGTTTGACAGGTGGGAAAACAGGCTCAGAGAGACCAAGTGACCTGCTCACGGCCAAAAGCCACGAGTGACAGAGCTAGAATCTGATCGCAGATGTCTGAGACCCAGAGTTCAGGCTCTTCCCGTGGTACCACACTTGAGGTGCTCTTCCTTTGCCCGAGGCACGCCCCCAGACCCCTGGTTGCTGGGAATACACCGGCCATAGAGACGCCTGATTTCCACCCTCCACCTGTGCTTTGGCCTGACTCTGGTTGGCATCGACTCCCTTTAGCAGTGTTGACGCCAGCCTCAAAGGACACACGTTTGTGCTTAGGCAGGGGGCTGTGTCTGGAGCAACACCTTGATCTCATGATTAGAACTCAGTGTCAGGACACACCTCAGGCATCCCCCGGTCACTCATGTACTCTAAATAAGACAGGGACAGATGCTTCCCTGAGCAGCAGCCAGTGAAGCACAAGACTCAAAGTTAAATATAAGTGGGACTTCCCTGGTGGTTGGCCTAGTGGTTAAAACTCTGTACTCCCAATGTGGGGGGCCGGGGTTTGATCCCTGCCCAGGGAACTAGATCCCACAAGCCACAAGTAAGAGTTCTCATATAGCAACGAAGATCAAAGATCCTGTGTGCCACAGATAGGACAAAGCACAGGCAAATAAATAAATATTTTTTAAAACATAAATATTAGTTTAAGAGCACTGAAGGTGCTGACACAGAGCTATGTTTGGGGTAAAGTGGGGCATGTGGGGTGTAGTCAGGAGAGGCTTCAGAGAAAAGGGGCTTTCCCAGGGGCTCAGTGGTAAAGAATATGCCTGCGAATGCAGGAGACATGGGTTCGATCCTTGGATCTGGGATGACCCCATGTAAGGGGTCACATGGGCCACAACTACTGAGCCTGCGCTCTAGAGTTTAAGAGCTGCAACTACTGAAGCTTTGCACCTTAGAGCCTGTGCTCTGCAACGAGAGAAGCCTGAGCACCACAGCTAGAGAGTGGCCCTCACTGCCCAAAAGTAGAAACAATCTGTGCAGCGATACAGACCCAGCATTGCCAAGAATAAAGAAAGAACTACATAAAATTTTTTTAAAAGGGAAAGAAGTTGTTTGGGCCATGGAGCCCCTGAAACTACAGGCAAATCTTTGTGTGTCAGTATGCGTGCTTCCTTCAAGCGAAGGTCTGTGATCTTTATCATATTCTCCAAATGGCTGACAGCTCATGGGGTAGAGACTCTAGGCTAGAGGCTGAGAAAGCTGAGGAGGCCAGGGCGTGGTGATGGGGTGGGGATGGAGGTGAGGAGGGCAAGGGCCACGGCTCAGAGGAACAGTCGGCCTTGCTGGGGAGCCTGGACTTCACTCCAAGGGCAATAGGCGATTATTGCCTAGGTGGGGTGTCTGTCTCATGCCTGGCCTATGTCACGTAGCCCTCAGAGTTCTGGATAGTCTCACAGCGTCTCCTAGCCTCTGGGAATACACAGAGAACCAGCTTGCCACAAACACCAGAGGAGGCTTCTCACGGGAGATGCATTGGGCCACAGAGCCTGAGAAGGAGCTTGTCCAGCAGAGGCTTTAGTCAGAAAGGCTGTTTGGGCTGTACCTTACAGAAGCCCCCTGGAATTATCTTAAACCCAGTGATGTGCTTGTTAATATTTAATAACCAGTTTTTATCACTGGGGGATACTATTTGTAGCATCTTCTGATTTCTAAGGTGTGACTATTGCGCTGTGGTCTATGTCAAGCTCCCCAGGTGCTCCCATGGACAAAGATGTACAATTAGCTTTCAGGAGCCAGTGTGAACCAGCTCCAGCACAGCATTGCTTGAGCCCCATTTATTATACGAATCCGAGTCGGGGAGGGCAATCTAGGGGCAGGAGAGCATTGGGTATAAGATAGGCCCAAGGATGTATTTGTAACACAGGGACAACAGCCAATATCTTGTAATACCTGCAAATAGAAAGTAACCTTTAAAAGCGTATACAAATTTAAAATATATACATGTGTCTCATGGGGATCAAGCTGGAGCTGCAGCCAGGTTCAGATCGGACAGGAAGCAGGAACTGTGGGCTTTTGTAAACTCGGCTACCCTTCCCCTCTCTCTTCCTTCTCACTCTCCTATTGGGGGAGTCTGGGTTTCTCTGCTCCCCAGTCCATGGATCAAAGAACTGCTACTGCCAACCGTTTCCAGATTTCCAGGACCCTCTTGGCAAGGAAGCAGCCAGACTGAAGCTTGGCCTCTCTTAGTCCCATTTCAAGTTCCTTGGAGCCCATTGGCCCATCTTGGGTCAGGTGCTTGGCCCTGATCCAATCAGCTGTGATGGGAGGCAGAACCGTTGTTAGACCAAGACGTTGAGCAAGCCCTCTGATGCTGTAACCATAAGGTATTGGGGAAGGAGAAGTAACCAGAGGAAAAGAAAGCAAGCTCCAAGCAACCAACATCTTATGTATCTTGTGGCAGAAAATGGGGGAAATTAATCAAATGTTCATGCCCTCTCCTCTAGTCTTTTGAATTATCCACCCAGAGAGTTACTAATTCCTTCATTTCTTCACCTATGCATGCCTTCAGGATTAATTTGACATTTTTTGAATGTGTCTTCTATGTTAGAGAATATGTGGGCCTAAAAAGGAAGGGGAAGATAAATAAGGTTTAGTAACTGTCCCCCAAGTGTTTGCTATCTGGGAGTGAGACTGGTGTGTGCGTGTCATGTTGCTTCAGTCGTGTCCAACTCTTTGTGACCCCATGGACTGTAGCCCTCCAGGCTGCTCTGTCCATGGGATTCTCCAGGCAAGAACAGTGGAGCAGGTTGCCATGGCCTCCTTCAGAGGATCCTCTAGAGCCAGGGATCAAACCCGCATCGCTTACATGTCCTGGATTGGCAGGCGGGTTCTTTACCACTAGCGCCACCATCCACAACACAAGCTTCACAGAAGGCTATTCAAAGTGCCAGCCCCCCAAGGATCACGTGGGAGAGCTGAGGCCGGCAGCCTCCGAGACGGCCCCAGTGAGCCACGCTTTCTGATATTCACACACCCCTGTAGCTCCCTCCCACACAGCATTGGGGTTGGTCTGTGTGACCAACAGAATAAAGTAGAGGTAATGATAGGAAACTTCCGAGCACAGGTTATGGAAGATTGTGGCTTCCATGCTGGGTCCCCTGTGTCTTGCTTTCTTGAACCACTCGCTTGGGAGGAAGCCAGCTGGTAGGTCATGAGCAGTCCCGAGGAAAGGACCCAGGACCCATGGCTGTCTGCTAACAGCCAGGCAAGTGTGGTAGGTAGTCAGGCCCTCAGTGGAGACGCAGCCCTGTCAACAGCTTGACTACCCTGAGAGAGAGTCCCTGAGCCAGAACCACCCAGTTAAGCCACTCTCAGATCCGACCCTCACAAATGGAGGGAGATAATAAATACTTATTGTTTTGAGCTACAAAGTTTTAGGGTGATTTGGTACAACGTGATAGATGACCGGACTTTCCTGGTAGCTCAGGTGATAAAGACTCTGCCAGCCAATGCAGGAGACATAAGAGACGCATGTTCCATCCCTGGGTCAGGAAGATCCCCTGGAGGAGGGCATGGCAACCCACTCCACTATTCTTGCCTGGATAATCTCATGAACAGAGGAGCCTGGAGGGCCACAGTCCATGGGGTTTCACAGAGTCGGACATGACTGAGGTGACAGACTAAAGCAGGAGGTGATATCTGAGGTGGATCTTAAAGGATGAACTCACCAAGCAGAGACAAAATCATTCCGGCAATGCCGTGTGCAAAGCGGTAGACAAGAAAGCCTACAGGGCATGAATGGGGGACAGTCGCTTGGTGTGGTTGAACGTGAGTTGGCTGGGAGGGGGGCCCATTGGCTGTAAAGGTGGACCAGGCGGGGGAAGGGCTGCTGTGTCAGTTTAGCCAGTGACTTCCAACCTTTTTTTTAGCACTAGGAACCCCTTCTTCAAATAAAATCTTATAGAAGAGGCCAAGCCATAAAAAAGGTAAAACGGAGCTCCTCTGGTTAGAAGTAGGTAGGGTAGGGGATGGAGCATAAGAAGGTCTTGCCTTTCCTTCCCTGTTCCTATTTGCTTCTTGACACTTAGACTGGCTCTGAAAGGATACTAGGTAGAGTGCTGGCCTCCATGCAGGAAGCCAGTGGCTGAATGGCAGGGAGAATCAGCTTGTTTTTTTTTGGCCGTGCCATGTGGCTTGTGGGATATCAATTCCCCCACCAGGGATTGAGCCTGGATCCCCTGCAGTAAAAGTGCTGAGTCCTAACCACTGGACTATGAAGGAATTCCCAGGGAGAATCATTTTTTACTGCATTTTCTTTGAATTTTTTTCATGGCATTATTTGAATTTTAAATTGTGTGCATTATTCTGTATCCATGGAAGTATGGATACACAGGTATTGCATATCCAGAGAAGAATGGATATATAGGTGCTCATTGCACTCTTCTCTCTACTTTTCTGTACATTTGAACATTTTATAATAAAAAACAAAAAATTGGGGGACTTCCCTGGTGGCTCAGACGGTAAGGAATCTACCTGCAATGCAGGAGACCTAGGTTCAATCCCTAGGTCAGGAAGATCCCCTGGAGAAGGGAATAGCTACCCACTCCAGTATTCTTGCCTGGGAGATTCCATGGACAAAGGAGCCTGGCAGGCTACAGTCCAGAAAAGTCCCTCTGGCTGCCCTGTGGAAAACTGTTAGGAGACTAGGAGTTCGGTAGGAGCCTAGTCAATCTAGAGGCCACTTGGAAAGCTCTGGGTGTGTGAACTGGGACCCAAAGTAGAACATGTATCCCAGGAACACATCTGAGGTGGAACAACTCAAACCCTAAAGACCACTGTTGTAACAAATATTTATCAAACATGAGCATGCCCCGGTGTGTTGAGAAACAGCGTGTGTGAGGCGGGGCTTAATTCCAGCTCAGCCATTCTCTACCCGACTGCTCCATGCCTCAGCCTTCTCATCCGTAAAATGGGATTACTAATTACCTCCTATTTTAAAAAGCATTTTAATACTTATTTATTTTGCCACTTCAGGTTTTAGTTGCAGCACACAGGATCTTTCACTGCGGTTCGCTGATTCATGTGCCCCGCCCTCGGCATGTGGGAACTCAGTTTCCTGCCCAGGGATCCAACCCACATCCCCTGCATTGGAAGGCAGATTCTGAACCACTGGGCCATTAGGGAAGTACCCCAAGTTTTTGTTTTTTATTATAAAATGTTCAAATGTACAGAAAAGTAGAGATAAGTATAATAAACACCCATATATATACTACTATCCCAGATTTAAGTCTTTAATATTTTGCCATATTTGTTTCACTTAATTGTCATCTCATTGAATTTTTAAAGTAAAGCATAGACATCATCAAATTTCACCTCTAAGTGATTTGTTATGACAAAAAAATGACTTTTTTCTCCTCCAGGAACCACAACATTATTATCATATCTCACAAAAGTAACAATAATTCTTTACATCATCTAATCCTCAGTTCACATTGGCCTAAAGGTCACCAACATGTCTTTTGCTGCTGCTGCTGCTGCTGCTGCTAAGTCACTTCAGTCATGTCTGACTCTGTGTGACCCCATAGACGGAAGCCCACCAGGCTCCCCTGTCCCTGGGATTCTCCAGGCAAGAACACTGGAGTGGGTTGCCATTTACTGATCTATTCTTTCAGATTGGCTTCCAGTCACGGTCAATATACATTGTTCTCAGGGTCTTCCCATAAGGGTGAAATGAATCCATAATCATGAAGTTCTTAGATGGATCCTGGGGTGGTAAGCGCTCCATGCGTGTTGACACTTCTCAGCAGGTACCAGGGGCTGAGAACCAACTCCACAGGGCCCCAGGTCTCATGGGGCTGCTGACACTGTATCGCAGTGGGAATAAGAGTGTCAAGAGACACAGCACTGAGGCCCAGAAGGCTCTCATGGTGGAGGATGGTGACCCCATGACTGAGCAGACAGCCCAGAGGGAGCCTCTGGCCTGGTGTCTGGAAAGTCCTGGCTGACCTCTAGAAGGTGACTTCTCTAGGACGGTGTCTCCCCAAGGGGAAGGGGAGGGTTTACCTGGCTGAAAGCTTGCAGTGAAAGAGAAACTATCAGGCTGCTTCTACCTGGGGTCTACAACCCTGCATGAACTCAGCCCTAGGTGGAGGTATGTCTGGGTCCCTAGGAAGCCTCCAATCTGAGAGTTTTAGAGCAGACAGGCCCTGATGCTGCTGTGGAGGATACAGATGACCAGTGCCAGCTTGGACCTCATGGTTGGGGGGAGCCTGAGCTATATTCAAGGGTCCTGACAGCAGAGGCTGCTCTGGGGTGAGCCAGTTGCAGAAGTGAGCCTGTCCACCCCAGCTCTGGCCTCCCGTCCTGACTGCTTGGGGACCTGATCACCCAGATCTCCTCTCCTCCTCCCTTGGGTGGGGAAGCGGGTGGGTCATAGACTCCTTGCCATCTGCGTCTGTGGTACTCCCCTCTCCAATGCCACAGCCCAGATGGTATTTTATGGGCCTTATCTTGCCCCTTCTGCCACGTTATCACTGCTCCTGAAACTTAAAAGGAGAGGATACCCAGAGAAGGATCTTGGTCCTTACCCACCACAGTAACTGGGTCAGAGGAAAACATGTGACCCTACCTGGGCCCATCCCAGACCATGAGGGTCAACTCCGGACTCAGCCTGAAGCCAGGAGGTAAGAGAAACACTCTTATGCATGAGAACAAGCAGGAGCTGCAGGTGGCAACCTTGCCTCCATTCAGAGAAATCTTGAATAAGCAGAAAACTAAGGAGTTCCCTGGCAGTCCAGTGGTTAGGACACTGAGCTTCCACTGCAGGGGGCACAGGTTCCATCCCTTTGTAGGGGAACTAAGATCCATGTTGCGTGGCCAAAAGGAGAAAAAAAAAGACAACTAAAATGGAGAAAAGCAGGGCCTAGGGATGGAGCATGGAGAAGGCAATGGCACCCCACTCCAATACTCTTGCCTGGAAAATCCCATGGCCGGAGGAGCCTGGTGGGCTGCAGTCCATGCGGTCGCTAAGAGTCGGACGCGACTGAGCGACTTCACTTTCACGCATTGGAGGAGGAAATGGCAACCCACTCCAGTGTTCTTGCCTGGAGAATCCCAGAGACGGCAGAGCCTGGTGGGCTGCTGTCTGTGGGGTCACACAGAGTCGGACACGACTGATGAGACTTAGCAGCAGCAGCAGCAGGGATGGAGTGGGTGGGATTTCGGAAACCTTGTTTAAGCACTGTGCTAAACAAAGGCCACTGCACTTAATTTTTTCATGTATGCCAGTTAGAGTTAGCAAGGTAGCTTGTGTTCCCCAGAAAGCAGAGCCTGAGGAGAAGGCTTTGGCTACTAGTTCAAAAGGGAGCGAAATTCCAGAGAGTGGAAATCCTTGTCCCTCCGCAGGAGAGGTGGGTGAGGAGGAAACACTGTCGGCATGAGGGTACTTAATCTTCCAGGGCCATCCTCTCCAAAGCCACACAGATCTCATCTCAGGACGGTCCGTAGAGGGTAAAAGGGCAAGGCTTTATTCACTTCGCCCACCGCCCATTGGTCAGAGGGTTGCTTAACAATAGGGCATGAACGCCCCTGCTGCCCCCACTTCCAAGTTGCAGGGCTGTCCATTGGGCCAGGAGCTATTGGGACCTCTGGGAACACTGGAACTTACAGTCTTGGGGGTGGGGGGGCAGGAATTAAACAAGTCACTGCAAGGTGTCGAGTGTTCTAAAGAAATAGAGCAGGATATTCTGGGTGGGGTCAGGAAAGGCCATCTAATGAAGAAGCTGCGAACCCGAATCTAGATCCAAAGGAGGAGCTGAAGTTAGCGAGGCCACCATGGTGGTGAGAAAGAGCCATGGAAGCCCGGCGTCCAAAAATAGCTCCGCAGGCTTGAGGACCTAAAAGAAGCGCAGCGTTCCGCCACGTTTAGAGCCAGGCAGATCTGTAAGCATTTATAGAGCATCAAGTGTATACCCAGACGAGGCCCCCTACTGTTTCTTTTTTTTTTTTCAGGAAACTGTGCCTTGTTCCTTTCTGTCGCTACCAGGTGCCTTACCCTGCCAACCATCTCCTTCCTAGATCGGACCACACCCCTCTAGCTGCAGTTGATTGGGCTAGAGGTGAACACTTCGCCAAGGCTGGACCAATGAGAGTCTTGACTCCTGGAGACTGGCGAAGTTGGGACACAGTGATAGGGCTCTTTGTTCAGGACTGGACAAGTTACACCGCCACTCGGGAGATGCTGGCAGCCAGGTTCTCAGCCAGGGAACCAGGAAGGTGTGAAAGGTACTTCTTCAAAGAGGAGCTGTTACTGAGGCAAGAGATGAGGACTAGCCAGAAAGCCTGATTCCTGCTAGGCCAAGCAGTGGTTGTACACCTACCCTGGGGGGCCTTGAAACAAAGCCCCCCTTTTACTTCAATTGAATCCAGAGTGTTTCTATCTTTTGCAGTGAAACAAGCCCTAACCCAGATGGCTCAGTGGTAAAGAATCTGCGTGCCAATGCAGCAGATGCAGGTTCTCGATCTCTGGGTTGGGAAGAGTCACTGGAGGAGGAAATGCAACTCACTCCAGTATTCTTGCCTGGAAAATTCCATGGACAGAGGAGCCTGGCCTGCTACAGTGTATGGGGTCACAAAGAGTCGGATGCGACTGAGCACGCACAAGCCCTAACTAATACTTTGCCAAGTGCTCGAGCTATTTAGATGCATAAATCTGGCAGGGTCTCTGCCCTGAAGAACGTCATAAACCAGCAAGAGACGGACGTATACACTAAACATTAACTGCAGGGTGATAAGTGCTGTAATAAGTTTGTTCAAGGCAAGGATGTTGTGCAGAGATAAATTAAGATAACAGATGTAAAAGCATTTTGAGAAGAAAAACGTGTTATGTACATCCCCTATAATCATACTTAGGAGAATCAATTGCATTTCTACTTTCAGTTCAATCAGGAACACAGCCACCCCACTTTCAGAATGATGCTGTTTTTATAAGGCAGGTGCTGGCCTGTGATCAGGCAATGAGTAAATTATCCAGGGTCTCATGCTTTCTCTTTCCTTATCTGTGTTTGGTGAATGGATGGAAAAAAATAACATTACAGTTTCCCAAAGAGTGGGGACGCATTTGCAGTTTCAGCCCTTGCTGCTGTGTCACAATCTTCTACCCTTTCTGCCCCGCCTACATCAACCTCTCCTTGACTCCAGGAAACTAAAAGGCTGCTGACTTAACTAAAATAAAATCTCGCAAGTGACCGAGAGGTTTGCTGACAGACATACCACTGCTATGATAATTACAGATGGTGGCATTACGTCTGGAGAAAAGGAGTGACCGCTTCCACCTAAACAGTCGTCAAAATCATTCCGTCCAAGGACGCTTGGCACATTGAAATACATTACGAAAGAGCAATATCTTACTGAGAAATACTTTCCCTCCACCTCCATCACAGACAGACAGCTGTTTCCTCCTGCTGAATTTTTGTCGGTGGAGGTAACAGAGCAAGCGCAAGCGCAGGAGCAAAGCAGGCTTCGATATCACCTGACTTAGGTTCAAATTCCAGCTCTACTGATTGCCAGCTGTGAGGTCTTCGGGAAATTACTTAACCTCTCTGAGCCTCAGTTTCCTCATTATTGAAGTAAGGAGAAGACACTGGCAAAAGGTCTCTCGTGGAGGTGGACGGGTGGGTGGGAAACAGAACCAGGTAGAGGGAGGGGATAAGCCCAACCGAGCACAAAATGGAGCTAAAACCTGTTTCTTCTCTTACGGTTTTTAGGCTTTTTGTTTTTCTTTTGGTTTTGCGGCTTTCAAGATCTTAGTTCCCCAATCAGGAATCAAACCCATGCCCCCTGCATTAGAAGCACAGAGTCCCAACCACTGGAGTTCCTTGCTTCTTCTCTTGTATCTTAAAGGGAATTAGGTTTTCTGGGACAGACTTGTATGTCAGAACTTCCCTTCTAGCTGAGCTGATCCACACTTAGGTATTAGAATCTGAACTATCACATTCCCTAAGAATGATGGGTTTCTAAAAACTCACATCATTTAACACTCAGTACTCTAAGAATTATTTTCCCACATGCTGCTGCTGCTGCTGCTAAGTCACTTCAGTCGTGTCCGACTCTGTGTGACCCCGTAGACGACAGCCAACCAGGCTCCCCCGTCCCTGGGATTCTCCAGGCAAGAACACTGGAGTGGGTTGCCATTTCCTTCTCCAATGTGTGAAAGTGAAAAGTGAAAGTGAAGTCGCTCAGTCGTGTCTGACTCGTAGCAACCCCATGGACTGCAGCCTACCAGGCTCCTCCGTCCATGGGATTTTCCAGGCAAGAGTACTGGAGTGGCTTGCCATTGCCTTCTCCGATAAGTCATTCTAAAGTTGGGGGCATGATTATCAGAAAACAAATTTTACAGCCTTTGTAGTCTTGTGCTTTCATTGGACCTTCGCTCTCTGCACCATTTCTGTTATCGTGCAGAATGCTGGCACATGAATTGGGGCTTCCCAGGTGGCGCTAGTGGTACCTGCCTGCCAATTCAGGAGACATAAGACACGCGGGTTCAATCTCTGGGTCAGGAAGATCCCCTGGAGAAGGGAATGGCTACCCACTCCGGTATCGTTGCCTGGAGAATCCCGTGGACAGAGGAGACTGGCAGGATACAGTCCATGGGGATGAAAGGAGTCGGACATGACCGAAGCGATTTAGCACGCATGCACGCACACACAGTGACTGGCCTTCTTCATAGCCATCTATCTCAGCTAACCTTTCCACAAAAGCGATTACAGCATCAATGTATTGTTCAGCTTCAACCCTTTTAAGACCACTTGAACCCAAAGTCCCAATATACCCGCACACACCGCTGTGGTTTCTGCACTGTTAACCCAGACCATGGGTTTGTTTACCCATTGAAGTGGCGCCACCCTGTGGCCAAGTCATGAATGGTGTACAACCTCCAGTCCCATCAGGTTTGAAATGAAGGGATTCTTGGGTAATATTAATATTTTAATTGGGTGGGATTCTGTATTTCTATTATGGGGCATAGAATCAGGCTTTATTCATATTCTTCCATTATTTCAGATTTCCACAATCAGAATTCACATCAAATGTAGCCGTACTATAATCAATTTACTTAAACCTTTTAACTCCAGACTCAGGAGTTTCTATTAAAGTTTTTCCATCCAGAACATTTTTAGGAGGGCTACTATGTTTAGAGAAGACTCTTGAGAGTCCCTTGTACTGAAAGGAGATCCAACCAGTCCATTCTAAGGGAGATCAATCCTGGGTGTTCATTGGAATGGCTGATGCTGAAGCTGAAACTCCAATACTTTGGCCACCTCATGCGATGAGTTGACTCACTGGAAAAGACTCTGATGCTGGGAGGGATTGGGGGCAGGAGGAGAAGGGGACGACAGAGAATGAGATGGCTGGATGGCATCACCGACTCGATGGACATGAGTTTGAGTGAACTCTGGGAGTTGGTGATGGACAGGGAGGCCTGGCGTGCTGTGATTCATGGGGTCACAAAGAGTCGGACACGACTGAGCGACTGAACTGAACTATGTTTAGGGATTAAAATAACTGTGTGTGTGTGTGTGTATGTGTTTGTGTGTGTGTGTGTTTGATACACTTGTCCTTCTGTGGGCATCATGTCTGTCTTACAACAGCTCATGACCAGAACCCTGAAGCCAATAGAAATTTAGTTTTCCCAGTATCATAGTTAGTGGTAGAACCAAGCCTGGATCTCCTTGTTACTAAGACCAATTCTGAGATACTGTTTAAGTTTTCAGTGTTTCAGCTGCTAAAAATTATTTGTCTCATGATGCTCCTTCTACTCCTCAGAATAAGTTAGAAATATGCAAACTTCTAATCAGACAGACCTAGGTTTATATGCCAGTTTCAGGAGCAGGGCAGCTCGAGAAGACGCTAAACCAACCTGAAGTCTTGTTTTTCTCTATCTGTCAAATAAAATTGAGGTAATAACATGCACATGAAAAAAACTGGTTAAATCTGAATAAGTTCTGTAGATTTGTACCAGTGTCAGTGTATTTCCTGATATCGTCTGGTAGTTACATAAGATGTCACCATTAGGGGAAGCTAGTGAAGGGCACATGGAACGCTCTGTGCTATTTTTCAGCTTCTTGTGAGATTATGATTATTTCTCAATGAAAACATTTTTTGGCATTTACGCAGTGAACTGATGAAGACAGAATCTCCAAAATATATTTTCAAATGTGAGTGCTTTCCTAGTGAATCATGGGAGAAATGCTTATGTCATAACAGTGCTTGGTGGGGGTAGGGGGACGTTCTATCGAATGGGACTCATGGTATGATTTATAACTATATTCTAGGAAAGGAAATTTATATCGCAAAGAAGTGGAGGAACACACTTTGGAAAGTTAGTGGTATCCGCACACAGATGGTGAACTAATCGTCAACAAAGGAGGCAAGAATATAAAATGCAAAAGAGACAGTGTCTTTAGCAAGCGGTATGGGGAAAGCTGGACATCCCACACGTAAATCAATAAAGTTAGAACACTCCCTCACACCATACACACACACACAAATTCAAAATGGCTTAAAGACTTAAAGATAATACCATAAAACTCCTAGAAGAAAACATAGGCAAGACACTTTCTGACATAAGTCATAGCAATGTTCTCTTAGGTCAGTCTCCCAAGGCAATAAGAAATAAAATAAATAAACAAATGGAATCTAATTCAACATAAAAGCTTTAGCACAGCAAAGGAAACAATAAATAAAATGAAAAGACAACCTATAGACGGGGAAAAAATATTTGCAAATGATGCGACAAGGGCCTATTTTCCAAAATATACAAACGCCTCAGCAACAACAAAGCAAACAACCCAATGGAAAAATGGGCAGAAGACTTAAGTAGACATTTCTCTGAAGAAGACATCCAATAGGCACATGAAAAGATGCTCAACATTCACTAATTATTAGAGAAATGCAAATCAAAACTACAATGAGGTATCACCTCCAAACAGAATGACCATCATCAAAAAGTCTATAAGTAATAAATGCTGGAGAGGGTGTGGAGAAAAGGGAACGCTCTTATACTGTTGGTGGGAAGGTAACTGGGTACAGCCGCTGTGGAAAAGAGTATTGATATTCCTCAGAAAACTAAAACTCGAGTTACCAAATTACCCAGCAATCCCGCTCCTGGGCCCATATCTAGAGAAAACTTTAATTTTAAAAGATACACGCACCCTGGTGTTCATTTGCAGTACTATTTACAATAGCCAAGACATGGAAATGGTAGCAACCTAAATGTCCACTGACAACTGAGCAGATAAAAAGAAAATGTGAGATATATATAATATATATATGTGCCTGCAGGCGTGCTCAGTTGTGTCCGACGCTTTGCGACCCCATGAACTATAGCCCGCCAGGCTCTTCTGTCCATGAGATTCTCCAGGCAAGAATACCGGAGTGGGTAGCCATTCCCTTTTCCAGGGGATCTTCCCAATCAGGGATCAAATCTGTGTCTCCTGCACTGGCAGGTGGATTCTTTACCACTGAGCCACCTGGGAAGCCCTATAATGGACGATTACTCAGCCATAAAAAAGAATGAAATAATACCATTTGCCACAACACGGATGGACCTAGAGATGATCATATTAAGTGAGGCAAGTCACGCAGAGAAAGACAGATATCATATGATATCACACCTGTATGCGAATTCTAAAAAATTATACAAATGAACTTATCTGATAAACAGAAACAGACTCACAGACATAGAAAACAAACTTATAGTTATCAAAGGGGAAAAGGACAGGGGAGGGATGACTTAGGAGTTTGGGATTAGCAGATACAAACTACTATACGTAAAACAGATGAACAACAGGATCTACTGTATATTACAGGGAAGTATATTCAATACCTTGCAATAAATTGTAATGGAAAAGAATCCAAAAAAGAAGATATACTTATACATAACTGTATCACTTGGCTGTACACCAGAAATTAACACAATATTGTAAATCAACTGTACTTCAAGTAAAGCAAAATTTTTTTAAGTTGGTGATGATTATCTCTGAGCTGTAGAAATTTGATTCCTATCCACTTTATTGTGTTTTCCAGATTTTTTTATGATGAATCTGACTTTTCTAATCAAGGAGAAGTATTTTTCAATTTTTTTTTTTTTTTGGCTGTATGACTTATGGGATCTTAGCTCCTCAACCAGAGGAACTTGGCAGTGAATGCAGAGTCATAACCACTGGACCGCCGGGGAATTCCTGGGAGGACACTTCATAGAAAGAAGAACAGACCGGAGCTGAACCAGAAAATCCACCATATGTGTTTGCCTCTCACTCTGGAAAGTATTGGTCATGGAGAATCAAAGCAGTCTTTATTATTTACTGTTTATTTTCCTTCTTTTTTTTTCAGACCATACTCATTTCAGCCTTCTTGGGGAAATTTACAGCTCAAGTTTCAAGGAAGGACAGTGGAAAGGCAATTATGTATCTTATGTCATTTACTTCCACAAGGAACGTTACTCTGGCCAGGATTGCATCGGGCTTTCTGGAGGAAGCTGCCTCCTCCTCAGACGTATAGGAGGTGTCTGCACATGTGGCTGGAAACTCACCCCCACATCCTTCCACCTACTGGGCGCTTCCCAAGCTGTTTCTGCTGGTCAGCAGAGAGAATCTCCTGGGCCCATGCACATAGCCACTGAGCAATCCCTGTTTTCTTTCCCCTATGGAATTCTGGGTGGTGCTTCTCAACCTGGGGTCCATAGGCATATTCCTGGGGGTTTATGAGTTCTACCAAAAGTTTTGAATGTTCTGTTTCCACTTTTGGATCGCCTAGATGACCACACCAGAACCAACTGCCACTTCACCATATTAAACCTGCTTTTCCATTTGGATTAAGGTCATGTTCATGGCAGATGAATCAGTGTGTTATATCACTGAAGACAAATGCTTCACCAGAGTTCAAAGAGAGAAAGATGGCAAGAGAATTGTGTGGTCTTACAAGATGATGGACTTTGCAGCTTTCATCTTCTTCTCAACGAACTTGCAACAATATGCATTAACAGTTAAATGTGGTAAAAACAATAAAACAATCTCATTAAATACTTTAAAAAATATTTTCTGATTATATTTGGCAGAGTGCACAATTAAATTGACTCATTAAAATAATTGATAGGTGGTTAAAAAGGAGTTTATTTTTCAAAATAAAAAAAATTGACAGTGAAAATGTCAGTGACTCAAATAATGGTTCATTATCCAAAAAAAAAGTCAAGTTAAAAACATCTTTCTCCCAGTAAACCACACACCAGTGATTCACAGTAATCTAGTGTTGGTAAAACATCATCCATCACATTGATTTAATGTTAATTTGAAGTTCATGACTTTTTGTTTCTATTTTTAAGTTTATTTTCGTTTAAAAGCTGGGGCAGCATATGAACTTTCTAAATAGGAAAATTTAACAGTTTTGTTTTTCTTCCCTGCTTTGGAAGTATTCAACACAGTCTAGGAAGGGAGTCTCCCCCCACCCCCACCCCAAGCACATCCCCTCGGGGCAAATATTTCTGAATATTTCCCTTCCATTTCCAGTAGTACATGAAGAATGAGTCCTTCCAGCCCTCAGGGCAAGGGAAACTAGTTTTTCAGTGGGTAATGATTTAGTGTCCAGTTTTATTGGCCCATCAAGGCTCTACCAGGAAAGGGAGAGAGACTAGGGCTTTTGTGCAAAGGGATTAAGTGGGTAGGGCTGCGTGTGAAGCCCTGTTGAGTCCCTGGGGCCTTGCTGGAACCTCACCAGCTTCTCCTGGGAGGTTCTGGATACAGACGCCTCTGTGGTCTGCACGCAGGACTGATCAGGTTCCCGGCAGGGACAACGCCCAGCAGTGCCACAGGACTGTGTTCTGTCCCTGATGACTATGCACTGCCGATGCCTCCTTGAAATGCTCCAGGACTCTGGAGGCCCCAACGGCATGCCTGGCCACCCAGAGGCAGGGCTTGGAAGAAGGTCCAGGGCTATACTTAGTTGGGACATGACAAACTCGAGTGGAGGCTTGCAACCTGGAGCAATGATTAGACATGATCCAAGCACCAATAAACTTCGTCAGAAAACACCCCCCAGGAGGAGGCACTGCCCCACCACTGCTGGAACACAGCACAGGACACAAGGGAGCAGGCTCGGAGATGTTGGAGTAATCTTGAGGCTGGGACAAACTGCAGTTCCAAGACAACTCGGACAAGGGCTTCAAGCAGTAGGAAAGATATCCCTCCTCTCTTCCTCCCTGCCAGCCTTTCTCTAGATGGGCTGGCCCCACCAGAAAGTCAGCTGGCAAGGTCTGCAATGTGGTTTTCAGAGTTCCATCCCCAGAGCGGGCAGATGGGTGGGCTTGGGACTGAGAAACACTAGACTGGTGACCACCAAGCCATGTTTAAGGCCAGGGAGGGGCCACAAGCCACAGAAGCCACTGATTGAAACGGAAAAGGAACCGACCAGAGGCTTACAGAACTGGCTTGAGAACTGAAATTAGAAATTGGTCCAGAAATCCTGGCAGGATCACAGCCCAGAACGAGACCAGAAAGGACACCGCTGCCATCGAGCACCTTATGTTGCTGCCCTGGTGTGGCGGATTCTGTTATTTTCTCTTTTTGGTTGTGCTGGGTCTTCATTGCTTCATGCAGACTTCCTCTGCTTGTAGAGAGCAGGGGGCTACTCCTTGGTTGCAGTACGCAGGCTTCTCATTGTTATGGAGCACAGACTTCGGGCACATGAATTTTAGAAGCTCAGCACGCAGGCTACGCAGCTGCAGCCCACAGGGCAGTAGTTGTGGTGAAAGTGAAGTGTTAGTCGCTTAGTCGTGTCCGACTCTGCAACCCCACGGATTGTAGCCCACCAGGCTCCTCTGTCCATGGGATTCTCCAGGCAAGAGTACTGGAGTGGATTGCCATGCCCTTTTCCAGGGGATCCTCCCTACTCAGGGATCGAACCCGGGTCTCCTGCATTGCAGGCAGATTCTCAGCAGTTGTACACAGGCTTAGTTGCTCTGTGGCATGTGGAATCTTCCCAGACCAGGAACTGAACCCGTGTCCCCAGCATTGGCAGGCGGATTCTCATCCACTGTACCACCAGGGAAGTCCACTTCTGTTATTTTCCAGGAAGAATCCCTTCACCCCTCTTCCACCCTATGCCTGCCTGCCCTGCTGGTTTGGGGTTTGGTTGTGTGATCTGCACTGACACATGGAATTTGGGAAAGTTGACTGAAAGTTGTGCCCTTTCTGAGCAGTGTTTCTGCCCTGCTCTTGAGCTCCTGCCTTCTTGTATAAGAAGAGCCTACTCCAGGGAGCTGCTGTTCCTCCAGCCCAAGCTCTGGAAAAACATGGAGTACTTCTGATCCCAGCAAACATCTTGGAGCCCAGCCCGTGGGCTCCCAGGAGAAACCAGTCAAGGCACAGTCTACCAACAGTCCAGCCACAGAATCATGAATGAGAAACCCATGTTTGGGACTGTTGGAAACCACTGAGATTAGTTGGGTGGAGGTGGTACTTGTTGAGGCTTTCCTGGTGGCTCAGACAGTAAAGAATCTGCCTGCAATGCAGGAGACCTGGGTTTGATCCCTGGGCTAGGAAGATCCCCTACCCATGGAGGAGGGCATGGCAACCCACTCCAGTATTCTTGCCTGGAGACTCCCCATGGACAGAGGAGCCTGGTGGGCTACAGTCCATGGAGTCACAAAAGGTCGGACATGACTGAGGGACTAAGCACTGATACTTGTTACCAGTGCCTTTGTGCTTGCTCACTCGTTCAGTCATGTTCAACTCTTTTTGATCCCATGGACTGTAGCCCACCAGGGCCCTCTGTCCATGGAATTTCCCAGGCAAGAATACTGGAGTGGGTTGCCATTTCCTCCTCCAGGGGATCTTCCCAACCTAGGGATCAAATCTGCATCTCCTGTATTGGCAGGTGGATTCTTTACCACTGAGCCACCTGGGAAGCCCAATATTTGTTACCTATAGAAGCTGACAAATACACATGACCAGCTAGAAGAATCTCCCTTCCTGTAATTCTTTACAAAAGAACTCCAGCTCCAGATACAAAGTCCTCTGTGGGGGTGTCCACGGCAAAGCCCAGGTCACACACTTATGTGTATCTGACAGGAGGACAGGGAAAGTGCGTATCAGGTGTTCTCACACTCTCTAAAAGTGGGCGGGTTCCGTGTCTTTTGCGTTCTAATCATACTCAGGGTCA
This sequence comes from Moschus berezovskii, assembly GCF_049115385.1. NCBI lineage: Eukaryota > Metazoa > Chordata > Mammalia > Artiodactyla > Moschidae > Moschus > Moschus berezovskii. The sequence continues at coordinate 12,297,151 of NC_142480.1, read as the reverse complement.
GGGCTCTGAACTGAATAGGGTCTTCCCAGGATTCATGTTCACCTGGAACCACAGAATGTGACCTTACTTGAAATAGCGATTTTGCAGATATAAAGGAAAAGGGGGCGACAGAGGATGAGATGGTTGGAAGGCATCATCAACTCAATGGACATGAGTTTGAGCAAATTCGGGGAGATACTGAAGGACGGGGAAGCCTGGCGTGTTGCAGTCCATGGGGTTGCAAAGAGTTGGACATGACTTAGTGACTGAACAACAAGAAGATGTGCTTGGTTAGAATAAGGTCATACTGGATTAGGGTGGGCCCTAATCCAATGACCGGTGTTAAGAAAAGAAAACTGAGAAATGTATGGAGGGAAGACCACATGATGGCAGAGGCAGAGATTGGGTGATGTGTCTACAAGCAAGGGCCGCTGAAGATTGCTGGACACCACCAGAAGCTAAAGAGAGGCATGGGGCTTCCCTGGTGGCTCAGTGGTAAAGAATCCACAGGAGACACAGGTTCGATTCCTGGTCTGGGAAGATCCCACAAGCTGCGGAGCAACTAAGCCCAACTAAACCACACCTACCGAGCCAATGCTCTGGGCCTGAGAATGGCAACTACTGAAGCCCCTGCACCCTAGAGCCCGTGCTGCCCAGCAAGAGAAGCCACTGCAGTGAGAAGCCCAAGCACCACAACTAGACAGTAGCCCTCACTTTGCAAAACCAGAGAAAGCCCGCACAGCAGCAAAGACCCAGCACAACCAAAAATAAATGCAATTATTTTTTTAAAAAAGAGAGAGAACGGCATGCAACTGATCCTTCTCTGGAGTCTTCAGAGAGCTGGCAGTACAGACTCCTTGCTTTTGACTTTTTGCCTCCAGACTGTGAGAGAATCCGTTTCTGTTGTTTTAGGATATTGGTCCAGCTGTCCTAGGAAACTAAGTGAAAGTCGCTCAGTCATGTCGGACTCTTTGTGACCCCGTGGACTATACAGTCCATGGAATTCTCCAGACCAGAATATTGTAGTGGGTAGCCTTTCCCTTCTCCAGGGGAGCTTCCCAACCCAGGGATCTTCCCAATCCAGGGATCGAACTCAGGTCTCCCACATTGCGGGCGGATTCTTTACCAACTGAGCCACAAGGGAAGCCCAAGAATACTGGAGTGGGTAACCTATTCCTTCTCCAGTGGATCTTCCTGACCCAGTAATCAAACCAGAGTCTCCTGCATTACAGAAGGATTCTTTAGTAACTGAGCTTTCAGGGAATGCGGTGGGCAAATCCTTATACAGGAAGGAGGTACAAGGCTTCCCACCAAAGGTGAATCCCCTTTTCTCATACTTACCTCAGTAATATTCTGAAACAATATCTTTTTGCTTTAGAAGCACTTTGCATGTCAGCTTAAGGGAGTGTCGCAGGGCGTCCCCTGGGCACCATGGCCCCTGCAGAAAGAATTCGGTATTTTGGGTCCCTGCCTTCTCCTGGATCTCATTTGATCCAAAGATAACTTTGCATGGATAGGGTTACTCAAAAGTCTGGGAGGAAAACATGTCTCTATCAAAAGTCTGTATTTCAGAGTGCGGGGGTTGCTGTGGGGATGAAACGTCAAGGGCTGCAGTCTGACATCTGAGGATGACCTAAGATGACTCTGCTAGACTCCAAGTCATGTCTGCAGCCTTTCTAGCAAAGACTAGTGCCACCCGTTAGACTCTCTACAAGCCATGCTGAAATAGTCTGGGGAATATAAAAGTGTTTCTTACGTGTCTTTCCAACATTGGAGATTCAACAAGGCCATAGCATGGAGAAAAGGGAGGGGGTACTTTAATTAAGAAAATTCAGAAGCTTCATGTTGATATATGGCAAAAACCATCACAATATTGCAATCACCTTTCAATTAAAATAAATATTTTTAAAAGAATTTTTTAAAAATAGAGAGACTTCAGAGGCATAACAACCAAGGGTCGTATGTGGTCTTGTCTGGGGTTCTGATTCCCATTTCGAGGAAGCGCACCTGGAAAGGCCTGGCAGGCAAAATGCTGTGTACTGGCAGATACCAGCCACCACTTGCCCGTGGGTCCCTGAGCTGACCTCAGTGTCACTGGCCAGACAAGAGCATGATGAGACTTCAGATGACTCTAGGTCCCAGCCTCAGGGTCTTTCTGCCAAGGCCCCAGACATCATGTAAAAGAGACAAGTTCAGCCCTGTCTGAGTTCCTGTCCCAAGGAAACTGAGAAAGATAATATGGGATCTTTATTGTTTCAAATCACTAGGTTTCGAGGTGATTAATTAGGCAGGAATAGATCATTGTAGTAAAAGTAATACAGTCATGGAATAAGAATAGAAAATGAATAAAAGTGGAATAATCACACAGTATGGGTGAGTGAGAAGAAAGTAATGCGATATAACGGAATTTAAAATTCAACAGGCACAACACTGTAAATCGACCATCTATTGTTTTACTTGTTTTACTTGCTCAGTGTCCGATTCTTCTGTGACTGCATGGACTGCAGCCCGCCAGGCTCCTCTGTCCATTGGATTTCCTAGGCAAGAATACTGGAGTGGGTAGCCATTCGTTCCCTTTTCCAGGGGATCTTCCCCACCCAGGGATTGAACTTGCGTTGGTAAGCGAGTTCTTGACCACTGAGCCGACAGCTGTGTGCTGTGCTTAGTTGCTCAGTCGCGTCTTTGCGCCCCCATGGACTGTAGTCCACCAGGTTCCTCTGTCCATGGGGATTTTCTAGGCATGCCATGCCCTCCTCCAGCGGCTACCCAACCCAGGAATCACACTGGGGTCTCCTGCATTGCAGGGGAATTCTTTACCAACTGAGCTACCAGGGAAGACCCGCCGCCAACTATGCGTCCATTTTAAAATTTGTTAAAATAAAGGATAAAGAAAACTTCAACAGAAAGGCCGGCAGAGGGCGCTGAGGAGCTGGGGTTCATCTTTCCGCGGCTTCTCTCAGGTCACGTGCTCACCTTGCACGAATGTGACTCGCTGCTTAGTTCAAGTCTGGGTCACGCATCCACCCCTAGACTATGGCTAAGCTATGGCGGAGAGAATCCCCAAGCAAAACCCGGACTATGGCTGGAAGAAGAGAGAGCAAACGCGGTACAGAAGTCCTGGGGGACATGCACATTTCTTCTGTCTCTCTGCTTTCCCAAACCGGAAGCAGTCACTTAGAGAAGAAGCCTGTCCTTGGAGCATCCAAGGCTTGGCCATCCCTGCACGGGAAGACCACTCCTGCCGACTGGGCCTGGCACATCCGCTCCCTGCGGAAAAGCTATTTAGCTTCTGCTGTGCTTAATGCATTACCCATTACTATGAAAAATAAGATTGTAGGGTTGGCCTCTTGGAGTTTAGCATCTTATGCTTTTTTGAGCATTTACGAATCTGTAAGTGACTATATCGGAGAAGGCAATGGCAAGCCACTCCAGTACTCTTGCCTAGAAAATCCCACGGATGGAGGAGCCTGGTAGGCTGCAGTCCGTGGGGTCGCTAAGGGTCGGACACGACTGAGCGACTTCACTTTCACTTTTCACTTTCACACATTGGAGAAGGAAATGGCAACCCACTCCAGTGTTCTTGCCTGGAGAATCCCAGGGACGGGGGAGCCTGGTGGGCTTCTGTCTGTGGGGTCACACAGAGTCGGACACGACTGAAGTGACGCTGCAGCAGCAAACATTACACCAATAGGAAGTATTGATTGGAAAAAAGCAGAAACTTCATTTTTGGAACAAGGATAATTCTGCCACCCAAAGACAACTACTGTTAACATTTTGATGTGTGCTTTGCCACATTTTTTTCTTTACAAATATATTTGTGTGTGTTTGTCAACACAAAAATGAGATCGTTCCATAAATACTGTGGTACTCAACTTTTTTTCACTCAGTAGGCTGTAAATCTATTTGTATATCAAAACATATTCTTCTGTTTGGCTGAACCATATGAATTACCAAAATTTAACCAGTTTTGAACTACAAAAACAATTGCATATGGCTTCACCCAGTACGATTTTGTTTTAATCACTGCGGATTCTATAGCCCTTTGCACATGGCTTAATGTACTCAACTTGGTGCTAATAGTAAAGAACCCACCTGCCAATGCAGGAGACATAAGAGCCATGGGTTCGATCCCTGGGTCAGGAAGATCCCCTGAAGGAGGAAACGAGAACCCACTCCAGTATTCTTGCCTGGAGAATCCCCATGGACAGAGGAGCCTGGCAGGCTGCAGTCCATGGGGTCACAAAGAGCCAGACACGACTGAAGCTACAGAGCACGCAGACATGCACATGACTTTTTATTGGTGCATTTAGTTTCCAATTTTTTTTACAATGATTAAAAATTATTGCAATGGAAAACCATTCTTTGTGGCCATTCTTAGTATCTTAGGATACATTTCTATAAATGGAATTCATTAAAGGAATGCACATTTTACTATTTTTAAATTAGTTTTTATTGGAGCACAGTTGATTTACAATGTTGTGCTAGTTTCAGGTATGCAACAAAGTGAATCAGTTATACATATGTCCACTCTTTAAAATAATATTACTTCTCTCTCTTTTTCTTTTTTTTGGCCACACCCCTGGGCATGCTACTTGCTCTTAGTTCCCTGACCAGGGTCAACCTGTGCCTCCTCCAGCGGAAACGTGGAGTCTTAACCACTGGGCCGCCAGGAAAGTCCCTCCATTCCTTTTTATATTCTTATCCCATAATCATCATCACATAGTGCTGAGTAGAGTTCCCTGTGCTATACAGTAGGTTGTTATTAGTTATCTATTTTATATATGGTAGTGTGTATATGTCAGTTCCGATCTACCAATTTATCCCTAACCACAAAAGAATGCACATTTTAAAAGCTTTTTTTGGACTTTCCTGGTGGTCCAGTGGTTAAGACTCTGAGCTTCCATTGCAAAGGGGTGTGGGTTACATCCCTGGTTGGGGAACCAAGATCCCTCCTGTTGCTTGTGACAAAAAAGAAAAGTGCTTTCGCTGCATACTGGAGGAATAGTTTCTGAGAAGCCAGAGCTGGCTGGTCAAAGTCTCCTCTCCACTCCCAGGAGGATGGGAGTGTTAGGGGCCCTGGAGGATATTGCTTCTCCCTAAAGGGAAGAAGGTGAGATCAGAAGGAAATCAGAGACAGGGAAGCAGCTTGGTATTTACTGCTTGGAGTAGAAAGAGACTAAGGAGGCAATTATGCTTTTAACTCTAAAATGCTGAACACATGCTCGTTGTAAAACCTGAGGACCCGTGGCAGGTTTTAGAAGGGACAAAGAACAAATCTGTTTATTACTCTGATATATGAAAGAGTTAAATTGGAGACAAGCAATGTCATGGAGGATCTTTTTTTTTTTTTTAACCTGGATCTAATAGAGGAATTGTCTCATTTAAAGGGAAGGTATAAAGGAGAAGTAACAAAAGTGTAGACTCTGTAAAACAAACAAACACAGAAACCAACCAGGAGCTGTCACCCCCTCTACGATGGCCCCCAGTAGTCTCACTTCTTAGAAGTCACACCTTTGTGCCATCTCATCTCCTTGAAAATGGGCTAGAGTTACTACCTTGCTTCTAATGAGTAGAATTTGACAGAAGTAATAGGGTGCCACTTTGGAGATAAAAATCATAAAAAAAGACCATGGCTTCCGTCTTGGGTGCTGTCTCTTTTGAATCGCCTGCTTCTGTGGAAATAGTGAACGTCAGCTGCTGTGTCACAGGCAGCTATGTGATGAAGCCTGCATGGGTGAGCCTGGAAGACTTCCCAGGCAACGACCACAGCCCTGACCAACACCTCTGTCAGACAGCCAGAACCTCCCAATCGCTCCCAGATTCTTCATCCACCGATCAACTGTTTTCAGCCTCTAAATCTGGGGGCAATTAGTTGTGCCACAAAGGAGAACAAATACAATAGCTGCTTGCTGAGCCCTTACTATGCATCAGATATAGTTCTCTGCACATAGCATTATGAGTCTTGACAATGACTCTGAGTGAGTGCCACAATTATTCCCATTTTCAGTCGAAGAACCTGAAGTCCAGGAAAGGGTCAGTAAACTTGCCCAAACCCATCGAGTTAGAAAATGGTGAAGCTCGAATCTGATTTGAAGTACTCAGGGACCAGAGTCACACTTAAAACTGCTGCTCAAATTTCACTGGATAGAACTGCATTACTTGCCCGTGGCTGAAAAGAGCAGTTTGGAAAGGAGGACTGAATCATCTTAAACTAAATCAAGATTTACCACCTCCACCGCCTGCAGGGACTAGAGAAAAGCTCGGTTTCCCCTGAAGTTCACAGTTCTGTAAAGTGGTTGCTGGCTGGTAGCTAACTATTGTCTCTGCTGCAGCCTAAGCTGGTTGCATTATTACTTATTTTGGAGGGAGGGAGCAGGGAGTGGTGATGGATAGGGCTTCAGGGTATGTGGTCAGAACCTGCTTTCCCAGTGATTATATTCATGTTCTCATATCTACTCTTGAAGTAGTGCTAGTTCCATTCAGAGCCAAGATACTCCGGAGGCCCTCTGGCACAGTGGTTAAGATCCTGGCTCTACAGATCCTCTCAAACAGAATGTACAAAGATCCAACATTCTTTGTAGGTTAAAACTGGTAAAAAAAAAAAAGATCCTGGCTCTAGAACAAACAGATCTTGGTAGCTTCCAGTTGTGTGACTCCAGGTGAGTCATTTTACCTATCCAATGGCCTATTTCCTTCTTTGAAGTTAAGCATAGAAATACACCAATAAGGGCTGTGGTCAGAATTAAATGAGGTGACAAATGTAAAGCCTTTAGCCCAATGCCTGACACACTGATGTTACTCTTGCTGTTTAGTCTCTAAGTCATGTCTGACTCTACGACCCCATGCAATGCAGCCCGCCAGGCTCCTCTGTCCATGGGATTTCCCAGGCAAGAATTCTGGAGTGGGTTGCTATTTCCTTTTCCAGGAGATCTTCCTGACCCAGGGACTGAACCTGTGTCTCCTGCATTGGCCATCGGATTCTTTAATACTGAGCCACCAAGGAAGCCCTGTGACTGGTACATAGGAAGAGTTTAACAAATGACATTATAAATGCCATCGTATTAATTATTATACAGCATTATATATATCATTAATTGAAGAAAGTAGGGAAAACCACTAGACCATTCAGATATGACCTCAATCAAATCCCTTATGATTATACAGTGGAAGTGAGAAATAGATTTAAGGGACTAGATCTGATTGATGGAGTGCCTGATGAACTCTGGACGGAGGTTCGTGACATTGTACAGGAGACAGGGACCAAGACTATCCCCGTGGAAAAGAAATGCAAAAGAGCAAAATGGCTGTCTGAGGAGGCCTTACAAATAGCTGTGAAAAGAAGAGAAGCGAAAAGCGAAGGAGAAAAGGAAAGATATAAGCATCTGAATGCAGAGTTCCAAAGAATAGCAAGGAGAGATAAGAAAGACTTCCTCAGTGATCAATGCAAAGAAATAGAGGAAAACAACAGAATAGGAAAAACAAGAGACCTCTTCAAGAAAATCAGAGATTCCAAGGGAACATTTCATGCAAAGATGGGCTCGATAAAGGACAGAAATGGTATGAACCTAACAGAAGCAGAAGATATTAAGAAGAGGTGGCAGGAATACACAGAAGAACTGTACAAAAAAGATCTTCACGAGCAAGATAGTCACGATAACGTGATCACTGACCTAGAGCCAGACATCTTGGAATGTGAAGTCAAGTGGGCCTTAGAAAGCATCACTACTAACAAAGCTAGTGGAGGTGATGGAATTCCAGTTGAGCTATTTCAAGTCTTGAAAGATGATGCTGTGAAAGTGCTGCACTCAATATGCCAGCAGATATGGAAAACTCAGCAGTGGCCACAGGACTGGAAAAGGTCAGTCTTCATTCCAGTCCCAAAGAAAGGCAATGCCAAAGAATGCTCAAACTACCGCACAATTGCACTCATCTCACACGCTAGTAAAGTCATGCTCAAAATTCTCCAAGCCAGGCTTCAACAATATGTGAACCGTGAACTCCCAGATGTTCAAGCAGGTTTTAGAAAAGGCAGAGGCACCAGAGATCAGATTGCCAACATCCGCTGGATCATGGAGAAAGCAAGAGAGTTCCAGAAAAACATCTATTTCTGCTTCATTGACTATGCCAAAGCCTTTGACTGTGTGGATCACAATAAACTGTGGAACATTCTGAAAGAGATGGGAATCCCAGACCACCTGACCTGCCTCTTGAGAAACCTGTATGCAGGTCAGGAAGCAACAGTTAGAACTGGACATGGAACAACAGACTGGTTCCAAATAGGAAAATGTGTACGTCAAGGTTGTATATTGTCACCTTGCTTATTTAACTTATATGCAGAGTACATCATGAGGAACGCTGGGCTGGAAGAAGCACAAGCTGGAATCAAGATTGCTGGGAGAAATAGCAATAACCTCAGATATGCAGATGACACCACCCTTATGGCAGAAAGTGAAGAGGAACTCAAAAGCCTCTTGATGAAAGTGAAAGAGGAGAGTGAAAAGGTTGGCTTGAAGCTCAACATTCAGAAAACAAAGATCATGGCATCTGGTCCCATCACTTCATGGGAAATAGATGGAAAGACAGTGGAAACAGTGTCAGACTTTATATTTTTGGGCTCCAAAATCACTGCAGATGCTGATTGCAGCCATGAAATTAAAAGATGCTTGCTCCTTGGAAGGAAAGTTATGACCAACCTTGATAGTATATTAAAAAGCAGAGACATTACTTTGCCAACCAAGGTCCGTCTAGTCAAGGCAATGGTTTTTCCCGTGGTCATGTATGGATGTAAGAGTTGGACTGTGAGGAAGGCTGATCGCTGAAGAATCGATGCTTTTGAACTGTGGTGTTGGAGAAGACTCTTGAGAGTCCCTTATACTGCAAGGAGATCCAACCAGTCCATTCTAAAGGAGATCAATCCTGGATGTTCATTCGAGGGACTGATGCTAAAGCTGAAACTGCAATACTTTGGCCACCTCATGCGATGAGTTGACTCACTGGAAAAGACTCTGATGCTGGGAAAGGTTGGGGGCGGGAGGAGAAGGGGACGACAGAGAATGAGATGGCTGGATGGCATCACCGACTCTGTGGACATGAGTTTGAGTGTACTCCGGGAGTTGGTGATGGACAGAGAGGCCTGGCGTGCTGTGATTCATGGGGTCGCAGAGAGTCGGACACGACTGAGCGACTGAACTGACTGATATACATTACAATTTATCATTATGTATTATTACATCATAGCACTATGATTAATTAAGAAATATTTATAACCTTCAAAGTATGAAATACCATGTTGGGCCTATTTGAGAATACAATGCACCTTGATATCAGGGAAAACATAGAATCTAGTTAGGGAGTTAGCACACTCATCAGAAGATACCCTGATAATATTTGAGAACACATGTTAAGTGACAAATATTAGGCATTTAGAGTCTAAATCTGGAGAAGGAAATGGCAACCCACTCCAGTGTTCTTGCCTGGAGAATCCCAGGGATGAGGGAGCCTGGTAGGAGGCTGTTTATGGGGTCGCACAGAGTCGGACACGACTGAAGTGACTTATTAACAGCAGCAGCAGAGTCTAAATTAAGTCTAAATTAAGAATTTAGAGACACTTTTTACATTCAGTTCAGTTCAGTTCAGTCGCTCAGTCGTGTCCGACTCTTTGCGACCCCATGAATCATAGCACGCCAGGCCTCCCTGTCCATCACCAGCTCCCGGAGTTCACTCAAACTCATGTCCATCAAGTTGGTGATGCCATCCATCCATCTCATTCATTAAGGATATTCAAATAAAGATAATTAGAATGTCTTTTGAGTCACACCGTTTTAGAGTTATAAGGGATCATATAACTGGAGAAGGAAACGGCAACCCACTCCAGTATTCTTGCCAGGGAAAGCCCATGAATAGAAGAGCCTGGTGGGCTTTGGGCCATGGGGTTGCAAGAGTCAGATACCATTTAGCAACTAAACCAAGGAATCACAGTTTTTGTAGGAAAGTAAAGTCATGCTCAAAATTCTCCAAGCCAGGCTTCAACAATATGTGAACCGTGAACTCCCAGATGTTCAAGCAGGTTTTAGAAAAGGCAGAGGCACCAGAGATCAGATTGCCAACATCCGCTGGATCATGGAGAAAGCAAGAGAGTTCCAGAAAAACATCTATTTCTGCTTCATTGACTATGCCAAAGCCTTTGACAGTGTGGATCACAACAAACTGTGGAAAATTCTGAAAGAGATGGGAATACCAGACCACCTGACCTGCCTCTTGAAAAACCTGTATGCAGGTCAGGAAGCAACAGTTAGAACTGGACATGGAACAACGGACTGGTTCCAAATAGGAAAAGGAGTACGTCAAGGTTGTCACCCTGCTTATTTAACTTATATGCAGAGTACATCATGAGGAATGCTGGGCTGAAAGAATCACAAGCTGGAATCAAGATTGCTGGGAGAAATATCAATAACCTCAGATATGCAGATGACACCACCCTTATGGCAGAAAGTGAAGAGGAACTCAAAAGCCTCTTGATGAAAGTGAAAGAGGAGAGTGAAAAGGTTGGCTTGAAGCTCAACATTCAAAAAACAAAGATCATGGCATCTGGTCCCATCACTTCATGGGAAATAGATGGAAAAACAGTGGAAACAGTGTCAGACTTTATTTTTGGGCTCCAAAATCACTGTGGATGCTGATTGCAGCCATGAAATTAAAAGATGCTTACTCCTTGGAAGGAAAGTTATGACCAACCTTGATAGTATATTAAAAAGCAGAGACATTACTTTGCCAACCAAGGTCCGTCTAGTCAAGGCTATGGTTTTTCCCGTGGTCATGTATGGATGTGAGAGTTGGACTGTGAAGAAAGCTGATCGCCGAAGAATCGATGCTTTTGAACTGTGCTGCTGGAGAAGACTCTTGAGAGTCCCTTGTACTGCAAGGAGATCCAACCAGTCCATTCTAAAGGAGATCAATCCTGGGTGTTCATTGGAAGGACTGATGCTAAAGCTGAAACTCCAGTACTTTGGCCACCTCATGCAATGAGTTGACTCACTGGAAAAGACTCCGATGCTGGGAAAGGTTGGGGGCGGGAGGAGAAGGGGACGACAGAGAATGAGATGGCTGGATGGCATCACCGACTCTATGGACATGAGTTTGAACTCCAGGAGTTGGTGATGGACAGGGAGGCCTGGCGTGCTGTGATTCATGGGGTTGCAGAGAGTCGGACACGACTGAGCAACTGAACTGAACTGAACTGAAACTGAAGTCCAGGAGGAATTCAACTAAACCAAGGGATCACAGCTTTTGTAGGAAAATAAACTGAAGTCCGGAGGAATTAAGCGCTTTTACTTCAGGTCATAGAGCAAACGAGAAGCAGGCGCAGATTTGGGCTCAAGTTTGGGTTCTGACACTAACTAGTGTGTGTTCTTGAGCAAACCAGTCACATTCTCTGAGCGCCCTTGCCTCACTGGCAATATTCTATTTTAGACCCCAGCCTTCCAACTTCCAAACCACCTCTCTGGGTGGTGACTAAGAGCCTGACTACCCTATTTTACACTGAATTATTTAACATACTAGGCTTCCCCAGTGACTCAGCGGTAAAGAATCCGCCTGTAATGCAGGAGACATGGGTTCGATCCCTGAGTCAGGAAGATATCCTGGAGGAGGGCAAGCAGCCCAATCCAGTATTCTTGCCTGGAGAATTCCCATGGACAGAGGAGGCTGGCAGGCCACAGTCCATGGGGTTGCAAAGAGTCGGACACGACTGAGCAACTAACATACGCCATGAACATAAGAAAACTAAGACCTCTGAGAGCACGGTACAGTTTGCTGGTAGCAGAGGCAGGAAAGTGTATGGGAAACCTATGACAGCTAAACATTAGTACTGCTAGTACTGCTGGCCTACATGTCATTCTCTTTAAGAGACTTTCAGAAAGTGATCTCTGAAACCAGCTACTTTCCAATTTGTGAAATGCTCTGACTGGGAGTGAAGAGGAATCATTAAGAATGTTTTTTCTTTTTTAATATTTATTTAATCGGCTTGTGCCAGGTCTTAGTTGCAGCATGCAGGATTTTTTATTTTCCTTGTAGCATGCTGTTTCTTTAGTTGTAGCTTGTGGGATCTAGTTCCCTGACCTGGGCTCCCTGCATTGGGAGTTCAGAGTCATAGCCACTGCCCCACCAGGAAGTCCCACTGAAGATGTTTTTTATCTGTACAGATGGATCATTCCATTTGTCATGGCCAGGCCTCTTTGCCAATGTAGGAGATTCTAGAAACAACAAGGTCTTACTGTATAGCACAGGGAACTGTATTCAGTGTCCTGTGACAGAGAGTTCCCTGGCAGTCCAGTGGTTAGGAGACTTGGCGCTTTCACCAAGGTGGCCCTGGTCAGGTTCAATTCCTGGTCAGTCCATTGCAGTTCAGTCGCTCAGTCACGTCTGACTCTTCGTGACCCCATAGACTGTAGCACCCCAGGCTTCCCGGTGTGCTTCACTACCTCCTGAAGCTTGCTCAAACTCATGTCCATCAAGTCGGTGATGCCATCCAACCATCACTGGGGATACCCTTCTCCTCCTGCCTCCAGTCTTTCCCAGCATCAGGGTCTTTTCCAAGGAGTCCGTTCTTCGCATTAGGGGGCCAAAGTATTGGAGTTTCAGCTTCAACATCAGTCCTTCCAGTGAATATTCAGGACTGATATCCTTTCGGACTAACTGGTTCAATCTCCTTGCAGTCCAAGGGACTCTCAAGAGTCTTCTCCAACACCACAGTTCAAAAGCAGCAATTCTGAATCATTGTGCTGTGCAGCAGAAATGAACATTGTAAATCAACTATGCTGTTGTTGCTTGGTTGCTAAGTCCTGTCCATTTCTTTCTGCAACCGCATGGACTGCAGCCCACTAGGCTCCTCTGACCATGGAATTCTCCAGGCAAGAACACTGGAGTGGGTTGCCATTTCCTTTGCCATTTCCTTCTCCCGGGGATCTTCCCAATCCAGGACTAAAACCCGCTTCTCCTGCATTGCAGGCAGATTCTTTGCTGCTGAGCCACCAGGGAAGCCCCAGTATTATACTTCACATAAAAAAAAAAAAAAGATTTCTAGAAGGGTCATGGGCCTAGAGAGGAAGTCACAGTTCCAGAATGAGCATTTAAATATTTTTTCACATAAAGCCTTGAGAAATTTTCCAGTCTTTGAAGGAGGCAGGCATGATGCCACTTATGTAAGAAATAATCCCATTCCCTCCTTTGGCCTGGCCAAGGCCTAACCTGAGTCCTTACCGCCACCTGGTGGTTTGTAGATGAATAACCATTTTGGGGAAGGACTCGCCCTCAAGTTACTCACTCCCTAGTGACTTAATTCCCAGGTCATTTGTTATCTATTTGAGTATATATGTAAGTACCTATGTATATATTTCAACAGACAACTTATCTCAAAATGGTTTAATACTTTCAGAAGAGTTACAAAGATAGTAAAGAGAATTTGTTTCTTGTCTTTTTAGACATTCATCATTTTTATTTATGTTTCTTTAATTTCTAGAGCAGCCAAACAGCTGCTGATGTCTTTTAGCTATAGATATTTTTTTCCCCTTGTGCTATCCAGTAGGTCCTTGTTAGCTACTCATTTTACATATAGCAGTGTGTTTATGTCAAAGCCAAAGTCCCGAACTATCTCTCCCTGCTACCCTTCCCCTCTGGTAACCATAATATTGGTTCTCTAAGCCTGGAGTCTATTTCTGTTTTGTAAATAAGTTCATTTGTATCTTTTGAGAGTCCCTTATACTGCAAGGAGATCCAACCAGTCCATTCTAAAGGAGATCAATCCTGGATGTTCATTGGAGGGACTGATGCTAAAGCTGAAACTCCAATACTTTGGCCACCTCATGAGACGAGTTGACTCACTGGAAAAGACTCTGATGCTGGGAAAGGTTGGGGGCGGGAGGAGAAGGGGACGACGGAGAATGAGATGGCTGGATGGCATCACCGACTCTGTGGACATGAGTTTGAGTGTACTCCGGGAGTTGGTGATGGACAGGGAGGCCTGGCGTGCTGTGATTCATGGGGTCGCGGAGAGTCGGACACGACTGAGCGACTGAACTGAACTGAACTGAAGCCTGGAGTCTATTTCTGTTTTGTAAATAAGTTCATTTGTATCTTTTTAAGGTTCTGCATATAAGCAATATCATACGGTATTTGTCCTTCTCAGTTCAGAGACTTTGTGTATACTCACGCAGTTTCTCCTTTTAACAGCTTTCATTACCCTGATAATTTGTCACCTCCAAGAAACCAACCTTGATTATGTTACTAGTCACGACACTCCAGAGCATATTCGGGTTTCACTCTTCCACTGAGACCCTTTGTCTGTCCCGAAAGCCTGTCCAGAATACCACACTGCATCTAGCTACCGGGTCTCCTTACTCTCCTTGGTCTTCGACAGTTTCTTCTTGTTTTTCCCGATCTTGACAGTTCTGAGGAGTGTTGGTCAGGTCTTTTGTAGAACGTCCCTCAGTGTGAATTAACCGGGTGTTTTGCTCAGACTAGACTGGATTATGGGTTCTGAGGATGTGAAGCACCCTTGTCGTTACATCCTATCAAAGATATATGCCATCAACGTGACTGACCCCTGATATTAACCTTGACCGAGCAAGGTAGTCCTTGCCACATTTCTTCACTGAAAAGTTCCTGTTTTTCCTTTCCATATTCTATGTCTAAATTCAGCCCACATTTAAAAGGGGACAGGAATAAATTCCACCTCCTAAAGGGGGTAATAGTTACACAAATGATTTGAAATTCTTCTGAAGAAAACATGGATTTTTCTCCCACGTTTACGTACAATGAACTCATGGATATTTCTTTGGTACTCTGGGTTATAACCCCATATTACCCTATCCAGTTTGTTCCCCAAATTGTGGCTTTCGCCAGGGGGAAGCTCTTTCAGGGTGGCTCCTGTCGCCAACGGATTTTTGCTCCACAGAAACATTTTTTGCATATTTATTTTTCATGTAAAAAACAACCATTTAGGAAACAAAAGCAACCTAAATTATCCTTATAATCTCATCATTTTGACACAGTTGGTTAGCATTTTGGTGTTCACGTTTTTGAAATATAGCTTTTAAAGAATATCTGCTTCATTACTGCACATGATTTCTTAAACATGACTGCCATTTTTTTCCAACTATGTAGTGTTTATCAGATGCATATGTCAGAACACCTTAAGAAAAGCTCTCTGGAGGCAGATTTTGTGCCTCCCCCACCCCCTGGTCACTGAGTCTCAATCCTCTCATCTGTAAAAGAGAGGAAGTGATGATATGTTTTTCACAAAACTTAACAAAGCAGCGCACAGTTGATTAAGATCAAGGACTTGAAATAGATGGCCTCAGTATAAATCCTGACATTGCCACTTATTGGTTAGCAAACCCTGGGCAAGGTACTTGATTTCTCTTTGCCTCTCTTTCATCTGTAAAGTGGGAAAACAAAAAGCTTTGCTTTCAATATTGTTGGAGGACAAAATGCATTCAGTGGTGTTCAGTGCTTAGTCCACACAAGTGTTCAAAGTCAGCTATTGTTACTGACTCTGGGTAGATCTTCATGGCTGGGCTTATAACCTAACTTTAAGTACACAGTCAACCCCTCCATCTCAACGCCTCCATACAGGAGGGGCGCAGCATTTATTAACGCCTGTGTGTGCACACATTCACAATGGCTGTCAGCAAAACACAGCTGACACCACTTCCTAAGGTGGCGGACAAATGACTACACGCATATAAACAAGATCAGAGCTACATCTCTGATTTTATCCGGAGTCTACGTGTCATCTCCTGTTTAGCTTCTTTTTCCTCACTTTTGGGCTTCCTTGGTGGCTCAGATAGTAAAGAATCGGGTTTGATCCCCGGATCGGGAAGATCCTTTGAAGAAGGGAATGGCTACCCTCTTCAATGTTCTTAACTGGAGAATTCCATGGACAAAGGAGTCTGGTTGGCTACAGTCCATGGGGTCACAATGAGTTGGACATAACTAAGTGACAAACACACTTTTATTACACACTTGTATTTGACAAGTTAAAATTACATACATTTAAAGAGGTACAGGGGCTTCCCTGGTGGCTCAGAGGTTAAAGCGTCTGCCTCCAATGCGGGAGACCCGGGTTCGATCCCTGGGTCGGGAAGATCCCCTGGAGAAGGAAACGGTAACCCACTCCAGTACTCTTGCCTGGAGAATCCCATGGACAGAGAAGCCTGGTAGGCTACAGTCCACGGGGTCGCATAGAGTCGGACACGACTGAGCGACGGAACGGAACGGAAGGAGGTACAACGAGATGGTTTGACATGTATTTAACCTTCTGTAGGGGGAACACATGGAGAAGGAAATGGCAGCCCACTCCAGTGTTCTTGCCTGGAGAGTCCCAGGGACGGGGGAGCCTGGTGGGCTTCCGTCTATGGGGTCGCACAGAGTCGGACACGACTGAAGCGACTTAGCAGCAGCAGCAGCAGGGGGAACACATGTGAATTTATAAAGAATGAAACCATGGTATTTATTCATAACAGAAACATTATACTATGACTTTGTATCTAAACCCAGAAGTGTACATCCCCAAACTGGTTCTTTGGGGGTATTTTTATCAAAGACTTTCAGTGTGATCTTTCAGCAATTCTCAGCCTTCATGCTTTCCTTCTCCCTTTTTATTTTGAGACCAAAGCACTAGCCCATATCCAACCCCCTGCTGCCCACTGGTCTTACAGGTTCTCATACTCATCACAGCATCCAGTTGGCAGCAGTGCTTAAGAAAGATGTTGTCTAAGGACTTTCCTGGTGCTCTCACTGCTGAGGGCCTGGCTTCAATGCCTAGTCAGGGAACTAGATCCCACATGCCACAACTAAAAACAAGATCCTGAGTGCCACAACTAGTGATTTTGCATGCTGCAACTAAAACCGGTCACAGCCAAATAAATATGTTCGTTCGTTTTAAAAAAAGAAAGATGTAGTCCATACTAATTATTAAATGTTGTTAACAATCCACCTGACTTCCCTTGTGAGGCTGGGTCCAGACACCCTTAGGACTGTTCCTCTTTCTTGGCAGTGGGAAGAACACAGGTCTTGCAGTAAGGCAGATGACAGAATTCTGAAACTAGTTGTTTCCCCACTTTGCAAGATTTTTGTAAGGATTAAGTGAGGAAGTACACGGACCATTTAGTCTAGTCTGCCACCCAGAGGTGTGCAATGATCCCGTTTTTCCTTCACCCTCCAGATTCAACACAGTGATGCCTTGGGACCTGCTACTTGCACTCATTCGTGCAGTCTCAATTCACTCCATCGTGCTTCAGGAGAAGGTCCCACCAGCATTCTCAGTTTGAAAACTACTCCCTACCCCTGGGCACCAGGAGGAAAGTGTCCAAGGGACTAACTGCCCAAAGGACTAACACTGCAAATTCAGTGGCTTTCAGATTCATGCTTTTGGAACACTCTGTTCAAGTGAAATCACTCTTGGAAACTTGGTATAAACAAAATAGTTTACAAGGTCATTTTATTCACATTATTTTATAAATTCATACCTATAATTGATTCAATCTATAATTGAATGCAACCTATTAATATGACATTCACAACTAGATGCTTTGATGACACACATGAGAAATCTGGGGTTAGAGATGGCAGCTGCAAACTCGCCAACCACAGAGTTGAATTCTGCCTCTTGTTTTGATGGCATAGAACCAATAAAATTCCTATTCACAGAGAAAATAAAAACCACCGCTCATGCTCTTCATGATTAATATAGGGCCAGACATACCTAAGTGGACGTCCTTGGTCGCTCAGATGGTAAAGAATCTGCCTGCAATGCTGGAAACCCGAGTTCAATCCCTAGATTGGGAAGAAGGGAATGTTCTTGCCTGGAGAATTCCATGGACAGGGGAGCCTGGAGGGCTACAGTCCATGGGGTTGCAAAGAGTCGGACATGACTGAGTGACTAACACACACATGCACACCTAAAAACTACCTATGACGCATCATCACATGGGACAGCTACGCTGGCCCCCTATTATCACACAAGCCGACATCTGAACGAGACCTGATCAGCATGTGCACCTGAGCCAAGCCTGGACGTCCTCTCAGAGTATCACATCAGTGTAGTGATGAAACTTTCTGTGCAACTGTGAGTGATTAAAAAACAAACTCATGGGTGAATATAAATATAGAAATACCAGTGCCGAACTACATCCTTCTAGTCAATGACTAGAGACATTTAGGAGACATTACATGGGCACAGAAATGACAAAGGATTATACTAAGCACTGTACAAACATCAGTTACTTGGCAGCACAAGATAGGTTAATGTCTATCACTGAGCACTCAGACTGTTCTGCCTCCATGCTATGCTCACTGCAGATAGCCCTTCCTGATTTCCCGCGATTCAGGTGAAATGTCCCTCAAGTCCTGCCTGGAGGAGGGCAGCCTCCTCCTCTTCAGCTGCTCTTCATCCTTTATTAGTGTAACTCTAAGAAGCCTGCCTTCACGGTGTTCTGTGGACTGCTCCAGCAAAGACCTGCTCCAGGCTCAAAGTCTCCTCTCTCTACCAGTTTCTTGAGTAAAGGCTCCAGCCTTAGTACCTAAGCAGATAATTTTCTCCCTCCTGCTGGTAAGTGGTCAGGTATTTGACCTGCAACTCCCAGAGCCTGCAGGCAATCAGGAGTTGTGATTAGATTGTTTATCTGGA
Organism: Moschus berezovskii; assembly: GCF_049115385.1. Taxonomy (NCBI): domain Eukaryota; kingdom Metazoa; phylum Chordata; class Mammalia; order Artiodactyla; family Moschidae; genus Moschus; species Moschus berezovskii. The sequence continues at coordinate 12,278,487 of NC_142480.1, read as the reverse complement.
GAACAAGAATGACACCGGATGCTGGGTCTCTGAAGCTCTCTAGCAATCGCCTTATTTTTTCAACATCTTACGTCTTTCATATCCTCAGCATTTGAGTAGTATGAAACAGCCAGGATTCAAACTCTTCTTCTTCTGGCTCTGGAGGATCACTGCCTGAGAAAACTTTCAGTTTTTTGTATTTCAGGTGTTGCAGAACAGGCTGAAGAGCCTAATGGACTGCCTGTGCCAACAAAAGGGCCTGCATTCCTAGAATCACATCCTGCTACTGCTGCTAAGTCACTTCAGTCGTGTCCAACTCTGTGTGACCCCATAGACGGCCTCCTACCAGGCTCCCCCGTCCCTGGGATTCTCCAGGCAAGAACACTGGAGTGGGTTGCCATTTCCTTCTCCGATGCAGGAAAGTGAAAAGTGAAAATGAAGTCGCTCAGTCGCGTCCGACTCTTAGCGACCTCATGGACTGCAGCCTACCAGGCTCCTCCGTCCATGGGATTTTCCAGGCAAGAGTACTGGAGTGGGGTGCCATTGCCTTCTCCGAGAATCACATCCTAGTCTAGATCAAAGGGTCGTTTCCGTAGCAAGAGCTCTGGTAAACTTACCCAGTGTCACGCCCTCCCCCTCTAAGAGTTCATTTAATCTGCTTAAAAATTCACTATCTGGGTCGGGGGCTTAATGATCACTCTACAGGCACCCCCGCCTCCGGGTATCTCCTTAGGGACCAGAGCAAGACTTGTCTCCTCAGAAAGTCCTATTAAGGCTACATTCCTGATCTCATCCCTCCGGGACATCCTCTCGAGGAGTCGGCACTTCCCCAAGGGGGCTACACCAGCTCATAGATTTCTGCCACATGACAGGTCTGGGCGATGCCCGCAACCAACGGCGCTTACGGCGAGTTCACGTCCATCCCCCTACACCAGTCTCCTAAGAGCCTCAGCGTCATGGTGCCCCAAACACCAGATTTAAATTCCCATTTTTCCCACACCATTGACACCACCGCAATTCACAGTATTCCTCCGCCGTACCAGAGTTAAGTCTGGTTAACGTCCGGAGTTCCGACGGGCTGCGAGGACGAGGCAGTCAGGTCAGCTTGAAGGTGTCGCTGAATGACCCGAGACTCGAGCCCGGAGAAGGCCCGCGCACCCGCGTCTGCGGCCAGCCCCTCGGCGGCAAGCAGTCACCGGAGCCTCTCGGGGCCTCGGGTCTAGCTGTCGGTGTGAGTCCATCGCCGGCAGCCGAAGCACCAGGGCCTGCTCGCGACGCTTCCCGGACCGCCAGGCCCGAGGAACGCGAGGGGCGGCCTCTCCTCCGCTCGCTGAGCACCCGAGGGGGATACCAGAGGCGCGCCGGGGGAGCAGCTGACCGCCCGACGCTGCGGGGCTTTCCGCGGGGCGGAGCAGCTGGGGGGTCAGAGCCGCGAGCGAAGCACCAGGGCGAAGCTTCGAGGACGGCTGAAGCGGCCAGGCTCGCACGGCCGCCCACCAGAAGGGGGTCTGCCCCGACTCGCGCCTCCACTTTAGCCAGCGAGCCAGCGGGAGCCGACCGGAGCGCGCCGGAGGAGGCGGTGCCGCGGCCGGACGCCGCCGACACGGCCGGGTCTCTCGGGGGCGGGGCACGCGCGCTTCCGGCCCGAGCCGGAAGCCCCGAGTGAGGCAGCATCCGGGACGGCGGGCGGGCCAACCCGGACCGGAGGTGAGGCCCGGGACCTGCCCAGCTCTGCAGCCTCGGCCGGGGGCCGCTGCCCGGCGCTGGGCTTTCGGCGCTGCACGGCGGAGAGGCCCGGGTCTGGCGCCGCCTGCGCAGCCCTGGTCGCGGCCGGCGGTCCCTGCTGCGCGACAGGGGGCGGGGCCAGCTGCAGGGAAGGCCCGCGTGTCGGGGGAAGCCTCCCGGCCGGGCCGAGCAACACCGGCTGGGGCTCGGGCAGCAGCGACAGGGGCCAGCCCGCCGCGTGACCGGCTGCAGTCACGCTGTGCTTAATCACACTTAGTCTTTGCTCCAGGCTGGCCGTGCTCACCATTCTCCCAGCCGGTGACCCCGGGGGATTTCTTATGGTGGCTTTTTCTCTGAAATGCCAAAGCCACCCGATTATTCAGAACTGAGTGACTCTTTAACGCTTGCCGTGGGAACAGGAAGATTTTCGGGACCACTGTAAGTGTTTAAGAGTTACTGTCTTAACTTGGGGGCTCCGACATAGGTTTGACTTGAAAAACCAAGCGTTCATGTCTGCAGCAATACTGTTAAATCAGAAAGTATTTGAACTGTTAACAGTGAAATGTTCCGTGGGAAATTAATTACAATTTAAGGGGCGGGGTGCTGGACCTGTTTAAGTCAGATATAGTGATTTGTCTGTGGGCTTCAACAAAAAGCATGCTCAATATATGATTAAACTTTATTATATCTATTACTTAAAACAACCTGCAAGTTGTTTACATTTCTTAATAGATGCAAATTTAGTTTTTTAAAACCTCAAATATGTTATGGGGAAAAAGTTAAGTACATTTGGAATAGTTGCCATGACAGCATTACTAGACCCTAACTGTTGTTGTTTTTAACTGGAAGGCACAGAGCATGGAGAATGATGAATTTCCGTCAGCGGATGGGATGGATCGGAGTGGGACTGTATCTATTAGCAAGTGCAGCAGCATTTTACTACGTTTTTGAAATCAATGAGACTTACAACAGGCTGGCCTTGGAACACATTCAACAGCACCCAGAAGAGCCCCTTGAAGGAACCACGTGGACACACTCCTTGAAAACTCGGTTACTCTCCCTGCCTTTTTGGTTCTGGACAATTGTTTTTCTGATACCTTACTTACAGATGTTTTTATTCCTTTACTCTTGTACAAGAGCTGACCCCAAAACGGTGGGCTACTGTATTATTCCCATATGCTTGGCAGTTATATGCAATCGCCACCAAGCATTTGTCAAGGCTTCTAATCAGATCAGCAGACTACAACTGATTGACACATAAAATCCGTCATCGTTTTTTCCTTACAAGTACAAAACTGCCAGTACGATATGGAGCCTGATCACAAGACTGCAGTTTCTTCACAGATCTCAGGAAGTTGTGGTGGGGCAGAAGCTTTTTAAAGAATGTGGCTAGGGGGCTAACTTTATCTGAATAATGAATTTTTAGGTAAAGACTGAGAATCAGTACTACAAAATCATGTGGATGACTTCAGATTTTACGAGTAAAATTTCATCTGTTATTTGCATTCCTTAGAAACTTGAATAAGTACCTGGACTCATATTTTTATTTTACTGTGCAACATAGTGATAACTCAGAAAATTTTCCTTTGGGGGAAAAATGAATATGAACATTTCCATTGTGCTTAATGTAAAATGGTCCAAACATGGTCATAAAATTTAAATTTTATACAATTACTTGGCTTGTTTTAAAATTCTTCAAACTAAAACACCAGTTCATCCCAATGTAGCTAAGGCACTATGCTCGTTTGCTATCAGCTTGTGAGAAATTGGTATGAAATTATTGAGGTGATGGGTGTCTTGAGAAGCAAAATGTGATCTTCCTTTTGGTAATGCTACGGGCGCTATTCATTAGCTAGAATTATTAATGCAACTTTAAAAAAAAAACTACTTGGGAAAAGACTATTTGAAAGCTGAGCAATCTAACACATAGAAATGGAAACAAGGTGTTCAATGAAAATAGTCCAATCCCTGTCAGATGTGTGCTACCTAAACAATGCTCTCAAGTCACCATCCCTCTGATTTTCTTTTCTGCCTAAAGTCTAGTCTTCAGGCGATAGGTTAACTGCATGAAGATGTGATCCCTGTACTGCCTCTTTTGCATTTGTACTCACTACCTCATGTCTGGTAACAATACAAATAACTGAAAAATGGAAAACTAGATTTTAGGAATTTTTCTTTTTTTTTTCTGGGTGAGATCAAGATATATTTTTATAGTTATGTCATCAATACCAGATAAATGTTTTACACTGATTTTTAATAAGAATCATAACATTTTTTTGTGCTTCTCTTGGGCTCTATTCTAAGAGCTTTAACATGAATCAACTCATGTAGTCCTCCAACAGCCCTATGAGATAAGTTATTATTATCCAGATTTTACAGATAATGACAGTGAGCTGAAGTTCTGTAACTTGCCGAAGGTCACACAGCCAAGAAGCAAAGCCAGAGCCTAACCCGGCATCTGATGCCTTCATTCCTAATCCCTGAGCTGTAGGGCTTCTCACAGGTGACAGACGTTTCAGCACTGGGTACTGTCTGCCTAACCTTGCTAATAAATGGAGAAGAACTAAGAAAGGTTTTTCTCAATTTGTATGAGCTACTGAAAACCAGAAAGTTTCCAAGCAGCTTCAAGTCAGGTTTGACCAGAATGGAAGGCTGGGCATTCCATAGGAAGCTTTTGCTTGAAAGATAAAGCAGGTGCCCTTGTAACTCAGGAGAGGCACAGTCAGATTCTTCTCCAGTAGTCCATTTCTCTCCTTTACTACTTCCAAAGGTCTAGTTACTGAAATGTTTTTTGCTACAAGACACTAATACACTGAGTCTTCAAATTAAGCAACAGTGTGAAATACGTGTTTTTACAAGGGTCAGGTAACCAAATCACTTGCATCTTTTGAGTACTTACTAAAAGTATGCATGGCTGCAGACAGATCCCTGAGATATACACATTCATGCTGCGTGAGAGTTCTACGATGCAAGTATGTGTTGGTACTAGTACCACTTCACAGAAAAGGAAAACACGGAAGCCTGAGGCACACAGAATTAATACTTGCTGTCAGTCACACCGCTAGTGGAAGAGCCAGGATTTGAACCCAGTATATCTGGCTTCAGACCTCCAGCTATATCATTCTACTATACTGCTTATCAAAAAAAGGACATAATTTAAGAAAAGTCACTGCACAGTTTCTTGTTTTATTTATTTGATTTGTCCTGAGGCAGTGCTAGTTTGGAAATTGTTTAAGAAGAGATGAACATTATTTCCATCACTTTTTGTTTGTGAGTTTGCTATTTGTCTTGTAAAGTAGTAATTCCTTATTTACTTTATTCCTTATTTTATTGAGGTAGACTTTCTTAGACTTAAAATTTTGGTATTTTGGAATTTGCTAAGTAAACAGTCCATCGCTTTTTCTTTTTTCCCCCTTTTTTTTGCCATGCAGAGCACCATGCAGGATTTTCATTCCCCAACCAGGGATTGAACCTGTGTTCCCTACAGTAGGGGCATGGAGTCCTAACCACTGGACTGCCAGGGAATTTGGGGACATTTTCTGGTTTTAAAGACACTACATGGAGAAGGAAATTGCAACCCACTCCAGTGTTCTTGACTGGGAAATCCCATGAACAGAGGAACCTGGCTTCCATGGGGTCATGTTTAAAGAGTCAGACATGACTGAGGGAAGGAAACGGTCCCATGAAAGTTAAGGCACTTGCCAAAGGCCCCTCTAGAGCCTGCAATCACAACTACTAAGCCCACGCACCCTAGAGGCTGTGCTCCACAAGAGAAGCCACCATGATGAGAAGCCCACACACCGCAACTCTCCCACATACTGCACCTAGAGAGTAGCCTGTTTGCCGCAACTAGAGAAAAGCCCATGCAGCAACTGAAGACCCTACACAGCCAAAAATAAAGAGATAAAGTCATTAAAAAAATAACAAACAATACAGTTCTTAGAATTTGATTCTACTTCAAAAAAAGCTTTCATAATTAAAAAGCTTTTCTTTGGGGAAGTGGAATCATCAGATAAAGTGCTCTGAAGTGACAGCACCCAGAGACTAATCAAACGTGTATGTTTGTTCACCATGAGTTGTGCTAAAGTCTTTGTTAAAATTATCTACTGTTGATAACATTCTGAATCTCTAAACCACTGGCAGAAAAGGTTACCACAATACCACATGACTCATTTTTGCATCAAATAAGTGCCATACTTTATAAGTTCTCCAATACGTTTATAATGTTCTACATAATTCTAGGCCATGGTTGGGAATCATCATGCATTGATATTTTTATTCTGGTCTAAGGCACTGAGTGGATCTTGAACTGTGTCTGAATATTAGAATCACTCAAGGAAATAAAGTGCAAAACTCCTCATATAAATAATGCCAGGGTCCCTTCCCAGCTATCAATCCCCAAGAGAGGGGCCAAGGCAATCATGTTTTGAGAGCTCTTCAAGCAAGTCTGTTAGGGTTGAGAGTCACTGGGCTGGACTGTTGTTGTTTTATTTCTTTTGGGCCAGGGGTTTTTATGCACCATAAAGCCTCAACTGTTTACTCATTGAGAGCTCTCTTTGGAACAGCATTAACAAACATTTCATGGTAAGCTCATGCCAGCTGTTTGAATTCTGCAAATCTTAAAGATGTCTATATATTCTTTTTCAAAATATTTTTTTCCCAAGGTTTAAATACACTTGTTACAAGGGGCCCTACTGAGCAGAGCCTTATAAACTAATATGTGTGGTCCCAGGATGTCAGCCATGGAGAGAGGTCATGAAGGTCAGATGCAGAAGGTCCTTGTAACTGAGGGCCAAGTTCTAGGGGAGGCCAGCCAGGAATGCAGTAGACATGATCAGTTCAGGCTGGGAGTGGTCAGGTTACAGATAAAGGAGAGGACTCCTGCTTCTTGTCATTCTCCAGGTGTGGCAAGGTCCAGGCCCAGGCAGGAGCAAACAGGAAGCAGGAGGGGAGCCAAGTGGCAACATCCACGGTCCTGAGCTGCTCCTGTAGTGGTCTGGAATGGATCTGGGCACAGGACACTGGGAGCTGCAGGCCGGGCATGTCAGGACCCTCAGTGGCAGGGATGTCAGTGTAGACAGGACCACACCAGGTAGACTGCAGACAGCTGCCAGCGCAAGCTCATGGTGGGGAATGAGTCTTTATTTTCTGATTCCTATTTGTCCAATTTATCCTGAATACGCTTCTTGACGGTTTTTGTCTCTGACTCTTATCAAAGTCACTCTCTTGTCAACAGGTTGCCAGTCATTTACATATAGCTAAACCCAGTGGTCAAGTCTCAAGTCTTCAAATTACTTTTTTTGGCCATGCCATTCCTTGGGGGATCTTGGTTCCCTGACCAGAGACTGAACCCACACGCTTGGCACTGAAAGCATGGAATCCTAACCACTGGACCACCAGGGAACTCCCCCTCAAATTACTTTTGGACACACTCCCTTGTCCTTGAAGTATTTTCTTCTGTTGGCTTCTGGAACAGTACTGCTCAATAGAATTTTAGTGATGATGGAAATGTCCTCTATCTGTCCTGTTCCTGTCAAAAGACAGAAGCCACAGGAAAAGAGCCCTTGAGATGCGGCTAGTGTGACTGAGGAACTGAATTTTACATTTTAATTCAACAGCCACATGTGGCTAAATAGCCCAATTCTAGATACTTTTCTATTAGTCTTCTGCCTCACTAGCTTTTCCTATGCCCTTTGCTAGTTCCTCTTTGGGGCACCTACTCAATTTCTAACAGATGGCATGCCCACGTTCTCTTTTCTACTCCCCTGTCATCTTATCCAGGCTCATGGCTTTAAAACCCAAATTTCTAACCTGAGCTCCAGTCTTGAATAGCTAACCACCTACCTGATATTTACTAAGGTATCTTACCAGGCACCTGCAATTTAACCTACTTAAAACATGCGGTGAGGGATCATTTAAAAATGTTACTCTTCTCAAAAATCCTTCTACTGTTTCCCTTTTCAGAATAAAAGTCAAAGTCCTTAACATGGCACACAAAGTTCTAAGTGGTTCCTAACTTCATTTTCTACTACCCCCTCCATCCCTTGCTCCATGCCACCCACACTGGTCTTCGAGCTGATTCTAGAACAAGCCAGAAAAACATGTTTCAGGGCCTCTGGGCTCGGTGTAGCTTCTGCTTGGGTGCTTAGCTCTGACCAGCTCCATCATGTTCTTTAGACCTCTGTTCAACCGTCAGCTTAGTGAGGCTGACTCTGACCACCCCCATCATGTTCTTTAGACCTCTGTTCAACCCTCAGCTTAGTGAGGCTGCCTCTGACCACCCTATTTAAAATCAACCATCTGCCTCCCCTGCTTTTCTCCAGAGCACTTCCCATCATATGACATGTTACACATTTTGTCAGAATCTAAATTCCATAAGGGCAGGCACTTGTCTGTTCATGTCATGCAGCCTATGCCCAGAACAGTGCCTGGCACCTAGTAGGTGCTTAGTAATTACTTACTACATGAATGATTTTTACTGCCACTCGACAACTCTCTCACTAGGCTACAAAACAATCTACTTCGCTCTCCAGAGGTTATTGAGTGCATGGATTTCCCTTGTGGCTCAGATGGTAAAGAACCTGCCTGCAATGCAGGAGACCTGGGTTCAATCCCTGGCTCGGGAAGATCCCCTGAAGAAGGGAATGGCTTCCCATGCCAGTATTCTTGCTTGGAGAATTCCATGGACAGAGGAACCTGGCAGGCTACAGTCTATGGTGTTGCAGAGAGTCAGACACTACTGAGGGACTAACACTTTCCAAACAAAAACAAAGTGCATAGCATAATGTGTCACATGTTCTAGGTAAGTTTGGTTATTAAGCTCTTTCAGGTTTCAGCATGTGGGGATAATTTCTTTTCAAGGCCAAGATTTAAAATGAGTCTCCCAATTTAGTTTTGCCAACGATTCTTGCGATGTTGGCTGTCTAGGGATTTTTCTTACTGATGCAAGAAAAACAAAGACCACATTCACAAACAAGGTTTTCAGAGTCACCACTTAGAATTTCTTAAATTACAATCATGAAGACAATGGTTTCCTAAACCACCAAACAAATGCAGCAAGTATCTTGACAACCTCTTAAAGCTACAGAGTACACTTTTGGTACTCTGGTATCAGGGGGCAATATCTTGGCCCTAAAAAACACTCACTTAAACTAGTAATGGTGCCTCTAGAAGTTACTTCTATTCCCAGCAGAATTTTGGCATGAGAGTAAATTTCTATTTAAAACTGTACCTAATAGCCTTGTGCTGCTCCAATGTGAGCTGCTACTTTTTAAAAGATATAAATAGAGGCTTACTGTCTAGCATTCACTGTTTCCTGGACCATGTCTTTAAATAGAGCAATTCTGATCCCAAAGGTCACCTGAGAACTGGAATAGTTACAGTAACACTGGGAAATTCTTTTTATACTTTGAGAATAATGCACTCACTAGAGGGTTACAGCTTTTTATACAGTTGTAATGGACTGTATAAATTCACCAATGCAATGGACATCAACTTTGGCAAACTCCAGGAGATGGTGAGGGACAGGGAGGCCTGGCGTGCTACAGTCCATGGGGTTGGAAAGAGTCAGACACAATTGAACAATAGAGGGTTACAGCTAGTCCCATCAGCTTTAGAAATACCTCCTCTTTTATTAAAGTTACCCTATCTCGTATTTAGCTCAGCTCTCCTAACCTCTTTAGAAACTCTATTCCCCTTCTGACATAACAGTAGTCAAATGGGAAATGTGGACATTCTTAAGCCTGGATTGCTTAATTTCTGGCCTGAATTATTTACACAACAATGTTTTAAGCTGTTAATGTGGCTGAACTGCCCTTGTTTAAAAACCATGGGGGCATACGACCCAGCAATCCCACTGCCTGGCATACACACCAAGGAAACCAGAATTGAAAGAGACACGTGTACCCCATTGTTCATCACAGCACTGTTTACAATAGCTAGGACATGGAAGCAACCTAGATGTCCATCGGCAGATGAATGAATAAGAAAGCTGTGATACATAAACACAATGGAATATTACTCAGCTATTAAAAAGAATGCATTTCAATCAGTTCTAATGAGGTGGATGAAACTGGAGTTTACTATACAGAGTGAAGTCAGAAAGAAAAACACCAATACAGTATATTAACGCATATATATGGAATTTAGAAAGATGGTAACGATGACCCTACATGCAAGATAGCAAAATAGACACAGATGTGAAGAACAGACTTCTGGACTCTGTGGGAGAAGGTGAGGGTGGGATGATTTGACAGAATAGCATTGAAACATGTATATTACCATATGTGAAACAGATCTCCACTCCAGGATCGATGCCTGAGACAGGATACTCAGGGCCGGTGTACTGGGATGACCCTGAGAGATGGAATGGGGAGGGAGGTAGGAGGTGGGTTTAGGATGGGGTAAATATGTACACCCATGGCTGATTCACGTCAATGTATGGCAAAAACCGCTACTATACTGTAAAGTAATTAGCCTCCAATTAAAATAAATAAATTTTTTTAAAAAAAAGCATGGGGGGCTTCCCTGGTGGCTCAGTGGTAAAGAATCTGTATGTCGATGCAGGAGATACGGGTTTGATCCCTGATCTAGGAAGAGCCCACATGCTGTGAAGCAACAAAGAATATTGCATCAAAACTTTTGAGCTTTTGGTCTGAAAAGTAAAAAAATAATACTGTGTTGTGGTTTTAATTTTCATTTCTTTGAAGTGAAATTTCTATTGTCTTTCTGACTGGTACACGTGAGAGCTATAAAAGGCATATTAGTTCTTGGTCATTTCTGTTGAAAACACTAAATACTTTACCCTACTTTGTCTTTTAACCTCATTTACAGAATGTTCAGAAATGCTTATTACCATATAAATGTATTTATTAATCTTTTCTATCACAGTGTGTGGATTTCTAAAAGTCTTGTTTAGGTATCCTTACTCACTCTGATACTATTAAAAAAAAAAAAACCCAGTCCATTTTCTTTTAGTACTTCTGTGAGTTTGTGTTTTTTCTAATATTATTTTATACACTAAAAATCTTGAATCTACCTGAAATTATGTTCAAAGTAGTGAGAAAACCCAACTTTATCACAAAAACTAACCAACTTGTTTCTCATTTGTTATTTTACAAATATCCTCCAATTTCTTTAATAATTCTACATGCTAATCTTATTATATACTTAAATATGCAAGATGAAATCACAAAATGATCATAATTTCCCCGAACATGTTCTTTTTAACTACCACAGTTACATAATTGCAAACTCTAGTACAGTTTTAACTGTGGTGCTCAGCTGCCCACCAGGGTAAGTTCAAACAGGAATTTACTGTAATCATTTTATCACAACATAGTGGTTGAGAGTGAGTTAAAAAGCCTATGTTTTCAGGATGTTTTGTGTATGCGCCTCACTGCAGTATGTTATATGTCATCATATCACTAATTGTAGTATGTTAGTGTATAAAAAATGATACACTATATTTGTAAAATGAATTAATTCTACTGAGGAATAGGTGTAACTTTAATAGGCTAAATAGGATCTAGATAAAAGGACTACAAAATAAACTAAAGAGCCACATATGTCTCCAACCGATTGTCCCATTTGGAAGAAAACATAAACGCTGTCTTCTTAAAAAACTACAAGTCTTCTCAATAAAAGTTTTTTAAAAATTGAGCAGCTTGAAGAAATAATTCTAATAAAGTACACTTTATAACATGAGGGAGTCAGTACAGGGGGCTAGGCTCCACAGAAACATGTAGTGTGAGGCCTAACATCTCAGAAGCCAAGAAAGTTCCGCTGGAGGAAATGTTTAAATGTTCAAACTTCCTAACTAATATTGTAGCCAAGCAACAACAACCTATTATAAAAGAGTAAAAGTTCTTGTCCTTGGTCACAGAACTTTACTGAAGTATTTCTTAATGTGACACAAAGCACTTATTTTTATTTTTTTTATTTTTTTAATTAATTTATTTTATATTGGAGGCAAATTATTTTACAATATTATACTGGTTGGTTTTGTCGTACATTGACATGAATTCGCCCCAGGTCTACATAAGTTCCACTTACTTTTAGAACACACATCTATTTGTATATGCCCATGTATTTCACATTTAGAACTTCGTATTTCATATTTTAAAAGATTATCTCAGTCTACTAGCTTCAAGCTTATTTTTAGGTAGGACTGTGGGGTTGCCTTTCTTGTATGAAAGTAAAGTTGCAGGGCTGTTTCAGACATTAACTGTGTCCTGTATGCCTGTGGCTATTGTTATTACCTTTCAAGGGCAGCAGATTAGAAAATCAGCAAGGCATTTCTCTTCTACTGGTTCTTCAAACTAGTCCCTCACACCTTCAAAACCTTTTTTGTCATTCATGTGGCTCACTTATGAAGACAGTATTAGAATCAGAAAAAGATCCATCAGACGTATAACCCAGACCTCCAAACACCAGACCACAAGGATGAATATCTTGGTATTTCTTCTTTATAAACATATTTACTAAACAAAGGAGATAAAATGTTCAGGAACAAAGTTCAGGTATTACTTTAAAACTATTAACTATATTAATTTTACAGGTTACATTGTTTTTTTAAAATTATTTAATTTGGCTGTGCCGGGTCTTAGTTGCAGCACTCCGGATATTTAGTTGCAGCATGTGGTATCTAGTTCCCTGACCAGGGATTGAAACCAGGCCCCGTGCACTGGGAGCTTGGAGTCTTAACCACTGGATCACCAGGGAAGTCACAAGTTTTTTTAAGGAATGTATAAAGATAAAAGATTATTGTAAATCAGTAACTGACCTGTAGTTCCAATAGTAGAGACATATCACAAACTAAACAAACAAGGTAATTTCTGACTATTTGTAACTTTTCCTAGTTGGTATTGTTTTAATTACATAAGAGTACTTGGTAGAAGCCTGATGTTCTCAGTAAAAAAATACTTTAAACATATAAAAAGGTGAGTAAATTCAATTTCCTTAATACCATGTACTTTGTAAGCTACAGATTTCAGAATGTGTAACTGCGAAAGTACTATGGTAATCTTTTAAAGGCTGTGTATTCTCCAAGCCAGGCTTCAGCAGTATATAAACCGTGAACTCCGAGATGTTCAAGCAGGTTTTAGAAAAGGCAGAGGCACCAGAGATCAAATTGCCAACATCCGCTGGATCATGGAGAAAGCAAGAGAGTTTCAGAAAAACATCTATTTCTGCTTTATTGACTATGCCAAAGCCTTTGACTGTGTCGATCACAATAAACTGTGGAACATTCTGAAAGAGATGGGAATCCCAGACCACCTGACCTGCCTCTTGAGAAACCTGTATGCAGGTCAGGAAGCAACTGTTAGAACTGGACATGGAACAACAGACTGGTTCCAAATAGGAAAAGGTGTACGTCAAGGTTGTATATTGTCACCTTGCTTATTTAACTTATATGCAGAGTACATCATGAGGAGCGCTGGGCTGGAAGAAGCACAAGCTGGAATCAAGATTGCCGGGAGAAATATCAATAACCTCAGATATGCAGATGACACCACCCTTATGGCAGAAAGTGAAGAGGAACTCAAAAGCCTCTTGATGAAAGTGAAAGAGGAGAGTGAAAAGGTTGGCTTGAAGCTCAACATTCAGAAAACAAAGATCATGGCATCTGGTCCCGTCACTTCATGGGAAATAGATGGAAAAACAGTGGAAACAGTGTCAGACTTCGTTTTTTTGGGCTCCAAAATCACTGCAGATGCTGATTGCAGCCATGAAATTAAAAGACGCTTGCTCCTTGGAAGGAAAGTTATGACCAACCTTGATAGTATATTAAAAAGCAGAGACATTACTTTGCCAACCAAGGTCCGTCTAGTCAAGGCAATGGTTTTTCCTGTGGTCATGTATGGATGTGAGAGTTGGACTGTGAAGAAGGCTGATCGCCGAAGAATCGATGCTTTTGAACTGTGGTGTTGGAGAAGACTCTTGAGAGTCCCTTATACTGCAAGGAGATCCAACCAGTCCATTCTAGAGGAGATCAATCCTGGATGTTCATTGGAGGGACTGATGCTAAAGCTGAAACTGCAATACTTTGGCCACCTCATGCGACGAGTTGACTCACTGGAAAAGACTCTGATGCTGGGAAAGGTTGGGGGCGGGAGGAGAAGGGGACGACGGAGAATGAGATGGCTGGATGGCATCACCGACTCGATGGACATGAGTTTGAGTGAACTCCGGGAGTTGGTGATGGACAGGGAGGCCTGGCGTGCTGTGATTCATGGGGTCGCGGAGAGTCGGACACGACTGAGCGACTGAACTGACTGACTGATATAACCCACTTCTGCCAGTAAGTTCTGTAACTCAGGGAAAATACCTAAGATTCAATGCATCTCTGAGTAAATCATATAATCTGTAAGGTTACGTCCAACTCTAAAATTCTGTGACTATTTGTGTTTCAATAGGTACCTGTTACTTGATTTTATTCTCTGTAGTTTAGCTATCAAAATGAATCATGAAACATTTATATGTGTAGTAAATGAAAAATACCTTAGTCCCTCTGACAAGCAGAAAAAGAATACATACACACACATTTTAGGAATATATACATATATGTATTCATAGGATCTGATAGTTCCTTGTTAAGCAAAATCAAAGTCTGACTACAGAATGACATGAAATATCTTAAGTTACAGTCAACACAGGTTGCTTACCTAAAGACTTATATCCGTGTTAACATAAACAGCATATTACCAGCATAAAAGCACACCCCAATGGGACTCTCTTAAGGTGTAAGTAAAACATCTATCCGGAGAAGGCAATGGCAAGCCACTCCAGTACTCTTGCCTAGAAAATTCCATGGATGGAGGAGCCTGGTAGGCTGCAGTCCATGGGGTCGCCTAAGGGTCAGACACGACTGAGCGACTTTGCTTTCACTTTTCACTTTCCACTTTCACACACTAGAGAAGGAAATGGCAACCCACTCCAGTGTTCTTGCCTGGAGAATCCCAGGGACAGGGGAGCCTTGTGGGCTTCCGTCTATGGGGTCACACAGAGTCGGACACGACTGAAGTGACTTAGCAGCAGCAGCAGCAAAACATCTATCTGTTGAGTGGTATCATCTCCAGAAGTCTGTATATTGAGTTCAGGTGTGGATTCAAGGTTTTCTTGGGTCTCTCTCAAGGGCTCTCCTTCCCTTCAGTATTTCTCACTATTCCCATTTTCCTTCTACTTACATGGAATTGACATTCTTAAATTTAAATTAACTAATAAATTTATTTGGCCACACCAGGTCTTAGTTGTGGCGTGTGCAGAATCTTCCATCTTCATTTCGGCATGCCGGGTCTTTAGCTGTGGCATGCAAACTCTAGCTGTAGCATGCAGGATCTAGTTCCCTGACTAGGGAAGGAACCCAGGCCCCTGCATTGGGAATGCAGAGTCTTAGCCACTTGACTACTCAGGAAGCACCTGACATTTTTAAATTTAACACCTCATTTTCATCACTTGCTCATGTCAGTTCCTTGAAATGTTATTGTCCATAAACCTTGACATATATTTTTATAACAGAGGCAGAAGCTAAAACATGCAGACACCACACAATTTAATCCAACGGGTATTTAAAAAGTATAAAGTAAGAATTCAGTTGCCAACTTACTGGATATTATACATTATTAAATGTGTACTTTATTTCCATGATCTGAAACTGACTTCTCACCCAAGAAAAGGGATTCATTTCTATGCACTTATGTCTTTCTTTGATGAAAACAGAAGAAAAATTTCCTCTTTGACAAAACTGTCCCAGTGGAAAAAAACAAACGCTTTCCAAATTAGAGCACAAGTCTTCCTTAAACGTCAGTGTGTGGTAAATAAAATATGGTAGCAGTCTTTTAAATTTCATAAAAGCTAGTTAAGATGGTGTTTTTTGCCGTTTTGCAGATGGTCCATCTGAATTAGTTCTGTTATCAGTGTTATTTTCATCTTCTGAATCATCTTCATCATCACCTTTTAAAACAAATATTTGTTGTATGACAATATGTTCAGTGGTTGAAAGAAATATAGATAGCTAAAATGGTTGATAATGAGACCATTTTACTTCAGGGATTAATAAAACAATGCACATATCAAATCAGCAATATGTACAGTTAAAAAGACTGCAGGAATTATGATGCTTAAAACCTTTCCCTTCTATCACATTTTTTTGGAGACATAACTCATACACCAAAAAATTCACTTTCAATGTGTACAGATTATTGATTTAAATAGTCACTAGGTTATAAAACCATCACCACTAATTCTAGAATACATTTCATCTTCCAAGAAAGAAATCTCATACCAATTAGCAGTCACTCCCCATTCCTGGGTGGGGAAGATCTGCTGGAGAAGGGTTAGGCTACCCACTCCAGTATTCCTAGGATTTCCTTGTGGCTCAGTTGGTAAAGAATCCACCTGCATTGCAGGAGACCTGGGTTCGATCCCTGGGTTGGGAAGATCCCCTGGAGAAGGGAAAGGGTACCCACTCCAGTATTCTGGACTGGAGAATTTCATGGACTGTATAGTCCATGTGGTCACAAAGAGTCAGACACGACTGAGCGACTTGCACTTTCACTTCCCATTCCCCTTAGCCCTTGGCGACCACTAATCTACTTTCCTCATTTAACTTATATGCAGAATGTATCATGAGAAATGCTGGGCTGGATGAAGCACAAGCTGGAATCAAGATTTCTGGGAGAAATATCAATAACCTCAGATATGCAGATGACACCACCCTTACAGCACAAAGAGAAGAGGAACGAAAGAGCCTCTTGATGAAGGTGAAATAGGAGAGTGAAAAAGCTGGCTTAAAACTCAACATTAATAAAAAGAAGATCATGGCATCTGGTCCCATCACTTCATGGCAAATAGATGAGGAAACAATGGAAACTGAGACTTTATTTTCTTGGGCTCCAAAATCAGGAAATTAAAAGATACTTGTTCCTTGGAAGGAAAGCTATGACAAACCTAGACAGCATATTAAAAAGCAGAGACATCACTTTGACAACAAAGTTCCATATAGTCAAAGCGATGGTTTTTCCAGTAGTCATATATGGATTTAAGAGTTATAAAGAAGGCTGAGTGTAAAAGAATTGATCCTTTTCAACTGTGGTGTTGCAGAAGATTCTTGAGAGTCCCTTGGACTGCACGGAGGTCAAACTAGTCAATCCTAAAGGAAATCAACCCTGAATATTCATTGGAAGGACTGATGCTAGGCCCCTAATACTCTGGTCACCTGATAAGAAGAGCTGACTCGTTGAAAAAGACCCTGATGCTAGGAAAGATAGAAGGCAGGAGGAGAAGGGGACGACAGAGGATGAGATGGTTGGATGGCATCATCGACTCAATGGACATGAGTTTGAGAAAACTCCAGGAGTTGGTGATGGACAGGGAGGCCTGGCATGCTTCGGTCCAAGGAGTCACAAAGAGTTGGACATGACTGAGCAACTGAGTAACAAAAATCTATTTTCTTACCCCCTCAGTTTTGTCTGTTCTGGACACTTCATACAAATGAATCAAAATATATGGCCTTTTGTGTCTGTCTTCTTTCACTTAGGCTTTCAAAGTTCAATTACATTATGCAGCATTTATTAGTACTTCATTCCTTTTTGTTGCTGAGGAATATTCCACTGTATGGATACACATTTTGTATATCCACTCATAAGATGATGGATATTTGTGTTATTTCTACTTTTTAGCTATTATCAATAATGCGGCTATGAACACGTGTGCATTTGTTTTTATGGGAACATGTTTCCAGCTGTCTTGGAAGAACTTAGAGTGGAACTAAGAATCTCTAGGACTAGAACTGTTGGGTCGAACGATAATTTTACATTTAACTTTTCTGAGGAACCATCAAAGTGTTTTCCAAAGAAGGTACCCCATTTTACGTTTCCACCAGCAACGTACAAGGGCTCCAATTTCTTCACATCCTAGTCTAAACACGTGTTACTCTTCTTTGTAATTATAGCCTTCCTGGTGGGTATGACACGCCATGTCATTGTGGCTTTGATTTGCCTTTCTCTAAAAGCCAGTGATGTTCAGCATCTTTTCATGTGCTTATTGGCCATTTGTGTATCTTATTTGGAGCACTGTCTCTTCAAGTTTTCTGCACACCTGGCAACTGGATTGTCTTTTTTGGTCATGATGATGACTTTTTTTTCAACTGAAGTATAACTGGCTCACAACACTGTTAGTACCAGGTGTACAACACCATGACTCGATATTTCTGTACACAGAAAATGACCACCATTTGTCATCTTAGTATTGCATTCTATCACTTTTGTAATTTTTTTAAAAAAAATTTTGTACTTGTTAATTGAGATATGATTCATGTAAGATAAAATTCATCATTTTAATCTCTATCACACTTTTTTTTTTCCTGGGCTGCACCAGGGCATGAGGGATCTTAGTTCCCCAACCAGGGATCAAACCCGTGCTTCCTGCAGTGGAAGCATACAGTCTTAACCAGTGGACCACTAGGGAAGTCCCTCTACCACTTTCAACAAAGGAAATTCAAACTGAAACTCTCTGGGGACTTCGTTAAACATACAAATGCATGTCCTCTTATATGAAGATATTACTGACCCACTATTAGCAGAAAAGGTAGAAGTTATTTTTCCAGCAAGCCATTTTTTAAATAGCTCCATCTATACCTGTCCTTATTCCAATGACAGCATTTTCAGCGGTTTAGAGAGGATCTTCTGGAGCCAAGAACCAGGACTTCATGCTAATGGAAACAATTTACTATCTGAAATTCACATAATACTCTGAGTTGGTTCCATCCCATTATCTGGCACTATCAAGATGTAAACAAGATGGAAAAAAGAGGAAAGTACAGTACAGTTTAAGCTCTTCTACAGAGGAGTTACACCTTCATGATCATAGCCTTGTCATGGTGAAGGGGCTTAAGTTATTCAATGAAGCTGTGAGCCATGCTGCACAGTACCACCCAAGATGAATGGGTCAGAGTGAAGAATTCTGATAAAACATGGTCCACTGGAGAAGGAAATGCCAATTCACTCCAGTATTCTTGCCTAGAGAACCCCATGGACAGTATGAAAAGGCAAAAAGATGATGCTAGAAGATGAGCCCCTCAGGTTGGAAGGTGTCCAATATGCTACTGGGGAAGAGCAGAGGACAATTACTAATAGCCCCAGAAAGAATGAAGCAGCTGGGCTAAAGCAGGAATGATGCTCAGCTGTGGATGTGTCTGGTGGTGAAAATAAAGTCTGATGTTGTAAAGAACAATACTGCATAGAAACCAGGAATGTCTGGAAGGTAAACTGGACACAGTCAAGTAAGAAATGACAAGAGTGAACATCGACATCCTAGGATCAGTGAACTAAAATGGATGGGAAGGGGTAAATTTAATTCAGATGACCATTATATCTACTACTGTGGTCAAGAATCCTTTGGAAAGAAATGAAGTAGCCCTCATAGTCAACAAGAGAGTCTGAAATGCAGTACTTGGGTGCAATCTCAAAAACGACAGAATGATCTCAGTTCATTTCCAAGGCAAACCAGTCAACACCACAGTAATCCAAGTCCATGTCTCAACCACTGATGCTGAAGAAGCTAAAGTTGATTGGTTGTATGAAGACCTACAACTTCTAGAACTAATATCAAAAATGATGTACTTTTCATCATAGGGGACTGGAATGCAAAAGCAGAAGTCAAGAGATACCTGGAGAAACAGGCAAGTTTGGCCTTGGAGTACAAAATGAAGCAGGGCAAAAGTTAAGGGTATTATCAAGAGAACATGCTGGTCGTAGCAAACACCTTTTTCCAATTACCCAAGAGACGATTCTACACATGGACATCACTATATGGTCAATACTGAAATCAGACTGATTATGTTCTTTGTAACTTAAGATGGAGAAGCTCCACATAGTCATGATCTGGAGCGGACTGTGGCTCGTATCATGAACTCCTTACTGTAAAATTCATGCTTAAATGGAAGAAAGTAGGGAAAAATCACTAGGCCATTCAAGTATGACCTAAATAAAATCCCTTATGATTATACAGTGGAAGTGACAAATAGATTCAAGGGATTAGATCTGCAGACAGAGTGCCTGAAGAACTACGGATAGAGGTTTGTAACACTGTGCAGTAGGCAGTGACCAAAACCATTACAAAGTAAAAGAAATGCAAGAAGGTAAAGTGCTTGTCAAAGAGGCTTTACAAAGAGCTGAGGAAAGAAGAGGAGTGAAAAGCAAGAGAGAAAGAGAAAGATATACCCTTCTGAATGCAGAGTTCCAAAGAATATTAAGGAGAGATAAGAAGGCCTTCTTAATGAACAATGCAAAGAAACAGAAAATAATAGAATGGGAAAGACAGATCTTTCCAAGAAAACTGGAGACACCAAGGGAACATTTCATGCAAAGACGGGCATGATAAAAGGACAGAAATGGTAAGGACCTAACAGAAGCAGAAGAGATTAAGAGGTGGCAAGACTACATAGAAGAACTACATAAGAAAGGTCTTAATGACACGGATAACCACAATGGTGTGGTCACTCACCTAGAGCTGGATATCCTGGAGTCTGGAGTCAAGTGGACCTTAGGACTATGAACAAACCTAACGGAGGTGACGGAACTCCAGCTGAGCTATTTAAAATCTTAAAAGATGATGCTGTTTGATATGTCAGCATATTCGGAAAACTCAGCAGTGGCCAGAGGACTGGAAAAGGTCGGTTTTTATTCCAATCCCAAAACTGTATGCGGGTCAAGAAGCAACAGTTAGAGCTAGACATGAAACAACAAACTTGTTCAAAACTGGGAAAGGAGTACATCAAAGCTGTACATTGTCACTCTGCTTATTCCAAGCTGGATGAAGCACAAGCTGCAATCAAGACTGCCAGGAGAAATATCAATAACACAAATAATACCACCTTAATGGCAGAAAGTGAAGAGGAACTAGAGTCTCTTGATGAAGCTGAAAGAGGAGAGTGAAGAAGCTGGCTTAAAATTCAACATTCAAAGACAAAGATCATGGCATCTGGTCCCATCACTTCATGACAAATAGAAGCGGAAAAAGTGGAAGCAGTGACAGATTTTATTTTCTTGGGCTCCAAAATCACAGGAGACAGTGACTGTAGCTATGAAATTAAAAGACACTTGATCCTTGGAAGGAAAGCTATGACAAACCTAGACAGTGTATTAAAAAGCAGAGACAGCACTCTGACAACAAAGGTCTGTATAGTCAAAGCTATGGTTTTTCCAGTAGTCATGTACAGATGTGAGAATTGGTCCATAGAGAAGGCTGAGTGCCGAAGAATTGATGCTTTTGAACTGTGGTACTGGAGAAGACTCTTGAGGGTCCCCTGGATGGCAAGGAGGTGAAATCTGTTAATCCTAAAGGAAATCAACTCTGAATATTCACTGGATGGACTGATGCTGAAGCTCCAATAATTTGGCCACCTGATGCAAAGAGCTGACTCACTGGAAAAGACTGATGCTGGGAAAGATTCAGGGCAGGAGAAGGGGGAGACAAAGGATGAGATGGCTGGATGGCACTGCAGTTTAAATGTACATGAATTTGAGCAAACTCTGGGAGACAGAGAAGGCCAGAGGAGTCTGGTGTTCTACAGTCCATGGAGTTGCACACAACTGAGCAACTGAACCTCAACAACAACAGGGGAAGTAAGCCCTAATTCCAATATTTAGTTCTTAGGTTCTTCAGCTCAGGGTATTCAAGACAAGACTTAAGAATACAGTTAAATTTTCCCTTTCTGCTTTCAAACTGCACCTACCACACTGGGAAATGAAAGGAGTCCCTAACAGTGAAGCCTTGTTTATCTGAAATCTACTCCAATCTTCAGAACCTGTTCCTATTCTGTAATAGATGGCAGTCTTCCAAACATATCTGTAAGTTCACGCCTGGGAAAATTCCTTTCCATCCTTCTAAGCCCAGCTTAGAAGTCACGCTCTCTCTGAAGCCTTCTTGGGTTCCCTAGGGTTGCAATAGTTACAGAGAAGCCTAGGGTCATTCCTTCTGCCTTTAATGAGAATGTCTGTCTGTCTAACCTCCCACAGAGTTCCACAAGAACAGGAACTGAGTCGCATTCACTTCATTCTTTCTCCACAGTTCAGCCCAGTGACCGGCACAGGGTCGTAGGCGTTCAGTACGTTTTTTGTGTGACATAAATGAAAAAAGAATTGTGAAAAGCAGTCCTGCTAAATGAGTCCAGGTACAGCCCAAATATGGCAAAAATAGCTAAAAATTTTCATTTGGAATTCTTCCCCCGAGGCTCACCTTCTCCAAATCTATCGCTCTACACGGGTTCCCTGAGCAGATTTCCCCCACTCCGAGCGCTCCTGCCCGCCCTCCTGTCGCTCCCAGAACTGTCTCAGAGCTCACCGTCCAAGGCCTCGTCGGGAGCCGCCGTCACCCGGTCCTGTGCTTTCTGCTGTACCTGAGAGTCGAAGAGCTCAGTCACCAGGTCCCGCATCTGAGCCACACCGGACAACAAGCTCTGGAAAGGGTCGGTGACGCCCGGCGCCTCACAGGGCACCCGTAGCTGCTGTCGCTGCCCTTCCAGTCCGATGTACTCGCCCAACAGCTCCATAGCGACCGCTACGCTTCAGGAGCGCGCCACAGTGAGGCGCCACCGGAAACGGAAACCAGCCCGCCGCGGACGCAGGCGCGGAGAAGGGAGAGGCGTGACTTCCGTTTGTCGGAAGTAGCCCCTCCCCCTTCCTTCGCTCCCCGCCTTTGTGATTGGTGCCTGGCCCAGAGGCCCCGCCTCCTCCGGCCCCGCCCCTCGCGGACGTTTTTCCCGCCTCCGCCGGGGCCGATCGGCGGTCCGGGTGACAGTTGAGGATGGCCGGGGCCGAGGAGGCAGCTGGGCGGCAGTCGGAGTTGGAGCCCGTGGTATCGTTGGTCGATGTACTTGAGGAGGACGAGGAGCTGGAGAATGAGGCTTGTGCCGTCCTGGGCGGCAGTGACTCGGAGAAGTGCTCCTACTCGCAGGTGGGCGCGCGGCCCGGGCCTCGCCTCCCCCGGGCTCCCCTGAAGCTCCCTTTCCCCACCAGCCGTACCGTCTGTCTTCGCGCCGGCCGCGGCCAGCACCCCGTGGTTGTCCGGCGCAGCTGTTGGTCGTAGGCTTCCCCATCCCAGGCCCAGGTGCCCTGTTTCCCGCAGTCTCCTGAGCCCCCTTCCTAACCTGTGGCCAGCAGGACGCCCCTCCTTTCTCGATTTTCCTCTGTCCGGCCCCCGACGTTTCTCCGGTTTTGGCTCCGGAGCAGCTGCTCTTTCCTTCCTTCCTCGTCTCTTCTCGGTGCCCCTGCCGCTTTTCATCAAACCAACCCCGTGACCTTTCACATCCTGAGCATCTTTGTCCCTACTTTTCCCATCCTCAGAGTATTTGCTGGGTACTAAACGGGAGAGTCAAACCAGAGTTAAAGGAGAGAGAGCTCTGGATTTGAAAACCTCTCCGCGTAGGCTGGACTGCTGGACAGCTGGTTCCTCTGCAATTTAGTTTGACAAGTGCTAGCTGGGTTTTTGGCGAGAGGAAGCAAGTACCACGTCTGTCTGCAGTCGGCTCCCCAGGGGGATCAACCGGAACCCGAACAGCTGGTGGCACTGGCAAAGGAAAGGAGGGGAGGAGAGATGGCATTCGGAAGATGGTGGGAACAGGGACTGGAGGGGGTGTGACGTAGTGTTTGGTGACTCATCCTATGTTTCTAGGTTTAAAAATGGAGAAAGGTGGGTGGAAGAAAACTAATGAGAGATGATGTTTGATAGGAAACAGAAGGTTACCTTCCAGGCCGTTGGAGTGGAACATTGCAGGATGGGGAGAGAGACGTAGGGTCTTTATGTGGTGTGGCCTGAGATCACAATACCAGTTGTCATCAATGACCAGTTGAGTTTACACTGCAAAGGGGTTAGATTTTTTTTCAATACACCTGGTATCAGAGGTATTTAATGTTGGCTGATATTTTAAAACCTTTGGTCGCCACTGAAACAACTTTTTCTGTTTGCCTTTTTTTAAAAAAAGCCTGTTCATAAGTTATTTTTGAAACGTAGTTAGATTTTTAAAACAGACTTCCTTAAAAATTTTTTTTGTATTGTTGTAAAATATGTGGAAAAGTGCAGAAATCATGTATAAGTCTTGGGAAAGCAAAACCAAAAACACGTTCAGGTACATACCACCCAGATCAAGAAAGAGAACATTACCAGCATCACAGAAGCTTTCCTGGGACTCCCTTCTTCCCAGAAGATGGCAGCCATTATCAGGATTTGCTTTCCTTTCAACTTTTTATTTTGAAACGTTTAAAGTCTACAGTTAAAATGAAAAAAACTAATGAACACCTGTGTACCTTCACATATATTCACTTTTTAACATTTTACCACATTTGTTTAATCTTTTACTTCTTCACTGTAATATACTTTTTTTTTTTCCTGAACCAGTTGAAAATAAATTTCAGACCATGACACTTCAACTCTAAATATGTCAGCATACATCTTAAAATCAAAGGGATTCATTGAATGCATTGGTTTTCTTTTTGGTGGAATCACAAGCATTTTCCAGAATTAAAGTATGATTATTCCTTACATAAGCTTACACACATTCTCCTGTATTTTCATGTGTTAAAATAGTTAAGCAGACCGGCTTATTCACAGCTGACTGAAAATGTTAGCTTCTATCACTCTGAGAAAAAGTTACATGAAACATGTGTATGAAACCTGCAACAGTGTTTTGGTATTCTATTGCATATGCTTTTTTATTAGTCTCAGTGGCTTTTACAGGAAGATCTTGACCACAGATAATCTGATTTCAGTTATTTCTCAGATCATAGTATGGGCATTAGGTCACTCTGCCAATGTTTCATCAATTTTCTGTCTTTTTCCATTTGGGGGCTGTCTTTTAGGGTTCAGTAAAGAGACAAGCACTGTATGCCTGCAGTACCTGCACTCCAGAGGGAGAAGAACCAGCAGGAATTTGCCTGGCTTGCAGTTACGAATGTCATGGAAGTCATAAACTATTTGAGCTATACACAAAAAGGTAAAAGGGTCAGAGATTGATGCCGGATGCATTTCAAATGTTTAGATTCTTTTCCAGTTGCACTTTTTTTCTTAATCATGTTTTTGCATTCAAAGTAGTTGTGCCCTGGTAAAATTTAATGCAACTGTTTTATATAATATAGTTGGAAAGAACAGTTTTTCCAGGGGACCTTTTAAAATATAATTAAGGGGCAAACTCAGACTACTCCTGCTGTTCTGCCACTGTTTTCTGTGTGTGTGTGAGATACAGATATTTGTCTTTATGCATGTTAATTTCTTGGAGCAGGAAATGGCAATCCACTCCAGTATTCTTACTTGGAGAATTACCATGGACAGGGGAGCCTGGTGGGCTACGGTCCGTGGGATTGTGAAGAGTCAGACACGACTGGACACACAGCACACACATGTTAATTTATAGAATTATTAAATCTTTTATTGTAATGTGCCTGGGAAAATTGCGGATTGGATACATGAACAACAACCAAGTCCAATTTTTAGATCCTGGAAACCAGTTGAAAGGGAAGAGATTATGATATGAATGTAAAGAGTAGTCTTTAGATTTAGAAGAAAACTTAAAATTGGCTCTTCCTCCTTTCTTTCAGAAATTTTCGTTGTGATTGTGGAAACAGCAAGTTTAAAAATTTGGAATGCAAATTATTTCCTGTAAGTAAGCACAGTAAACGATAAATGCATGAAAAGTAGCTAAGATTGGTATTTGTCCTAGGGGATAAAAACCAAGAATTTTCAAAAAGGAAGTTCTGTGCTTCTTCTTTGCAAATGAGAAAATCAGTATTAGACTGTACCCCATTTTTTATTTGCTGGAAAACTAAGTAACCTGTTGAGAGCCTACCTGTAGATTGTAATTAATATGAGAGGTTTTGGGGATAGTGCCCTAAAGTGATTCCGGTTTAGTTGTATTGATTGTGCTCATGCTCTAAGGCTTTTTAAAGAAAAGGATTTGACTTTTAAAACTGAATAAATAAAACTGGGCAATAATGAGCATGGGTTATGTGCACTGAAGTTTTTCACTGCTTTTTGGATAATAAAGACTATCTTCTACAATAACTTTCAGTGAAATAACAAAAATGAAACAGAAAATAAGGGACTTTACAGTATTCAATCATAACTGGTAAAGTTATCGTGCTCTCTTTCCCCCCTTCAAAGAAGGTATAGAAAATAAATTTTAATTTTTCCTTGTATCCTGGAGAAAGGATTACTTTATAGGGTGAATTTTTTCCCTTGTACTTTGAAGACTAGCTTCCAGGGGAGGGAAGGGGTACAGATACTTAGTGCACAAATTTATTGAATGCATAAATCCATGGTGCATGGAATTATAAAGTTAGGCCATGTTTTATATTGAAATTAATACCTTTCAGGACAAAGCAAAGATAAATTCTGGCAATAAGTACAATGACAACTTTTTTGGATTGTACTGCGTTTGCAAGAGACCTTACCCTGATCCTGAAGATGAGGTAAGAGATTTGGAGGTCAGCAGCAGGACTGTCATCTCCAGCCTTCACTCCCCAGCCTCTTGTCATATTTGGCCCTTTAGCTGTTCAGCAGGGATTTGGGGATTGTGAAAGTATTCTAGATTTATCCCTTCTTGTGACTCTGACCTGAAGCTACAAGTAGTACAGGACCCAACTATTTTTCTCTTTCTACATCATGAGAAATATTGGACAGGACTTTATTAAGGCCAGAACTTTTTTCCTTCTTCCCTCTCTTTGCCTGCCTGTTTGCTCCTTTTCTCTGAACACTTTCCAGAAAATGACCTTCAACTTCTCTCATTCCCTTAAGGAAAGAAAATAGGGTGCACAAACTGGATTCTCTTAAAAACTTCAGTTAGAGGTGTATGCAAAATTTTAAAAGAATTTTTATTCTTCCTCATTCCTGTACCTTCTTACCTCCCAGACATAGCCACTGTTAACACTTTTGGTGTCTATATCTTTAGACCTTTTTCTGTGCACATATAAGTGAGTGAATATCTGCTTTAATTTCTAGTTTCCTTTTCTTTTGACAAAGGCAAAATTTTGTAATTCACTGTGTGACTTGCTACAATTCACATTACCGCCCTGGTCCTGGGTTTATGTGTGAAATGAAAATATATTACTTATTCATAAAGTTTTGTGGGAATCAGATAGTAAGTAACTGATATGAAAGTTTTGATAATTACTCACAAAGTGCTTATCTCAATGTAGTCCTTTTGTAATCCCCGTTCATGGAGAAAGAACTTCTTTGACCCCTTGAATCGTTGTTTCTCCCTGTCTTCTTGACTTTTTGCATGTGGATAGTGGCCTTACAGAATTGGTAGAGAATTATTTAATATCTGATTCTAATGTGTGCCAGATTTACTTTGAAATTCCAGAGTTCATTGTCAGTCAGTTTAGTCACTCAGTCATGTCCGACTCTTTGCAGCCCCATGGACTGCAGCATAACGGGCTTCCCTGGAGAAGGGAATGGCAGTGTTCTTGTCTTGAGAACCCCATGAATTCACTGTAATCATTAACAAACAAATTGCTTTTCTATGTTAGATTCCAGATGAGATGATCCAGTGTGTAGTCTGTGAAGACTGGTTCCATGGAAGGGTAAGGAGAGCTTTGACCTTTGAAACCCATTGTCTTTACAAAAAGAAAAGATCTTGTCTGTTTTTTTTTAATATTTATTTATTTGGCTGAGTCTGATCTGAGTTGTGGCATATGGAATCTAGTTTCCTAACCAGGGACTGAGCCGAAGCCCTTGGCATTGGAAACACAGAGTCTTAGCCACTGGGTCACCAGGGAAGTCCCAAAAAGATCTTGTCTTTTGGAATTAAATTATATTTCACAATATCACTACTCTTCTAAAAAAATATTGCAGAGATATGATCAATGTACTGTTGCAATATTTTATAAAATAATGAACTTTTTGGACAACTTGGTTATCACAAGGAAAATAACTTGGTTTTCTGTGTTCACAGCATCTTGGCACCATTCCTCCTGAGAGTGGGGATTTCCAAGAGATGGTGTGCCAGGCTTGCATGAAGCGCTGTTCTTTCTTGTGGGCTTATGCTGCACAGCTGGCAGGTAAGAGTCTCTGTGGAGTTGGCATCCCTCCAACCTGGGTCTACAGTACAAATCAGTACAATTTGTTCAGTATCTAAGTGTTAGCTACTATGTCTTTCACTGTGTATTTTACTTTATTTTATGTGGTTTGTTTTTAAGCTTTATTTTGTATCGGGGTGTGGCTAACCAACAATGCTGTGATAGTTTCGGGTGAACAGCAAAGGGACTCAGCCACACATATACATGTATCTGTTCTTCCCCAAACTCTCCTCCCACATAATGTAGAACAGAGTTCCATTTTTAAGGGACTCTGATGTATAGAAAAAAGTATAAGATCTGTTCCTTCTCCACAAGGTGCTTATAGATAGATTGGGAGACTGCCAAGAACCAATTTGTACTTCAATGGCATGATGCAGAATATGGATGAGACAAGAATTGGAGAAAATGGAGAAAGCAGTTTTTAAGGGGATTTTGAAAGATAACAGAACCCAAACAAGTTGTTCTTAAATATAAGACATGCTATTGGTTGAGGAGGAGGTGGTGACAGTTTGTCATCTAATGCTTTTACTGTACTCTAAGAAATTGACCCCAAACCACTAATTAGTAATGAATGTTCTTAAGTATGAAATACTTAATTTTACTCTTAATGCTATATGTGTTTGTTTTTTAAATGGTAGTAATTCATAGTATCTGTTGTTCCGGCCTCATAATTTCTGGCCCTTCTCACCTTTAGGGAACACTTTACCATATAAACCTCAAGCAGCATCCTATGTTTTTGTTTTGTCTCAAAGTTCTTGTACTTGGTGTGTCCTCTTTCTGTTCATATGCTTTTGTGTGTGGTGTTTTAAAATTTTATTCATTTTTAATTGAAGGATAATTGCTTTATAATTACTGTGTTGGTTTCTACCATACATCAGCACAAGTCAGCCTGTTCATATCCTTTTCAATTATGTCTCACTTTCTGCTGGACCCGAATCTTTTTCTCATTCACTGGATTTTCTTAACCCTTCCCCTCTGCCCCTTCTTCATGTCCTTCCCTGTCAGCAGATGGCCTCATTTCCTAATAAACTGAAAAGCCATCCTGCAGTGTGAGTTCCCTTGTCATTTCTCTGCTCTGTCATTTCTGTTTCTGCAAGCGTCCTTTCTAATTTCCTCCTCGCATAAAGAAAAGCTGTTGTTTTTGCAAAACTACCCTTCTCCTGTGTTTGCAGCTAAATCTCTTCCTATTGCCTCTTGCTTCTTGTGGTGTCCCTGGGTCTTTAACATCTATAGTATTTTCCTTTCTCATTTACATATAAAATGTTTAAGTAGTGATTAATATATATTTTTTAGCTCTTTTTTCCGGATGGGTTCTTTTCTGTTCTTGGTTCCCATTTTGTTTTTTTACTGGAGTGTAATTACTTGACAGTGTCGTGTCGATTTCTGCTGCTCAGTGAAGTGAACCAGCCGTGAGTGCGTCTACAATGGCTGTTGCACACGCGTGTGTCCTCAGTTGCTCAGTCATGCCCGACTCTTTGTGACCCCACTGCCAGGCTCTGTCCATGGGGTTCTCCAGGCAAGAATATTGGGGTGGGTTGCCATTTCCTCCTCCAGGGGACCTTCCTGACCCAGGGATTAAACCTGCATCTCCTGTATCTCGTACATTGGCAGACAGACTCTTAACCACTGATCCACATATATCCCTTCCCTTTTGAACCCACCCTTCCCACCAGTGATTGATATTTTTAAACTTTCTGTTATTTGACACTTAAGAATAGGCAGGCATAACCTAAACAAGTGTTATTTCCTTTCTCATTTTTCCAGAGATTAAGGTTAACTCTCTCCTTTTCCAGATTCTAAAGTATTTTTTTATCAAACTGAGTGATTTCATTGTCTCACTGGTGTGTGTGTGTGTGTGTGTGTGTGTGTGTGTGTTCATTGAACATACAGTAACCAGAGTAACTGCTGAAGATGGTGGGTTGGTGCTGAACGCTGATGGAGCAGGCGATCAAGAAGTTCTCAAAACTGAAAATGGAGCTCATCACGATAATGCCCTCCAAGAGGACGTTCCAGAACATGGAAAGGCTATTGTGAAGGAAGTTAAAGCAGAGCAGACAAACGAACCATGTACCAGCTCTAGTTCTGAATCTGATCTCCAGGTAACAAAATGAAATCTGAGCTGTAAAAGAAATAAAACTTAAGCAAAATTAATTCTGTAAGCTATGTAGCTTTGGATTTCAGTTGTACGTTTTGCCTAAAAGAAATCCTTTTACAAAATCTAAACTTTGAAAACGATGATAGTTTAAAATACACACTTCGAAACTTAATTTCAGAAAGCATTTCAGAATCAGCATCTCAACACAGAATCACACTCTGGCTGCAAACTTCAGGAGCTTAAAGCTAAGCAGTTTATAAAGAAAGACACTGCCACCTATTGGCCCCTGAACTGGCGTAGCAAGTTGTGTACCTGTGAAGACTGTATGGTAAGTACCTGATCCTGTTCAACTTTAAGTGTTTTGTGGACAGATGCCTAAAATAAGAACACCTGGAAAGTTTATTTATGAAATTGATATAGGGAATGTAAGTTTTTTTTTATGTTAAGCAAATTTATGAATTAGTGTTTGCAGTCTGAATGTTTATGGAAGCAATTAGGAATGATGCACTACTTCTTATTTACTTATCTTCATTTCAGTGGAAAATAGCTTTTCTGTATCATAGAATTACTTGAAAACACAAATTTCTTGAAAATTACAGTAAGTTGGTTTTTAAATAAAAATCTCTTAGAACATGCAGCATCCACTGGAAGTTGGGAGATTTCTAAGAGAAATTTGGGCAGAAAGAATAAATCCTTCAAGCAACTCTGCTGAAAGACTGAGGTTTTTCTGGGTATTAGAAAATTTAAACAAATTTTTGGTGATTCTCATGAGGTCGACTTTCTGAGAATGACATTCAGTTCTAATGGGGAAACTGGTTTTATTTTTTAAAGAAAATGTATGGCGATCTAGATGTCCTGTTCCTGACAGATGAATATGACACAGTTCTGGCTTATGAAAACAAAGGCAAGGTTGATCAGGCAACTGACAGGAGAGACCCTCTAATGGACACCCTTAACAGCATGAACAGAGTCCAACAAGTGGAACTCATTTGTGGTAAATACTGTTTGTGAAAATTCATAAAGTTCATGAAGTTTTCTTCACCATTAAAAAAATTTTATAGATGGAGGACAACTAAAAATGGTTTAAATTTGGAATTGTATAGTAAGCGTCACTTATACTTGCTTGATTGTAACATTGCTGAGTATTTAGCTACTATTTCCATTGAGTCAGGGTTAAATGCTAGAATAATTGCATGCTTGAGAGTAACATGCTATTTTGATTAAGAGTAGATGTATAAGTACAGAATAAAAGGAAATCAATTTCTTTTTCCATCCATTGAAACAATTTTCATTGAACATTAAATGCCATCTTTTTGACAGTTCTTGAGATGCTTCAGTGGTTCACAGGAAACCCACTAGAGGGGAAAATATTCCCTAACCCTTAATTGCAGGCTTTTACATTTTTCCCCCAGCATGCCCAACTTATCTTCGTGATTTCTGTCCTAGACAGTTTCTACTCAGATGCCACCACTTTTGTACCCCTTTTTTGATAGTGGTTATTTCTGTCTTGCATATGTAACTATTTGATTAATTTCCTTTTGCCTTTATTAGACTAAAAGCTTTTTGGGGATAGAGGCTATAACTTGAGGGATATAACCCTGAAGTTCCCATGTATATAATACAAATTGTTAAGTGAGTGAGTTTTAAAACTTAATATTTGACAACTCCAAGATACTTTAGCACTAGAATTACAGACAGATGGGAAACCTTTTAAAAAATTCTCAGCTGTAGCAACAGATTTTATTTTCTTGGGCTCCAAAATCACTGCAGACAGTGTCTGCAGCCACAGGATTAAAAGACGCTTGCTCCTTGGCAGAAAAGCTATGACAAATCTAGACAGCATATTTCAAAGTGGAGACTTTGCTGACAAAGGTCCGTATAGTCAAAACTATGGTTTTTCCAGTAGTCATATATGAATGTGAGAGTTGGACCATAAAGCAGGCTGAGTGCCAGAGAATTGATGCTTTCAAATCATGATGCTGGAGAAGATTTGAGAGTCCCTTGGACTGTGAGGAGATCAAACTAGTCAATCCTAAAGGAAATCAACCCTGAATATTCACTGGGAGGGCTGATGCTGAAGCTGAAGCTCCAATACTTTGGCCAGCTGATGTGAAGAGCCGACTCATTGGAAAAGACCCTGATGCTGGGAAAGATTGAAGGCAGGAGGAGAGGGGGCAACAGAGGATGAGATAATTGGATAGCATCACTGACTCAATGGATATGAGTTTGAGCCAGCTCCAGGAGATAGTGAAGGACAGGGAAGCCTGCCATGCTATAGTTCATGGGGTTGCAAAGGGTTGAATAAGACATAGCAACTAAACAAGTCTTTTTGGGAGTGGGAGTGTCTGTTCCTCGAGGGTTTATTTAATGAAAAAGGGTTCCCAGATGTCAAAGTAAGGGAATTGGGGAGAAATTGAGAACAAATTGCTATGCAGATTTCACTTGAAAAATGTAGATTAAACTATTAACATACTCAAATGTTAATGGTCAGGAAATCTTTTCTTCCTAAATGCAAATGGATTGTCTAAAGTTTATGTCCTTTGCTTTGTTGTTTTGATTTAGAATACAATGACTTGAAGACTGAGCTCAAAGACTATCTCAAGAGATTTGCTGATGAAGGCACAGTAAGTAGAGTTAACAAATTTTAATCATAGCCCTGTATGTTTTGAATGAAGTTTCTTTTTTTTTGAAGTGCAGTTGATTTACAGTTTTGTGTTACTTTCAAGTGTGCAGCATAATAATTCAACATTTTTATAGATTATACTCCTTTTAAACCATCATAAAATATCAGCTCTATTCCCTTGTGCTTCCAGTGTGCCCTTGTGGCTTGTTTTATGCTTTGTGCTTTGTGCCTCTGCGCCTCCTCCCCTGATTGGCCCCCTCCCGTCCTTCTCCCCACCGGTGACCACTAGTTTGATCTCTGCGTCTGTAATTGTGTTTCTCTTTTGTTCTGTTGATTTCTTTGTTGTATTTTTTAGATTCCACACATAAGTGATAACATGTAGTATTTGTCTTTCTCTGACTTACTTCACTAAACACAGTAATACCCTCTTGGTCCATCTGTGTTGTTGCAAATGGGAGAATTTCATTCCTTTTCAAAGCTAATATTCCATGGTGTGTGTGTCTGTCTGTGTGTGTATACATACAGCGTCTTTAACCATTCATCTCTTGATGGACACTTAGGTTGCTTCCATATCTTGGTTATTACAAATGATGCTGCTGTGAACATTGGGGTGCATGTATCTTTTTGAATTAGTGTTTTGGTTTCTTTGGATATATACCTATGTGCTGTGCTGTGCTGAGTTGCTTCAGTCGTGTCCAGCTCTTTGTGACCCCATGGACTGTAGCCGGCCAGGCTCCTCTGTCCCTGGGGATTCTCCAGGCAAGAATACTGGAGTGGGTTGCCATGCC
Source organism: Moschus berezovskii (assembly GCF_049115385.1). Taxonomy (NCBI): domain Eukaryota; kingdom Metazoa; phylum Chordata; class Mammalia; order Artiodactyla; family Moschidae; genus Moschus; species Moschus berezovskii. The sequence goes on along the minus strand of NC_142480.1, from coordinate 12,245,208 downwards.
CTTCTCCAGGGCATCTTCCCAACCCAGGTATCAAATCCAGGTCTTAGGCTTCGCAGGCATATTCTTTACTGTTTAAGCCACCAGGGAAACCTGGATATATACCTAGAAGTAATTAACTGGATCGTATGGTGGTTCTGTTTCTTTTTTTGAGGGGCCTCCATACTATTTTCCATAGTTCATTTTCTCTGATGAAAAAGATGACTGAGAGTGTAATACAGGTAGAGGGAAGAGAAACGAATAGTAGTGAAACACCACCAGACTGGCCACATTAGGAACTTGCCCAAGCCTCCAGATGAGGGACGGAACAGTCACCCAGGATCTTGAGAGAGCAGTTGTAGCTTAGGAGGGGCCATTGGATTGGCCATACTGATTCTCCCAGTCCTGATCTTCCAGCAGGATTTCTTGGAGGAGGAAGCAAAAATTACCAGTCAGGAAAAAAATTTAAGCCAGACCTCTTTTCTGTGATTTGGGGTTCTATAGTTTAGAATAAAAGAACTTGATAATTGGGGGCTAAAACATTTGTCTTGCTGCTTAGGAGAGTCTAACAACTTTTAAGAGCGACACTAACTCTATAATGCGTAATCTTTTTTTTTTTAATTCATTTATTTATTGATTTGGCTCTGTCAGTCTCAGTTGTGATATACGAGGTCTTTAGTTGAAGCAGGGCAACTTTTGTCTAGTTTCAGCACGTGGGCTTAGATGCCCACGTGGGCATGTGGATCTAGTTCCTTGACCAGGGATCAAACCCACTTCCCCTGCATTGGAAGGCGAATTCTTAACCACTGGACCACTAGGGGAGTCACTACAATGTTTAATCTTTTAAAACAGTTCTCCAGATGAATTTTCAAATACTTTCTAGCTCTTTACTACTCCTATGTGTTTATGATGGAATTTTTTTCTAAAATACTTTCTATCTTCGAAAGGGAGATATAAAATAAAACTTAAGTTTTCTCTTCATGGCCTACAGTTGTCCTTCTGGACAGTAAATGTTCTGCTCTGCTACCTCTAGACAGACTAACGAAGTCAGACCTGGATCTGACAGACACGACGTGCCCTGAGAATTGCTTTCTTGGGAGAAGTCTTTGCAGGCTGAGCGCTTTCTCATAAACATGGGAAGGACTTGTAGCTGCCTGGATAACTGGCACTGCTGCCTTGCGGCGGAATGAATTGTGGAGTCTGAGGGTAAAGAGCCTTCTGAAATGGTTTGCTCATTTTTAGAGAGCGTTCCTCATTGTCACTGTGGATGTCCTTTTGTTTCCCAGCAGCTCTTAACTGTCAGTTATTCTCGTTTCTGTTGCAGAGGCTGTCCTCTGCTTAATGCGGCCTCCGCCTTCTCTCACTGGAACTCCGAGTGTCCACGGGTGTAACTGTTTTCAGCTCTGCACTGTTAGTGGCCGTTCCAGGTCTTGCAGCTATGTCAGTCAGCGTGTCTGAGCGTGCACTTGTGCCTCTGCTTCTGTGTAGTTTGTGGTTGCTGTGCTCATTATTGAGTTTGTTTCACACACACTTAAAATTACACACAAGAAAAAAGTAGGTGTGGTGTCTTTTGCTTTTCACATTTGAAACAATTTTATCCAGAGTATTCACACCTGTCTTCAACATATGGATCTTGGTTATCACTGGAGCCATTCTTAATGAGTCCGAGGTAATTTTTAAATCCTATGTGATGATTTGAAAGAAAAAATATTTTTTATTGTTTGTTTTCAACATTATTCACTAGATCTTTACAAACAAACACCTTAAGTTGTCATAAAGCTTGTCTGCTTTGGTTGTATTTGTCCATAATATGGTCTATTTTTTGTTTCCTTTTTTTTTTTCTTTTTCATAATAAGGTCTAGATGTTGTCAAATAATGGCCTGCCCTTTATTTAATGTTTGTGTCTGACTTAAAAAAGAAACTTAGAAACGACACATTTTCTGAGACAAACCAATAAAATGATTTATTATTGGACCCAAGTATTTTTAGGGCTTCTCTGGTGGCTCAGCAGTAAACAACTGGCCTGCCAATATCGTAACTGTAGGTTCAATCCCTGAGTCAGGAAGATCCCCTGGAGAAGGAAATGGCAACCCACTCCAGTATTCTTGCCCGGAGAATCCCATGGACAGAGGAACCTGGTGGGCTACAGTCCATGGGGTCGCAGAAGAGTTGGACACAACTTAGTGACTTAATAAACATTTATTCTTTAACATTTCTACTCTTTATGTTGGCTGTGACCATTTGAGGATGTCTGGAAACTAAAAATGACACACTTTATAGTTCGTGGGCTCTTAAGTCTCCTCCTACTATATTCTTGCCAGAGAAATGGTTTCCTTGCATTGCCTTTCAGTGTTTAATGTCTGTGATCCAAGCTAGGGACAGAGGCTTCACATCGGAACTCCCTAGTATCCTGTTAGCATTTGTAGGTGGACATTCCCAAGCCCAGTGGCTCAGAGCTCTGAGCTGCGGTGATCTCAGTGTGTGTTGGCCATCTCCGTCTCGAGTCTGTGAGGGGTTCTCACTCCCACTGGTTGACCTCCAGCTTATTCTCAGTGCCTGTGAGGCCAGTGTCAGCTACCAGTCTGGCAGAATACTGGCAAAATGCGAACTTCTCTCAAGGATTAATCAGTATCTTACCCCAGTGAGTTATTCATTTGGCTTTGCCACTTGGGGATGTCTGTACCCTCACTCCTGCAGGGAGGAGAGGGAGGTTTTCACTTTACACACAAGTGTCTGTCTTCTCTTTCCCTTCTCTTTCTCCTCTTGGTCCCTGCATTCCAGAGCTTTCTTTCTCTCTTTCCCTCTCCATTCCCCGCCTTTATTTCCTCGTGATAATAAGGATGTGTTAAAAAATTAAGCATCATGTTGCTAACAGTGTGCTGCCTTTGCAATTAAACATCTCATCAGGACTTCCCTGGCAGTCCAGTGGTTAAGACTCCTGTCTGAAAGCAGGAGACATGGTTCTATCCCCTGGTCAATCCCTGGTCAGTCGGGGAACTAGGATCCTGATAAATAAATAATAAAAAATAAAACCCACATTAACAAACCTGTCAATTGTGGCACAAACTCCCTCTTGGAATAAGCAGGAACTCCTTCAGGGTCACCCCGGTTTACTTTTTTAATCCATATTCCCCCTTATTTTCTTATTTTTAATGTTCTATTTTGCTGATAATCATAAACACGTTTGTGTGATGCTCTAATCCTTTTTCCAATAAAATTCAAGATAAATTTCTCATTGTTATTGTTTAACAATATGGATAGTCCATTGACTGAGAGTACTACTTCCATAGTTTTTGCCAATTAATTTTTCTGTTTATTTAGCAAATGTCTTTAATTGTGGACTCCTGAAAGAGGGAAGTTTTCGGGTTTCTTTTTTTTTTTTTCTTCAGTATAAAGGAGAAAGCACAAGTGTCAAAAAAGCCACCTTTGTTTACTGGTGAGCTTGTGCGGAACTGAGGGACATTCCCAGGACAGCCATGTCTCGAGGGAGCACAGTGTCTTCCGGAGACCTCGGGGCCCTCAGTGTTCATGCTGGTTCTGTCACTTCTCTTTTCAGCTGACAGTATTCATGGAGAGCCTACTCTGCGCCAGGCAGGGCTTTCACAGGCATTACATCTCGTCTGCTCTTCAAATGGTCCTGTTAGATGGGTACTGCTTTCATCTCTCCCTTTAAAAAAAAATTATTTATTTGGCTGGACGCTCGGGCCTAGTGGCAGACAGTATGTGGAGTCTTAGTTCCCCGGCCAGGGATTGAACCCACATCCCCTGCACTGCAGGACAGATCCCTAACCTACTGGACCACATGGAAGTACCCCTTTCATCTCATTTCAATGAGGAACCCAAGGGTGGCGGTGGAACCCACACTCAGCACCAGTGTGCTGTGTGCCTACTATGCGACTGTGACCCAGCCGGTCTCTGCGCCTGGATGAGTTCGTCTGTACAGCGGAGATAAGGATAACTAGGCACTAAAATAACCCTCATCACCCATGTTGTTGGACTTGACTGTGACTGTTACAGCTCTTCTGTAATGTGGTTGCCTTTCCTGATCTTTGCTTTCCATCCACAGGTGGTTAAGAGAGAGGACATCCAGCAGTTCTTTGAAGAATTTCAGTCAAAAAAGAGAAGAAGAGTGGACGGGATGCAGTATTACTGCAGCTAGAGAGGAGCGCGGCGCCTTCTATCCAGGCCGAGGAAGACCCACTTCCTGTTCCAGGAATAAAAGAGGCCGTCTCCTCCTCCAGCGTTGAGCTTCCTTTACTCTCCTTAACGACAGTATCCACAGTGTTTATGCTGATTTCACAACCAGCATTCTTCTTTCTGACTCAGCTAAATGCAACTCATTCCACAGACTTGAGCCCCTTCCTCCCCACCCCAGTCTAGCCAGGGTTATTTGTTCAGAAGTTTCAAGAAGTTTGATTTGGTTTTGAAAAAGTAAACTCATCCTTTTTTACCCCCGCTAATGATTTGTTCTTTTAACTCCCAAGTGTGTCTACTCTGCCACAGCCTCTGTCTTCCAGGACCTGCTTTGAGGAGCGTTGCAGAAGCCCTCCTGTCAGCTCCACAGGTCCCCTCACCCTCTGATCCTGGTGCCTTGGGTCAAAGCTTCCTCAAGCCTGGTCTGCTTCTTTCTCTTGGCCCTGTTTTCTGAGGTTTGGTCATGGCCTAGAAGGGATCTCAGAGCTTGCTTCATCTAGGCTGACCCTCCGGAGTTAGCCAGGACTGCAGCTTTTTGGTTCTAGATGTGTGTCACAGGCAAGGAGGTTGGCTGATGGCAGGATTGAGGAAGCCTACCTTTGTTACAAATTTTACTAATAAATTTAAAGTGGAAATGTCATTCACAAATCTACTGACACTAGAATATTAGAATTTCAGTACTGTAGTGCTCACAGGGCTTCCTGGAGAAAATCTGCCATTATATCAAGACTAGTCCCTCTCTGCTGCCTAGAAAATAGACCGGGTATGACCCTGTGAAATCTTGGTGGCTTACAAAGTCCTCCGAGTTTCTTTATATTATCAGGGATATTCATAAGCATATATTAAAAATAGACCTATTTTGATATTGTTCTGTTAAGAAAATGTTATTAGAACCCCAGTAAATTATTTCCCCCTTAAATCTGTGCTGAAGAAGAAACATACTGGCTTAGCCTACTGGTAAGGAGCAGGAACAGCGAGTGCCCTGTTTTGGGAGAGGCAGACTGGAAGAGATCCCAAACAAGGCCCCAGGCCACACAGACAATGAGCTTGAAGTATTGTCCCTAATGTCAGTCCGCAGCTGAGTCCCCAGTGACTGAGATCTTTTGAAGAACCTCATGGGATGTTATATAAAAGCCCGTATTTGAGGGGATGTCCTTTCAGTTGGTTTGAAGTGTCTTTAAAGCCCCTCAGTCTGTGTGGAAAACACCTTTCAATAAACAAGAGCCCTCAGTTGCTCTCTCCCTCTGGAGGAGCATGATGTTTCCTGATGGTAGATGACACACTTGAGGTGTGTGACTATAAGCATTTGAGGCTTTGGGGCCACAAGTGTATATCAGTATTTTTTGTGTGTCCAGCAGTCACAAGTACCCACCGATCCCTGAGTATGGTAAACTCGGCCTACAGAAGGCAAAGGCCTTCAAGAAATAGTACAGTTCATGTTTTTCTGCCTCAGACCTCCTAATTACAGATCCCCAGGAAGAGTGATGTGTGGAGCGGGAAGATCTCGTGGCCACAGGAGAGGCGTGTGTGCTCTGAGCTGGCCTTGTGGGAGCCTGAAGTGGCCAGGGCCAGAGCTCCGGGCATCTCTGAGAGGGCCACCGCCCCCAGCTTGGGAGCTCTCTGTTCTGAGCCTGAGGATTTTGAAGCCCTCTCTGCAAGGTGATAATATTTGTGTACCATTATGGCCTGAAAGGCTCTATTATCTCAGGCATATGATTTTACCACCAGAAGTTTCCTTCCTTCCTCACGACAGGTCAGGACCAAGTCTTGGCATCACTGTGTAGCATGACAGACCCCCAGTGCTGAAGGGCTTGTTTTAGGAAAGGTACTGTTCCTCTCCCATTAACCAGAAAACCTCTCTCTCTTTCTTTTTTAAACCTGTTGTTCACAACTAGTTTTCTCATTGACTGTATTGGACCGTCTCTTCTTGTAGAGACTGATTTTGGCCAACATGTGGCAGTTGATATTGATGCATGTTTTATGCAAAACAAGAATACAATATTAGTTACTTTTAAGGAGTTCTGGCATTGTATGTGCATTTTTGTAGAATTGTTACTGGACTTATAATTACATACTTAATTCTAATCAGGTTTCTGTAAAAATTTAAATAAATCAATTCAAAATAGTGGCTTTTCAGATGGTTTCTCGTCACATTTAAATGTATACGGTCTCCGTTTGCAGAAACAGGAACCGTGCGAGTCCAGTGTGGCAGCTCCACCTGCCCTGGGGCCTGTTCCAGCGGAGAGGCTGGCTCCTGTCTCCCCAGCACGCTGTGGCCTGATCCCAGGACACACACACACCCCCCCCAGATCTCAGGTCTTGCCAGCAGAGCTCCTTCACACATGGATGCACACGCATATACACACCTGGCTTTACACCTCTGAGGAGCGTGCACACATATACACACAGCTTTGCAACACCTCTGAGGAACACACACATATACACCCCACTTTACAATGCCTCCGAGGAGATAGGGTCCATAAATCCCGGTGACCAGAGAACAAAGGGATGGGTGGGGGTTGTGATGAATCACAGCGTGCTCAGGTCTTGCTCTGTACAGGGGAGAGAGCCAGGAGCCCACAGGCCAAGGGAGAGATGCGGTCCACCTCCATGGGAGCCAGTACTTCAAAAGTAAATGTGAGACCAAACCAAGAAGCCCGTGAAGAGGCCCATTTGTGGCCTTCCCCCAGCTCTTGCTTCCTTGGAAATGATTCACAGTTGCAGTCATCACCTGTGATAAGCTAAGCGCAGTGAATAAAGTGCTCTCCGTAGCCTGGAACTGCTCTCCTCGGACACTCAGGATTACAGAACTGTCCGTGCCAGGAAAACAGCGCACCTCCCAGCTCCCTGAAAGGACCCTAGTGCAACAGCAGAAAATTGAAAGAGCAAGCCAAGTGATAACCGGACCTTGGCAGGGACCTAGTTCAGCTCCCACAGAAGGTGAGTGTGTGCTGAGAATGTGGGAAGCACAGGAAACGGAAATCAACCCAGCAGAGCCCCCAGGAGCCAATGAGGCTGCCTCCCAGTCAGTCCACCTTGAAGCAGCTACCAGACGCAAGCCTTGGTCTAAGGGGGCATCCGGGCTGCAGCCAGACTGGTGCCTCACTTGTGCCCTGGACCACTGGGCACTAGGTGAGTGCTCCATACTTAGGGTCACAGGAGCCCTGGGATGAAGGGACCTGAGAAGCCACCCAGCCTCACCTCTCGGGACAGGGTCCTGTGCTGGTCTCAGCCCCCTGGCCTCTGTGCCTCCATGCTCTTGGGGCAGCGCCAGGTGACATGAGGGCACTCGGCCTTTCTTCTCTCTTGGCTGCTGGCGTAAATCCTGTGAGCACCGGGGGGCCAGACTCGGGAGGAAGCCAACACCCTGGAAGGCAGAGAGGAGTCAAAATCCAGGCCTTTGGTGTGATTCAGGCACTCAGCCACTGGAGTAGTCTGGTCTGAAGCTTGTGGTCTGCAGCTCGTGGACTCCACTGCAGCAAAGAACACCTCTGTAGTTCCCTAGCATCTTCTCCTGAGCACAGCCCATGACAGAGTGCTCCCTACCACACATGGCACTTGTCCCTTACTCTCCTAGGGCTGGTGCCTTTTGGACACTTCTGGACTTTTCCATCAGCCTCCCATCCAATGTTTTGTTCTGGTCTTTCCCCAGGGATTCCTAGGTTGTTCCTGGTGTTCTCCAGCCCCTGCTCAGCTTTGTCTCAACTCCCCCCACCTGGAGACTCCCACCTGGGTTTCTCTTCAGCCATCTTTCCCCTGTGTGGGCTGAGGCCTTACGCTACTCGGTTTTTCTCACTCACATCCCCACCTCCTGGCTTCCCTCTCTTGCCTCTCTGCCTCAGGCTTCTGGATGCAGCTGAGCTGTAATGAGCCAAAGTGAAACTTTCTATAACTGTATTGAGTTTCCCCTGGTGGTTCAGCTGGTAAAGAATCCACCTGCAGTGCAAGAGACTTGGGTTTGATCCCAGGTTGGGAAGTTCCCCTGGAGAAGGGAATGGCAGCCCACTGCAGTATTCTGGCCTGGAGAATTCCATGGACAGAGGAGTCTGGTGGGCTACAGTCCATGGGGCGTCGAAAGAGTCGGACAGGACTGAGCGACTAAGAAACACGCCAACACAACTGTATTAGGTTTTCCAGAGAAACAGAACCAGCAGGAGATATACACACCTACCTTTCTACCTGCTGCTGCTAAGTCACTTCAGTCGTGTCCGACTCTCCCCAGGTCTATAAAATAAGGAATTGATTCATGTGATTGTGATCTGCCAGCTGTAAGCTGGAGACCCAGGAAAAGCCAGTGGGGTGGTTCCAGTCCAAGCCTGAAGGTCTGAGAACCTGGGGAGCTGATGCTGTAAGTGTCCCAGTCCTGGAGGATGATGTAAGTGTCCCAGTGTCTGAGCTCAAACAGGCAAAGAGTAAATCCTCTCCTCACAGTTTTGTTCTATTCAGGCCTTCAACGGATTGAATGATGCCACCACTCGGGGAGGGGCATCCGCGTTACTCAGTCTACAGGTACAGATGCCAAATGCTCTCCTAGAATGCACCACGATAATGTTTAGCCAGAGGTCTGGGCACCCCACTGCCCAGTCAAGTTGACACAGAAAATCAGCCCTCACAACAACTGACCCGCCTCTTTGTTTCCTTCCACCCCGAGCAGCGCTTGGGGAGTGAGGAAGGCCGCTGGGGTCTGGAGGGATGAGTCCGTGCGCTGGCTGTCCTTACATCCTCGGCGCTGCAAGTGCCACTCAGGCCATTCCGGTGGTAAGAGGCTCGCGGAGGCACACAGCGGGGTGACCACGTTGGGATCTCAGCACCCCACTCGCGGTGGGACGGGGCTCTCCACCCCATCAGGAAAGCCCACCCCGGCTGGCAGGCCTGGAGCTGTGAATAGAACGGGGCGGCAGCTGAGGACAGAGGCCCTGATGGGAACGACAGACGCACCTTCCCCACCAGTTTCTTCGCAAGGCTGCAGAGCCAGCACGGATTTCATCCCCCAGGTTCTGTTCTCGGCGCCTCAGCAGGTCACCCAGCTGCCGTGACGGACTCTCTCTTTCCTGCCCGGCCTCACCTCCCTTCTGTGACCTCTTTATTATAAATGGAGAGGCCCCGCCGTGTGGCTAATATTCACATCGCTGTTTTACTTTGTAACAGCATGCATCCCGGTCAGCAATGATATATTTGTGGGTTTATTTGCTTGGTATCTGTTCTCCCCACTAAACGGTAACTTTTTCGAGGTCAGGGTCCATCCTTCCGACTTATGGTTAAAGGGCAGGAACGTGGGGCTGCCTGCCCTGCTGTTGGGTGCACGGCCGTGGGCTGCATGCGCTTGTGCACGCGATCTCCTTCTCCTGCCCACAGTGGCCCACAGAGTAGGATTGCCTGTCCCCATTTTACAGATGTGGAAACTGAGGCGATGAGAAGCCGGGGGTCCACAGCTCATCAGTGGTGACTCCTGGCTCATTTCACTCCACAGTCCAGCCTCGTTCACTTTGGGGCACTGGAAACAGTTAAGAATCTCGGGGCAGACATGATGGAAGATGCTGACAGCTTTTACCTAAATCACGATCTATTGTGTTTGGCCCTGAGGCAGGAAGGTCCCTGACTCTTTTTTCTGGGTTTTCTTTTGGTAAATTCACTACACGACAGGGCTGGACTGTCTTCCAGCGTCTAAACCACTCCATGGAGGGGTTCCTATGCCTTCCAAGAAACACAAGCCCAGCGCAGCGTGCCCAAGCAAGAGGCTGGGGACAGACGGTGACCCTAGAGGGAGTAAGAGGTGCCTCTGCTCACCAGAAGTGTCACAGAGGAGAGATGAGGGAACTGGGGGCAGCCTATTTTGCCCCTGAGGTTGAGCAGCGAGCTGGAGGGCGGCACCCGTGAGAGGAGGCAAGGACAGAAAGTGGCCGGGAGCCTGCGGACTGTGGGGACCGCGGTGGACGACTGTCTGCAGCTGTCCCGCAGAGCTGGCTCCAGATCCAGGAGATGGACATATCTATTATTTATGGGTTGAATCTGGCCAGAAAACAAGGTGAGCAGGTTGAGGAGGCCGACGCCTAGGGAGGCTGGGCTGTTCAGGGGAGAGGGGAGTAAAGAGGTCAGAGGTCCAGAGGAAGCGGGAGGCTGGGGGGGTCATCTGGGACGCGGTGGCCTGAGAGCAGGAAGTGAGTTAGGGTTTCAAAGGTGGAGCCTTTCTGGGGACAAGGGCGGGGTGGTGGAGTGGGTGGCAGATTCCTGGTAGAGCAGACGGCTGGGGGTGATCCCGGCTGCTCCCCAGGCTGATGGCTGGGCCTGTGTGGAGAGGCCAACATGAGGCTTAGCTGAGGCCCCGGGGTGTGACAGGAGGGATGGGGTGACAGTCACAAGGCTGAGGGTGGGACAGGCAGATGGGGGAGCTGCAGGGATGCCGGGGTGCAACACAGGGGGGCGGCCACACACCACTCACCCTGACCCTTAGGTGTGCAAAGTGTTCCCAGGAGAGGCCTGCAGGGTGGGAGGAGGGCTGGGCCTCAGCTGAGGAAAAGGCCAGGTGAGGAGACGGTGGGAAGGAGGCCACTGCAGAGGAAGGGCAGGGGACGGGGTCAGGGGAGGGCCGTGGGAATCCGGGAGGGAGCTGGATCATGGGAGGAGTCCAGGGGCCTGTGCAAGTGACTCGGGAGAGGGGAAACAGCAGGTCCAGGGGGAGAGCTGACCCCAGCGCTACAAAGAGCACAGTACTGGCAACCCCTTGGGCGGTGGTGGGAAGCCAGGGCACTCGGGCCTCTCGGGGTGCCCCACACCTGCCCTGACCAGAGGGTGGGTGGATCTGTCCAGACGTGGAGACATAAGAACAAATGGTTGTAGTTCAGTCACAGAGGGTGGCGAGGTATTTGGTTCATCTGCTGGAAAGTTCCAGAAATCGAGGATGTTTAAGGTGAGGGATTTCAGCAGGAGAGTGCAAAAGGCAAGAGCTGCCCACAGACACTCACAGAGGGCCTGCCAGGGGTATTGAAGAGCTTCTTCACCCGAGAACAGGAAGACAGTGCAGCATGACTCAAGGATTAAGAGCCAAAATGTGAGAAGTCCACACAGAGCTCAGACAGTGAACTACTGTGGCCCCATTTAAGGATGAGGACACACAGGCTGAGGTGGATGAGGTGGCACCCCGGTGACGATCCCCACCTTGGCTTCCTCACTCTCCCACCAGCCAGCGGTGGTCACAAGCATGTCTGGACTAGTACACCCTGTGGCTGCAGATGTCCACCTAAGTTTACAGACAAGTGACGCCCCCACATCCGAGGCTCTGCAAGATGTGAGGCTCACTCTGGGGCAGACCTCAGAGGAGGACGTCTTAAGCCTCAGGGCCGTGTCTGGGCTGTTCAGCATGGTGAGCTCTGGGGGTTTTAGAGGCCAAATAAAAAGGGGCCAGAGTTGTGCAGATGAGGGACACACCGATGAGTTGTCGAGGCGAAGACCAAGGTGACGCCCATGATGCCAGTGTTGTTCTCCCTGTCAAGTGTAAGCTGCGTTTGGAGCTGGGACATTTCATGCAGGCTTAGTGGGGGATGGAGAGCAGACCCTTTCTGTGCAGGGAGCATCCCTCAAACCCGGACAGGTGAGCAAACATGGAGACAAGGGTCTGGGAGGGTCCAGGGAGCAGGCCGGTCCCTTCTGGGGAATTCTTGTGTTCCTGGCATTAGGACAGATGACCAAGGCTTGTTCAGTTGTTAAGTCGTGTCTGATGCTTTGCAACCCCATTGACTGCAGCACGCCAGGACTCCCTGTCCCTCACTATCTCCTGGAGTTTGCCCAAGTTCATGTCCAGTGAGTTGGTGATGCTATCCAACCATCTCATCCTCTGCCACCCTCTTCTCTTGACCTCAGTCTTTCCCAGCATTAGGGTCTTTTCCAATGAGCTGGCTGTTTGAATTAGGGAGCCAAAGTATTGGAGCTTAAGCTTCAGCATCAGTACTAGACCAGTACTGGAAATGACCACAGGTCTCAAGTCATCTGCTTTGGTCCTGTTACGTGGGAGACGGCAGGTTCTGGTAACTAAGGACAGGCACTTTCACAGGGTTCTCTAGGGGATTCGAAAATGAACTTTTGCTACTGCTGAATGATTGCTGATACTTGGGGAAGGCAGCTGTGATTAGAAACTAAGAGGTTTTCTTTTGGGGGGGAGGCTACACAGCTTGTGGGTTTAGTTCCCTGACCAGGGCTTGAACCCCAGCCCTTGGCATTGAGACTGCAGAATCCTAACCACTGGACCACCAGGAAAGTCCAAGAACTAAGTCTTTTAAGAACACAAACCATGCTGAGCTGGCCTCCTCCTCTTCCATGAGGGATAGACCCCCGTTGGGCTGCATCTGAGCGTGACTGCCTCTCCTGACGGACACGTGGGGGTTGGCGGTGGCCCCTGACACCTCGCCACTGCCTCACCTCTGTCCTCTCTGCACTCGTCTCTGCCCCAGCGCCTCCCCCAGGCCGTCTCCACGCATCCCATGCGGACTCCCACCCACCGCACCTGGCTTCTCTCTCTATCCTGCCACCCAACTGCTCTTGCCAAGCTCACTCACCTTCTCCATGGTGCTGACCCCAGTCATCTTATGAGCTTGATTTTCTAAAAATCTCTGAGCAGCAGCCACCACTAAGTTAACTTTGGGAGAGGGGTGGAATTGCTCCTTCCTCTCTTAACTGTTAACTTGAGAAAACACGTGCAGGCAGTTTAAAAATTCAACCAGGACAGAAAGCATGCAATTAGGCCCCCCATTGGTTACAGTGCCCCTCTCCAGAGGCTAGCTCTTGCAGATGTTCTCATGGGTTTTCGCAGACGTTTTTATGAATATAAAATTTATCTTGCAGCTCCTTTTTCTCATCTTCTCCACAACTGGGGGTGTCCATATGCCCTGTTTTGTATTTGGCTTTTCACTTCATTCATTCTGAAGATCACGTTTCACCCGTTTTGAACAGTCCCTCCTGCCCTTCTGAGAACCACACTGGTTTTTTCTGTACCTGGTAGGCGGCCCTTGGTCGGCAGCTCCCTCAAGCTGACCTGTAAAGGTGGGAATTCCTCAAAGTTCACTGTTGGCCTTCTTTTCATTTAAACCATCCCCCTACATCACCCCATCTACTCCTGAGGCTTTCACTGCCACCCAGTATGTGGTGGGTTACGGTCTATAGGGTCACAGCGGCTGAAGCGACTTGGCACACACGCATGCGTACATGTGGAAACGCCCACAGCACCTCCAGCGTGGCCCTTGCTTCTGAGTTCCCGGCTTACATGGAAGCACCAAGTGAACACGATCAACATTACACTCATGGTTTTTCCCCTCGACCTGACTCCTCCCACTCTCTCCCCACACCCAAGCAACTCCCAAGTCCTGCAGATACTACTCCCGAACCATATTCCTCTCTGCTCTTTGCCTATTCAAGCTCTCCCCTGGAGGCTGCGCCAGCCTCCTGTCTCGTTTCCTGATCCACACCTGCTCCTCAGTCCTGTGATGTGGAACATACCAATCTGCTTACATTTATGTCCCTGTTGAAAACGCTGCAGCACTTCCTGTTGCTTTGAGGATCAATTTCAAAATCCTCAGCCTGTCTGGGAAGGGCTAACAAGATGGGCCAACCCACCTGTCGGCCAACCCTGGCTTCCCCAGTGCTCAGCCCTGGAAACTGCTGGCAACTGGCTCCTCCTCATCCCGGGACTCTTCCTTCACCTGCACTTTGATTCCACCTGGAAGGCTTCCCAGTCCTGGCACCAATCAGAACCCCAGGCTTACCTCTCTAATCCTCCGTTTTTTTTTCCCCTTGAGACCCTAACATTCTCACGGCTGGGACTGTGACCGTCTTGTTTATTCCTGTCACCTCAGGGCCCAGCAGAGCCTGGCAGGTAGAAGATGCTCATTGGGTGAATGTTTGAAGACACAAATCCGTGCTTTCTGGTGTGCAGTACAACACCGTGGTTGAGAACTTGGGCTCTGGAGCCAGAATGCCTGGGGTTTGAACTCAGGCTCTGCCAATGAACTAGCTGTGTGAGCTTGGATAAACCATTCAGTATCTCTGTGCTTTGGTTTTCTCATTTGTGTTGCTGTTCAGTTGCCAAGTCGTGTCCACCTCTCTGTGACCCCATGGACTGCAGCACACCAGGCTTCCCTGTTCTTCACTATCTGCTAGAGTTTGCTCAGATTCATGTCCATTGAGTCGGTGATGCTATTCAACCATCTCATCCTCTCTTGCCCTCTTCTCCTAGTCACTAATAATAGTATATGATTCACAGAGAATTAAATAAAACAAATACCTAAATCACTAATTACAGGAAAAAATAATCAAGTGCTTTGCACTGAGTTCAGTGTGTTTCTCCTCCCTTCCATTCCTACCTGTGGTAAGCCAGCTTTCCCCTCAGTCGCGATGTACTGCTCCGGCTGTCTCTCTAGCTACTTTAAGGCTTCTGAGAATAGGTATCCTGTCTGCTGCTCCACAGTCCCCCGGGAAAAGTGGACTCAACACTTGCTGCACTGAACAGAGGTTAAGGCTAGAAGCGGCTTGGGAAGCTGGCCTGGACTCACTTTTCCAGGCGAATCACAAGAACAGAAGTGAAAGCTGACTTATTCGATTTCCTGTTTTATAATTTGAAGAAGCTCACCTCCAGAACTTTAGGTTTTATCTTGATACCCCACCGTTAAACCTAAGATGGTTATAAAACATTGTGAGAATTGCCATGGTGAGGAACAAAGGGTGAAGTGCTAGGATGGAACTTATTACTGAAATGAACAAAAGTTTTAGTGATTTAACAAAACGCAAATTGGAAAGCTTTCTATTTTACATTTTCTTTTTTTCCCAGAAAACGAGGCTCTAGATCATGACATCATTTCCCTTTCAAACGGAAAAATACTAATTAACGCCTGGAGTCTGAATCTAAGCCAGATGTCTGGCACTCGGAGGCCTGGGAATCTCGGGGTGTATCTGTGTCTCTCAGCACAGCCCTTCCAGGTGCAGACTCATTCCAGGTGCTGGGTTCACGTGCTTTGAATGCTGAAATTCCTCTGGAGGCCCCTGTGCAAGTTACTTTTGTTCAAAGTGTAAAATGAAATCTCTCAGGAATGCCCCCAATGACATCACAGGAAACTTTGAACTTGAATCAAACGGGAAGGTGGTTATTTCCAAGAAACCCGTTAACACTTAACAAGTCTCTGAAGACCTGAAGGCCAAGAGACAGAGGAGAAGTCCGTCTAGAAACCTCCCACTTTCTACCCTAGCGGTGGGGGCAAAGTCACCTCTGTAACTGAGGACTATGTGCTACCTGCTAAAACAGACTGTATCCAACTCAGCGGGTTCTATCCAAGCCATTTATTTGAAACGCCAACTATATGTAGGATAAAGTCAGTGTTACATGCTTGTCAGTAACAGTAGAAAAATAGAACCAGTGAAAACCTCTGTACAACCATAATGGTACTCAAAAGAGAAATGGATCGATCGCTTTACAATGCTTCCCACAGACTAGTTCAAGTTCGGAGGTACCTAAATAAAAATACTATGTATTTCTTTAAAAAACACTATGTACAGTCGAAGCGTAAACAAGTTTTACAAAGTACTGGTTATGCAGGTTGTAGAAAACACTTGCATAGGACATGAAATCAGTTTTAAGAAAAATTTCTGAGCCTTTAGCATTGAAGGCACTTGACTTTATACCAGTAACAGCACAACCACAAGAAATGCAGTGTTGTAGAAGACACCACCTCTCTGAAGTGCAGACGCAGTGCCTAAACAGCAAGTGGAGTTCAGGAATCTCTCTCTCAGCCACCCCACCTAAGAGCAAGGTTCCGTCCCATCTGCCCGTGGAACCCACACACACAGTCACGTGCAGGTACATCAGGAAGCTTCCAGAGCTCCTCTCAGCTCTTAAGACAGAACCCACGTAAACACGCAAACACAAGAGGTTATTTTCAAGATACACACTTGCGAGTCGTCTTTCTACAGAAATGGCCACAGCATTATAATATTCAGAATATGGAAGATTGATTCATGGTCTGAGGGTGTTCTAGAGGAAAAAAAAAATCAAAAGACTTGCCAATACAATTACATAACAGCTATTGCAATCAATAGGACAAAGAGACAACTTAACATTTCATAGAATATTATTTATACAATAGTGTTAATGGAAAAATAGCACGATACCCTTTAGTGTGTGACGGTTACTCTTTTAGTAAGGTTATCTGTAATGAGGTTTGAAAGTAAACTCCTTAGTAGACAAAGTAAACCATTGCAGAACGGGGAGTAGCACCCATCACTGCTGCTTTAATAGTAACTTTCAACAGTAAGTTAAAGGTCAACCAAATAATTAAAAATAAAAAGTCAAACATTTCCCTTTGAGTTCAGTCCTAATATAAAAAGATAAATGCTTTAGAATTGCGAACAAATATCTTACAAGTATTTCACAAAACTTATTATCCCTAAAAGGCAGATTTAAACATGAAAATATATATTTAGCCAAGTCGTTACTGAGACTTCCAGAGACCGACACACGGGGGGTCAGCTTTGTGCCCCATGCTGAGGTTGCATGTGCCGTTTTCCCTCCATCAATGGGCAAGTGCTGTCCACTGCTACTCAAGTTTGAAGGAGAAATCCAAAGAAAACCCAGTGAAGAACACTTTTTTTTTAAGGAAGCATAAACAAGAATTAGGTAAAGTTTCACAGAGAGTTCAACAATAACAAAAAAATTCAAATAAAAAGAAGTCATTTAAAATCCTTAAAATCTACCTGGTTACCGAAATGTCAGGAGAGCTTAGGTCTAGGGATGTGCCTAGAAGGGGCACTGAGAAAGGTTATGCATGGTACGTGGACAATTCAAACGACTATTTTTTCAGGAGTAAGTTTTGCCTTTCTTGCTGCTCTCTTTTCCCCTTAGGAGTCATACCTATGACTCTGAACTGAAATTATTCATCAAGATCACAAAATTAAAAGAAAAATATAAGAACAAGACCAACAGTATCTTGAAGAAATGTGGATCCTCTGCTTCCGCTCCAGGATCTAACTGGCGTTCGCCAACCTCAACATGGCGGGCACCAAAAGTGGCGATTGTCAAACGGCCTGATTGTCCATGGCCTCAAGAAGAGATCTGGTGTGTTGAGATTTGGTTCTCAGGAAGTTTCTATATCGAGTAAAACACTAGGTCCTATGGCCTAAATTTTATATTATACATGTTAATTTCTCAGAGCAATCTTAACTCAGACTTCACATTTATCTTAGTACAGCACTGAAAGATTTTAATGCTTACGAAGCATTAAAAAAAAACTGAAGAGATGGGGTCAAAAGCCAGAGGCACATAGCTATTCAACCTACCCTACTGACCATACTTCACGAGACACGTTAAAAATCCATTAACCTACCCTAACACAAAACCCACATCTGTTCACCTTCTGCAAGTCACAGCAGCCCACAGCACGTTTCTCTCTATACACAGTTCAGCCAGGTATGCTACCAGATTATTAAAAACAAACTTCATAAATTAAATAAAACTACAAACAGTGGGTCACTTCTTTTATATTTTGGGGACATGAAAGAATATTTAATAAATTTTCAGAAATATGCCATGTGGGGCAGCAATAGCTCTTATGTCTTTAAAAAAAAAAACAAAAAAACAGGTCGGAGATCAGAAAGACTTCCCCACCAACTATATCTACTCATTCTTAATTGCAGTACCAGCACAGCACAGTCTGAATTCAGAAGAGAAATTTAAAACAGTATCAAAAGAATTCATGTCAACACATGTACATAAATACACCTTAAGGAATGCGATGGAATGGATATTTTTTGTTTCTGAGGACAGACAGACCGAGATTAGTTTCAAAAGACACCGTCATCTTACTACAAAAGGTCAAACCTCCTAAAAATGAGAACAGAGTCCTAAAGTTTTTCATCTTAAAAAAAAAAAAAGGAGCCTCAGAGGTGATGATATGCAGCCGAGCTCGTAGCAGCCTGGTGCTGGCTCTGGGAGACCCAGGGCTCGGTGTGCAGCGCGGCCAACACTGACAGATGCGCGGGCAGCAGCTAACTAGCCAGGCAGCAGAGCGAGCGGCAGCGGTTTGCCGGTGTAGATAGATCAACTGACGTGTTCCCATCTTTGAGACTATCTACTGTTAGGATTTTTTAAAATGTCAGATTATTCCTGAGTGTATATCCACAGGGTAAAGTAGGAAGAGACTGTAAGAGAAACTACAGTTTCGGGAAAAATCAGAGTTGTTGACATCCAATAGAAACCTATTTACTTAAAAGTGCATGTAATTCATTTATATGGTAGCTTGTAAAGGCTCCCTAGCCCTGCATAGTTTAGAGTGAGTGTGATTCAGAGTTGTATATATGTATATATACATACAGAGAGGAGGCTTCCGAACATCCTTCAAGCAAGGGAGTGCTCAGAAAGTCTCTTTTAATCTAAGTGCTACGGCTGTGTGTGTGTAATGTGTAAAAATACAAAGTGAATGCTCAAATAATCTTGAAGTGATTTAAAAACTCAAATGCTAATATATTTACATTGGAGAGTAAGAAAAAAACAGTCCTTAGCTCACACATTGCCCTTCTAAGGGAAAGGATCTTAAAAGATCCCATGTGCTCAGTGGTTCAGTAAAATCCCAAACCAGCGTCCCCAGTGGAGTTCAAGTAGGACATGTAGTGTTTCACTGGAAAAAAAAAAAATGGTTTTTCTTTTTTGGTGACAAAGCATTATGCATTATACAATAACTTTTTAAAGGACACCAAAATTATGACACACTTTGAAAAACAATTAAAACATCTACTTACAAACACCAAATGACATCCGTAAGACTAAAGCCCTTTTGTTTTTTTTTCCCCCCAAAAGAGAGCAGGACAACTGAAGGCAGCAAGCAGTCACTCCCTCCTCAGCTGCTGAGGCGATGCTCAGAAGCAGCGATCCGTAGTGCAAGCTTAAGTTACTAATTCCACTGCTTTAGGATTCCAAAAAAGCTGATCTCTTTCAAACCTCATCTAGTGAGACTAATCCACATGACCAGAACCTGCAGTGATTCTAACAGAGTCTGCACTGTGGATAAAACAACAAGCTTTTGCCTGGACACAGAAGGCTTTTCTCCTTCTTGTTCTTTCCTGAACCAGGAAAACGTCAGGATTCCTGATCGGACTCCTGCTGGAGGAATGAAGACCAGCTCCCAGGACTTATTTAAACAGGATGGCGTAAGATTTACGAAGACTGAGCAGGAAGGTTTCTGAACTGAAACAACTACGGAAAAGACAGGAGCATTTTGATGTGCTGTTCTTTGGAATTTCTATAATTAAAAAATAAACACAGAACTATTTCATAAGAAAATACATCTTAGTGTGCAATCCAATGCACGTGGAAATAGGTAGATGAAAGGTAAAATGCAAAAAAGTATGAAAATACAGTCCTTTAAATGTGGCAATAAAGTTTAACATACTGATATAAAACCAATACAGATAAAACAAAGGTACAAGTGCAAAAAAATTCCATTGTTTGTAAAGAGAGGGAGAAAAAAAAAAAGTGCCAGCTTGCTTGTTCTTAAAAATGCTTCCCCACACAATTGTTCAAACACAAAACAGACAGATGCAGCATTCAAAATAACCCTCTTAGCATGCCATGTCTAATAAACATGTATATACAAAAACCAGAATAAAATAACGTGAAACTGAGTTATCAGCTGGCATCAATAAACTGGTCTCTAAGTTGTTGGGTTATATCATAAAATGGGATGTTTCACATCTCAGGCACGGACGACTTGGAGGTTGCTCTCAGAGGGCAGACTTTTTGTAGAGGAAGTCTGGCTTGCTCGGGGACCTCCTTCCTCTGCTGATTGAATCTTCCCTCTCCAAATCTGTATTTCGCTGAGCTCCATGGCCCAGGGATTCATCTGCCAGTCTTCTGCCGGATCTCTCTTCTGGAGCTTCAGAGCTATATGCAGAATGTGAAGGTCTGTTAGGAGTCAGCCCAAAAGTCAAGTCAGTTTCCACTGCTGCTCGCCCCCTGACATGGGCTGAACCACTGCCAGCATTTTCTGGGGCTGCCAAGGGAAAATCCGGCCGCTGGGGAGGCTGCTCAACAATGTCGAGGTGTATCGGCTCACTCTTCTGTCTGTGTGGATGCCCGTCGGGGGGAAGTGGATATTCTTTCCCAGTTTCTTCCTGCTTTTTAGGCGAGGTCTGGCCTGGTAGGTAGGCTGACTTTAAGCCACTTGGTGATGCCTTATTGTGGCTATACAAATCGGGACCAAAATATCCACCTTGTGAAGGGGAGGGGGTACGTCTGCCAGGGGCAGGAGTGGATGGTCTGCAAGCAGCATTTGAGAAGTCATAGAAATCCGGATATTCCTGCTGATTTTCTTGAGCATCTGTTTTTTGCTCTAGTGTGTGTTTCTTTCGAGATGTGTGTGTATGCCTCTGTGGAATACACGATAGATGCTGGGGAGGCCCTGGTCCTACTTCAGAAACTGCCTGGCTTAACTCTGTGTCCACAGCAAGTTCTGGAAGCCTCCTGTCCTTGAGTGACAGCGTGGATACACCCATGGCAATATCTGGCATTAGATCATTTAGCACAGGTTGTGTGCACTGCAAACAGAAACAAAACGGGGGGAAGGTTAAAAAGAAAAAGGCCTGTGACTCCCTCTTTTTCAAATGAGGTTCACTGATTTTGTTTCCTCATTATAAAAATATATGCTTAATTTTAAGAATAATAAAAATATAGAAAACTATAAGGCAAAAAACCCCCCACAAAACCCCAAACCTTCCCTACTGAAATAACCACTGTTATAAACATTTGGAAGCAGTTCTCTCATCTTTTTTACTTTGCACATATATTAATTTTCATAAAATTTAGTGCCTATATAATACTGTCACTAAATTTTGAGATTTCTATTTAAATTACTGGATACTATTCCACTGTATTGATGAGGCATGACTGCTTAACTATTCTTCCACTGTGAGACCTTAAGGCAGTTTCCAATTTTTCATTATTCTAATCAGGACTGCAAGGAACATACAGATAAATTACCTTCAAAGGGAGTTTTATTTAATTATAAAGTAGTAGAAGTTTTGTAACTGTGGCACTGAGGGCCAGGCCTATAAGATGGAAATTGGGTTTATCCAACACTATTAACCTTTGTTATTTCCTCTTTTTTGAGGGGCTGGAGTGGATAGCAGGGAGAATAGGCAGAAGAGTAAAAGGTGAGGAAGAATCATAATTTGACTCAAGCTGTACACTAGTCCAGTCATCTTTCAATGAAGATTCCCTGAATTAATACACGTATTTTTTATCTCTTATGTTGAATGCAACTGATAATGTGTGACTAAGCAGGAAGACTTAAAAATCAATATTGTTTTTTTTCAAATGTATTATATACAACAGAAATTCAACCTTCAATGCAGTGCAAGATCAAGCAAGGAAGTCTTGCTTAATTTACTAGCGACTAGCGCTGGCAACTGTGATTTCCAATTAAATGAGTGCTTGATCAAAGAGCTTGCTAGAGGCAGAGACACTCACGAGGGTTAATTTTCTGCCCATTTTATGAATGGGGAGTCTCCTGCCACACTGTTCCTGATGGTATGCTCAGCTACAAGTAGCTTCCCCTTCCTGCCCCACCAAAGCCTTTGGGAGAATAACAGACTCTACAGAATAGAGTCCAAGAACAGACTCTAGACACATGCTTGAAGAGTGCACTGTGAAACCAGTAACAACATCACCTGTGTTGCCCAGTAACTCCACCCCGTCCAGGCACTGGCACATGAACATAAGGGAAGGCACTTGCTTCTTCCCACCGCACACATCTTGTCTCTTTTCTCTGGACTTTCTCATCCACCTCCACTCTCTTTTTCTCTCCGATTTCCATATTCCTTAAATCTATGCTTTCAGCTTGTCAATTACACTTAGTGCACTGCTGAGTCCCAGGGTGCCTAGTCCTGGGGCCTAGGAAATTGCTTTTAACATTCCAGAAACTTTTAACTTTAGGTAAGTCACTGAAGTGCGAACTTACCACTTGTTTCTCAGATGCTACTGTTGCTGAGGCGGCGGCGGCAGCCACTGTCTGTCTCCCTAGCCCTGTGGTGTTGGTACAATCGGGGGCTGCTGCTTTCACACCTGGCAAGTAGACTGCAGGGGGGCCAGCTTTAGGGGCTGCTCTGGAGTGAAACAGTGAGTGATTACAGGGATAAGAAAACGAACGTGAAGGATGCTGACTGGGAGGTCTTTGCTTCCAGCCTGCTTTGAGCTGGTTGTGGATTGGGGTAGCTGGCGGGTGGTAGGGAGGCGGTGGAGGGGGTAAGGGTGGATGGAAGGCCACGAAAGAGTCCAGATCTGTAAACATGGTTTCTGCAGTGGGGGTGCTGTTAACTCGACATCTCCCAGATTGTCTCATTGTCAAGAGTGGACTTTCATCTCCAAAACGTTCATCAGGAAAGAATTTGTGAGGATTCTAAGAAAGAATGGAGGGGGAAAAAGTTAAGATATTTGTTAGCAGATTTCCTGGACAGAAATTTACAGGCTGAGAGAGTTAAGTGAGTACCTAAGAAAACCAAAAAGGCACAACATATTTTTCTAGGCTTGAAGCTCAAGGAAGAATTACCTTAAAAACAGTGTAAAACAGTAGAGTGCACGTCTCTGTAGCCTAAAGTACAGCTATCAGGGAGAGCTGCTTAACTGAATACCCCAGAAAGCAGGTCAGTAATCTCTTGCAAGATTATGTGATGATAAAAAACAGGAAATAAAACCTAATTCAAATGTCTTTCCTATGAAAATAAAATTACCATTAAAAACCAAAAGAAGAAAAGGCATACAAGTGAAGATCCTCCTAGAACTTTCTGATAAAACATCTGTACGCCTTCAGTCTGAAATTAAAACTACAAAATACCATTATATAGGAATAAGTTTGATAATATTTTGATAAACATATGGGGATACTTAAATTACACAACTTACACATTTAAGAGACCAAATTAAGATACAATTTAGAATGGCACAGATAACAGAAATGAACAGAAAACAAGACTATTTTAGGGATGGAAACTACAGTAAAAATTGAAAATCAAGAACCTACAAATGGTCTGCTCCTTGCCTAGGGCCACCATACCATGTTCCCCTTTGAAAACTCAGGCTAAAATGGTTTGCAGTCAGTGGCATGAAAACAACGCAATCACCTGACCAGATGAAATTAAAATTTTATTTTACTCTCTGCTTTAGCTGCTGTGAATAAGATTACACAGTTTATACAAAAATACTACTGTTTTTTGTACTAAATCCGTTCCGTCGCTCAGTCGTGTCCGACTCTTTGCGACCCCGTGGACTGTAGCCTACCAGGCTTCTCCATCCATGGGATTCTCCAGGCAAGAATACTGGAGTGGGTTACCGTTTCCTTCTCCAGGGGATCTTCCCGACCCAGGGATCGAACCCGGGTCTCCCGCATTGGAGGCAGACGCTTTAACCTCTGAGCCACCAGGGAAATAATTACTAGAAATGGGTTTCTTCCTGCTAGTTAAAAAAAAAGCACTCATTCCTTGATTCTCATGCGTATATGGCTTGAACTATCATGCAAAAAAACTTCTTGTAAAAGGGAGGAGAGGAGGAAACGGGGTGCATCTGGAAGGTCTGTTAAGGATGCAGTAGGTCACAACCTGAAATCCAGTGACCACACCAGGGAGAAAAAAGCAGCAGAGGGTCAAAATTTCTGCTTTCTCTTCCACCTCTGTTGGGTGTACACACCACGAGCTCTCAGGAGTCACCATTTATGTGTTTATTATGTGCAAGAGACATAGCTGCTTTACATACAGCCACTCTTATCTTCACAATTCATTTTACAGGTAAAGAAACTGATGCTCAGAGAGGTTATATAACTTGCTCTAAGTTAACTGGTAAGCAGCACTGCAGGATATAAAACCAGTTCTCACTCCAGAGCCTGTGCCCCATCCACCCTACCACACTGCCTCTCACTGGAGGCTTTCAGGTCATCCAAGACACCAGGGACAGTTGAAAAACCACGTACAAAAGAAAAGGACATGCTATGAGGGCTCCTTGGGATGTCTGAAAATACTGCCTGAGTTACAGTCAAGGCTCCTTGTATTTTATTTTTTTCAGGTACAAAGCTATTTATCTAGACTTAGAAATCATGAATCGCAAATGTCAAAATATGACAAATAACACAAACATCGCAAAATCCAAAAGAATACCACAATATTTTCATTATTAGTAACAGCTGACAATCTAACACAAGATTCCCTGTTTTAGGTAGTGGAGGGCTGCTTCCCACCTGCAAGAGTTCTGCTGCAGCATCGGCAAGCCCGAACTCTCTTAACACGCGAATCTGAATTTCATAGCTGACCGTGGCGCCTTCCCCACAGTTGAGGGCGTAGGCCCTCTGCACCTGCTCAGTGTGCCGTAGCTCCTGCAGACGTCTGACCATGTCCTTCATAATGAGGAGACGAGGAACTGGAAGAAGAGAAACAATCTGTAGGCACAATACCTGAGCTACACAAAAGACCACCTGCTGAGTGCAAGAAAAAAAAAAAAGCATGTGTTTTGCATCAGAATCGTCTCATAAATTTTTGACAGTATTTTAATTCCCTGGAAAGATAGTAAGTTATATGCATCTAATTATTTTTTAGGGTTTTAAAATTTCACAGTGCCCCAAAGGCTCTTAGTCATACCAAGGAGACCCTGAACTGCATTATGAGTTCACAGCCTAAATAAAATTTTACTTGCATATATTCTCTGCTGAATCTCAGGATATTTCAAAAGTCTTTTAAATATAGTCACTCTTTTATTCAAATCATTTTTTGAGTCCTGACTACGCACCAGGGCTTCGACTCAAGTTTAGGGTTCACAGAACAAAAGACGTGATCCCTATCCTTACAGAGCTCTGGTTTTAAAGAAGTAAACACAGTAAACCAGCACAGCAGAGGGCCGTCAGTGATCGCAGAGAAAGGTGTGCAAAGGACACTGAAGGAACTGGAGGAAGGGGCCCCCAGTCCAGACTGGAAGCAGGCAGGGAAGGCTTCCTGGACAAGGTGAGCTCTGAATAGAGTCTTGAAGAATGAGAGAAAACCAGGCTGGCAAATAAAGTGGAGCCAAGGTTTTCTGGTCCTTTTCTGCAAAAGGACCAGGTGCGTGTAAAACATGCAAGTGAGAGACAGCAAGGCAGCATCGGATGGCACAGGCGGTAGACGGTACAAGCAGGAAGGGTAATAGGAGAGAAGGCTGAAAGAAGGGTAGGGCCAGACCGTAAATGACCCTGTATGTCATGATAAGGAGTTTAATTTGTATCTGGGGAACAACAGGCAGTTGCGTGTGTGGGGGAATGCGAGGATCCGAGCTGTGATGTGGTAAGTGCATTCTGAGAGGAGTGGAAAGCAGGGGTTGGCAAACCTTCGCCTGCAGGCTAAAAGCACTCTGCCACCTGTTTTTGTAAATAAAGTTTTATTGGCTCACAGCCACACTCATCCGTTTAGGTATTGCATATGGCTGCCTTTGGCCTATGACTGCAGAGCTGAGCACAGTGCAATAGAGACTGCATATCCCATAAAGCCCAAAATACTGACTACCTAGGCAAGCCACTCCAGTACTCTTGCCTGGAAGATCCCATGGATGGAGGAGCCTGGTGGGCTGCAGTCCATGGGGTCGCTAAGGGTCGGACACGACTGAGCGACTTCACTTTCACTTTTCACTTTCACACATTGGAGAAGGAAATGGCAACCCACTCCAGTGTTCTTGCCTGGAGAATCCCAGGGACGGGGGACCCTGGTGGGCTTCTGTCTATGGGGTCACACAGAGTCAGACACGACTGAAGTGACGCAGCAGCAGCAGCAGCAGCCCCCTTCACAGAAAAGGTCTGTCATGCCCTGGTATAAAGGCCAGAGTGGGAGTAAGGTTAGAGACAGGTTCACAGGTTAGGAACCTGGAATAGGATGCAGCAGAGGGCGGGGGAAGAGGGGACCGTCTGTAAGTATCTATGACACTAACTGACTTGAGTGGTCACTGATTATTAATTCTGGGAAAAGGGAGCTACTGAGTGCTTACTTTCTGCCATGCAAACTCCATATTACTCACAGAGCTTCCTTAAATCTTCACAAGAACCCTGGAAAGGAGATATCCTCATTTCACAGATGAGGAAATTAAAGCTCAGGGAAGTAAATGTCTTGTCCATAGTCACACAAAGTGACAGAGCCAGAACATGTGCCCCGGAGTCTTCTCCAAAAGCTAGATACCTTACATTAGCATGGTAAGCGAGGAAGGGAGAATTTTGATGGTACAAGCATAGGGCCATGTCTCATTAAACAACAGAAAGACAAGTCCTATTTTTCTGAGCATACTTAATTGTAGATCTCTTTGGACTTTTGACAGTGAGTTGTAAGGTTAAATTATATTGCTACTCAGTCGTATTAACTGAAGTTGATAAAGTCCATGACAATTACCAAAGGTTCAAAAACTGCACAAACCAGCTACAGAAATACTTCTCTTCCTACTGTTTATCCATTGTACACTTTATTAAATAAATACACAGTGGTTAAATCTGATAAGGCAACAACCAGTCAGAGATTAGTTCTGGAATGAAACGAATGTGTTCAATTAAAAGTTCCGTCATTATGTCTTTTATTTATCCTTAATTGAAACGGAGACTTCTCAGCAAAAAATGCATAGCATCACTTCCAGTAATGCTATAGTTTGCTGATTTTTTGGACTTGTGCAATGGTAACTGGCAAGAGCTATACATTTCTGACTCCCAAGATCTCTGTGGATTTTCTTGTTTACATGACAGCCCTTTGGTTAATGTCAGCACTGACTGACGCTCAGATGTTTTCAGACATGACAATTATACCTCAATCAATAGACAATAAGATGGAAGATCGATTTATAATGCATATAACATTCACAAAGCAGATCTTGGGAAACTGGATCTCCCAGAAACCAATGGCAATCACATTTTGAGAGGACATATATAGACTCGAAGATCTAAGTTGATAGTACTCTCCCCAAAGAGTCTTATAATGTGAGAAACACCCTATGGTGATGAAAAATCTGAATTCCTCTAAACCAGTGGTTCTCAACAGGTGGTAATATTGCCCCACAGGCACATTTGGCAATGTGCAGAAACATAAAAATGCTTTCATGAGGCTGTCACAAGGTGTGTGTGGGTGCACGCACATGTAAACACATGGGCAACTGGCATCTAGTGAGTACATGCCAGGGATGCTGCTGAACACCCTACAATGCAAAGGACAGCCTCCACAACAGAGAACTATCCAACCCTAACTGTCAAGAGGGCCCAGGCTGAGAAGCCCTGAGCTAAACTGAAAAACTGCTTACATTTGTTACTGTAAAATAAAATACAAAAAAAACTTAGCTTATAAGAATTTATTCTTTAATGAGAACAATGCATAAAGGGTATTGGAAGGTGGAAAGAGCCCGCATGTATAGAGGGGTTACCAAATATGATTAGACTGTTCACTTGAATATAAACACCTGGCACAAGGTTAACTGCCTTACCTGGGATTTCGTTTGCTACCACTGAAGGAGGGCTTGACTGGTTGCTGCTGATCTGCTGGTGGCTGATCATGTGACAGCACTGAGGCACAGCGTTACTGACCATGTAAAGTGTGTCTGGCACATTGGACATTCTAACCATTCGCAAACGCACAAGGTCTGTTTGTTCCACCATCATCTCGTCTAGCACTGACTGAAAACAATTGAGTATTAACAGAATTAGTCAACCTTACACCTTTGTGAAATCACATTTAGAGAAAGATTACTACCATCATCACATAAAAAGGGAATTAATTTACTGTTTCCACTGTATACAGCCTAAAATTAGTGGTAAAAGAAGACAGTACTCTAACCTCTCTAATTTTTCCTCCTCTTCAATGTTTAAAGGAGCTTTTTGGAGCATCTTTGAAAAGAAATAATCATTTTCTGAAAAGTCTGCTTTTAACAGAAGTATTTGAAATTTGAAGAAGGGATATAAAGTTAATCAGAAGTAAAATTATACATAAAGTCACTATAAATAAAACAATGTATATATGGACTAAATATCCTAGCCAATAAGAAATGCTCAAAATATAAAATATTAATGACTGATATTAAATTCAACAGACCTAGACATAAACAATTGTTAAATAAGCTTCAGATGAATCCACTTCAGCAAACTGCAGAATGGTCAAAATGGCATAATGTAAAACCATTCTCCACATTTACTGTGGGCATTTATCTACGTATGCACAGGTATAGGAGGACTGTCTGATCAGCTTGCGGCTGCTCTACTTTGAGACAGCAGAAAGGAGGGTAGGTCTAGTTTATTATGGACCTTTTAGCACTAGACTCAACCTTCCACAGAGGCCTCAGCTGCTTGAGTGACTTTAGGCATTGGACTTATTTCAAAAAGACCTGACCCAACCATTCTGCCTCCCCCGCCCACCTCACCATTTTACAACTACTAAAGTGTCAATTGCTTCCCAGGTGGTAAGGAATCTGCCTGCAATGCAGGAGACCCCGATAGAGTCCTGGGTCAGGAAGATCCCCGCCACCCATTCCAGTATTCCTGCCTGGAGAATTTCATGGACAGAGAAGTCAGGCAGGCTACTGTTCATGGGGTCGCTAAGAGTCGGATATGACTGACCAACTTTCACTTTCAAAGTGTCAATTACTCAATAAAGGGTAGATTATCAACCTCGTCAATAAATCTCTCACAAATCCTTTCATATATGCATTTTAAACTAGGGATACTCCAACAATAAAAGGGAGAAAAATTTTAAGGTAACTATGTTTCTATATCCAAACTCATTATTTTGCCTGCTAATTCATTCAATTAAGCTTAAAGGTGATTTCTGACTTTCAAAGACTGTCAGTTCCTCAAAAGGTTACCCCGAAGCTCCTCAGCTGAACATGTCTAATAAAACTTTAGTATTTCATACTGCAGTATTTATCATATTTACTTGGAGAGTTATGTTACAATATAAATGGCAATACAATATAATGCCAACTTTTATTTAATAGGCCTGAAATTTTGTTTTAACTTGTACACTTTTTTGAAAGCTAAATACAATTTCCAACAGTCAGCCACTACAGAAATATGTTACAGGAAGTCATGGCATTTCATTAGTTTACAAAAGGAAGAAAATATGTTTGCAGTCTTCTTTCAAACTTTTCCCACCCTGAAGATAACAACAGACTGATGACCATTTCAGTAAAATGAAGTTTCTTCCAAGCTAACAGTTTGCAAGAAAAACTAAGATGAGAAAAACGTAAAATACAACTTAATATGATTTAAGTTATAAAAATAAAAACATGCTTGATAGTTAGACATTAACCATAATTAAACTATTCTGGTGAGAAGTCAAAGAAGAATTTACTTTCACTTTCCTTATTAGGCTATTTCCAAATATTTAAGTGACACCACAATAGATATTTGTGTTTACAGTTCGTAGTAAAGTAGTTTAATATCTTTAAATGGTTTATTACCTTCGCTTCTTCTACATAGGGAGAGAACAGTCGAGGACGAACATAGATTCCAGCATTTTTTTGCCGTAACCAGGCATTTGACTTTCCACCTTCTGTTGTGGGAAGCATATCTGATGGAGGAGTACTAATCAAGCCTCTTTTCATCTTGAAAAATAAATTATTTTTTAGAGAAACAGACATTTGTGTAGCACAATATTACTAAGATAAAAATAATTATATCTACAAGTCAACATGTTCAAACTTTACAATTTAAATATGAACTTAGGAATGCACATGAAACTTAAACATACTGTCAATGTTTAAAAGTATTTAAAGGATTCAGAAAGCCATAAAAAGGTACAACTTTCCATTTTTCTTTAAATAGAGGAATGATATTTTAAAAACAAGAGTTATATTTATTAAAAATATGAGTCAGACTAACTTTCAGAACTCTAAAATAGGACTGATTTTTTTCCTTACTCATCTAGGAATTGATTCCTCCCTCAATCTAGCCTCCACAAGACAAAACAAGCACATTCTTGGGCCTGTATCTACAGTATGAAGATAGCCAGTCTGCAGTGATACGGGCAGGGGCTCTAAGGGAAGAACTTGGCTCAAACCTTAACTCTCCATTTGACAGCCGTGTGGCCATGGACATCTCCTCTTACCTGGCCTCACCTTAAGGACCCTGAATTAGCCCTGGAGATGGGACACTGCAGGACTGACTAAATGCGGTGGTCCTGTTGTCTCTACATCTATGCTAGGAGAATGTAAATCAAGTCCTTTAGCCCGTGAGGCGGCTGTGAGGAGGAAACGAAGGTAAGCAAGATAAAAGGCACTTGGCACCGTGCTTAACGTGCACTGTAGGAGCACTATGGCTAACAACCAATATTATGTACAGGGCTTCCATGATAACTCGGTAAACAATCTGCCAGCGATGCAGGAGACCTCAGTTCGATTCCTGGGTCTGCAAGATCCGCTGGATAAGGGATAGGCTACCCACTCCAGTATTCTTGGGCTTCCCTGTGGCTCAGCTGGTAAAGAATCTGCCCGCAATGTGGGAAACCTGGCTTCAATTCCTGAGTTGGAAAGATTCCCTGGATAAGGGAAAGGCTACCCACTCCAGTGTTGTGGCCTGGAGAATTTCATGGACTGTATAGTCCATGGGCTCGCAAAGAGTCGGACATGACTGAGCAACTTTCACTTCACTTATTATGTGTTAAGCATGGGATATTAACAGCAGAGCTATACATTTTCTAAATCTATTAAACAAAAGTTCTAAAGTATTTTTCTAAACCAAATTGAATCTGGTTTTAGTCCCAGATTTTAAACGAAACCAAATATTGTTTCTAATATTATTCTTGTTAAATATAATAAACATCTCATTGCTGCATTAAAATTATGTTTAACTAATAAAATATAGCATTAGACATATTTTGAAAATGGGCAGAAAAATCCTATAACTCTAATCTGTTATAACTGTAGTACTGTTGATATATTTCCTTCCAATCTTTTTTAGATTAAATTTTTACCTAACTAAATTTTAGAATATATAAAAGTACATATTTTTTTTAGGACAGCAAAATACTCTGTCAAGTAGTATAACTTACTTCCCCTGTTATTAGACATTTAGGTTATTTCCAAATATACTTAATGATGATGCTACCAATGTACCAGCTATAATTCTGCATCAGACAGTAATATTATTTCAAAAATTAGTGACCTAAAGGTAAAAAAAGTGATGCCTTATTGTCTTATTTTGCTTTCTTTACTGTATGTGTGCTTACTAGTGAGACTGAACATCCTTTTAATCAGGGGTTCCATAAACATTTGTTTTCTTCTAGTTTTTCCATATTTCAACTTAATATTTAATTCTTCGATCTAATAGGGATTAATTTTGTGTGTGAGTGAAATGAGGATTTAACTAAAAGCACATTTCTTCCCTCCCTCACTGATGGGTTTCTGTAGCACTATTTGTGATAGTTTGCTTAGTATATGTTTAATTCTTGTATTAATTAGGATCTTCTTCCGGGCTGTTTTGTCTTCTCTATTATGCTAGCATCACAGATTGACTGTCAAGAGTTTTAAAATATATTTTATATGATGGAAGAGTTGTTGTTCAGTTACCCAATCATGTCTGACATTTTTGTGACCCCCATGGACTGAGGTATGCCAGGCTTCCCTGTCCCTCACCATCTCCTGAAGTTTGCCCAAGTTCATCTTCATTGCACTGGTGTTGTTATCCAGCCATCTCATCCTCTGACACCCTCTTCTTCTTCTGCCCACAATCTTTCCCAGCATCAGGGACTTTTCCAATGAGTCAGCTGTTCGCATCAGATGACCAAAATACTGGAGCTTCAGCTTCAGTATCAGTCCTTCCCATGAGTATTCAGGGTTGCTTTCCCTTAAGATTGACTGGTTTGATCTCCTTGCAGTCCAAGGGACTCTCAGGAGTCTTCTCCAGCACCACAGTTCAAAGGCATCAATTCTTTGGCGCTCAGCCTTCTTTACTGTCCAGCTCTCACAAGTGTATGTGACCACTGGGAAGATCACAGCCTTGCTCAGCACAGTAATGTCTCTGCTTTTGAACACACTGTCTAGGCTTTTCCTAGTTGTACTGCCAAGAAGCAACTGTCTTCTGATTTCATGGCTGCAGTCACCATCTGCAGTGATTTTGGAGCCCAAAAAGAGGAAATCTGTCACTACTTCCACCTTTTCCCCTTCTTTTTGCCATGCAGTAATGGGGGCGGATGCCATGACCTTAGTTTTTTTAATATTTAGTTTTAAGCTGGCTCTTTATTATTCCTTATTTTGTTTTTCTTTTAGAACTTAAAAAATTCTTAACAGTTTTTTTCCAGATGACTTTTACAATGTTTCTGTGCAGCTGGAAAAAACTATTACGCTTACAGCATCTTATTAAAGTTATAAACCAATCTGTGAAGAGTATTTTTGCCAACCATAGTAGCAGTGAAAGTCACTGTCGTGTTTGACTCTTTGCGACCCCATGGACTGTAGCCCACCAGGCTTCACCATCCATGGGAATTCTCCAAGCAAGAATACTGGAGTGGGTTGCCATTTCCTCCTCCAAGTTGTCAACCATTAATTGGAGCAATTCTTATAGTCTAAAAAAATTCACGTAAAAACTGTGAAAGTAACATGATCAGTCAGCTCCATTAATTTTTACCTGAAACACAATTACAGCATTCATTTACCCCTCTTGCACTGAACCAATCTCTTCCTCTCTTGCTCTCTGATTTACTGCTATTCTTAAGAGAGTCTCCAAAGGTAACTTCTACTCTTTCCATTTAAAATGACTACTTGATCTACACTGATAAATTGCTGGATTAACTCCATTTAGAGACTATACTTTTGCAAAAGTAAGACTGATACACCCAACTCAAGTCTCATCCACCAAGCATTTATTTGTGCCACGTGCCAGACGCTGGGGACATAACACAGTACAAGACAGACATCTGTCTCTGTCTACATGGAGTTTAGTCTCACGATACTCCATTAGGAGAAATTATTTACAATGATTAAAAAAAAAGACATACTATTTTCATGAATGGGATAAATGAAGAAAGATACTTACTGCATCACTTAGGACTTCACTGTTTATAGGCAAGATGTGTTCGATTCGCACAAAAGGGAAGAGAGAGGAAAGGATCTCTCTAAGCTCTTCGATGTCCAGGTCCCGTCTTTTCACACCTCTCTTATTCACACTATGAGCAGTGCCACTCAGTAAGTTTGGCTCTATGACAAAAACAGAAAATGAGAAGTCTCCACCAAATCAAAATTTCCAGAGAAAGGCTCTCTTTCTTCTCTAAGTATACTTTCAGTAACCCTCTATAGTAAATTTACCTGCTTCAAAAAGTGCTATAAATAAATTACTTTTATGGCTTAAGAAGTTTCCTTAATAGAGATAAAAAGCATGGTGTCAACAGTATGGTAACATTCTTTATAACTGTTCTGCATTAAAGAAGACAGAATTCTTTTCTGCATACTAACTCAAAGGAGAAAAAACAATAATCTATTAAAATCTAGTTTGATCAAGGACTTTTTCTTCATGTTCCTCACTTTTGGGGCCATTTTTTTTTTTTTAATACAACTTACAATAAGGGTAATACAGGACAAACGTTATTTCTGGTAACTGTCAGTTATGAATATGTTCATTAGGCTACTATATAGATTTAATCGGAATTTAATGAGTATCTAAAATTATATCACCTGATACCTTAAAGCAGCAAAACCTAATGTACACCCTACTTAACTTTAAGGATTTTATGAGTCTCTTAAATTTCCACAGAAATGTTAATGCATAAAAGTTCATGTGTAATATATTCCACTGTCCAGAGCAGAGAATAAATGTTTTTTTCATGGGGTATTAGTGAAAGAGGAAGATCTGAAGTATATGTATGGTTTTTGATAGTGAAGTGGGAAGGAAAACAACATATTTGAGGAATTTTTAATCATATCTTTAAACTAGGGGGCTATATATATATATTTTTTTTTTTTGCTTAAAAATAAGATCTTTATCATTCACAACATAAATGCTGGATTTTTTCCACAAACACTACAGGTAAACTGGTATTTTCCCTTAAATAATGTGATACAAAGATACTGGTTTTTGAGAGGCTTATCTCCAGTGTGTGGAACAGGGTTTTGTTCCTGCCGTGTTCTGCTCTGGATTCAGTGTGTATCTAAGCCACCGCTTTTCAAAAGAAATGTTTCCTCAAAGTAGTGCTGTCCTGTTTGCAAACCAACATTCCATGAAACCCCCAGATATGCACCAGGTAGGGCAGAAACCTTACACATAAGAGTGACTGAAACAAAGGTGCAGTCCGGTTCGTGTAGCTTCCCTCTCATCTCTGTGGAAGAGCCTCCCACTCTAACCCAGCCAGAAAACCGTTAAACAATGGAGATGTTATCAAGGATGTTCATTATCTGCCCAGAGTAAATATGACATATATCATTACCAGCCTTACGTCTAAATAAACAAGCCTTTGATGATTATGGAGCACTATATACAATCAGTTCTTGTTGCTTGGGGTGGTATTGTTCTATAAAGCCACAATTAGTGAATACTGAACCATTGTTCTGAAGGAAACACACAGTTAGGTTCCTTTGAGCCTCTGGTCACAATATTTTTGCCAGCCAATGAAGACAAAGCCTTGTTTTATGTATGTTTCCGTTTAAGGACACCTTGTTAGTATATATTGTAGATTCATTAACAATGAGCTCACAGTCAATAGCACTGTAACTCAAGCAACTGAACAATGCTTATCTAACACATATTTTCTCCATAAGGCACATCATAGCCCTCTTGGACTTAGGAACACTAGACAGTATTAATAGTATCACACATGGAGGCTATCTTAGAGACAGTGGGTTTACTGGAAAATCCTATTAAGATGTAAAAAACACAGCACTAAAAAGACTATGAAAAGGACACTTGTTTGAGAATTGAAGTTAAGATGGCAGAGTATCACTTTGCTCTACCATAAGCTGGAAACGTATGACAGGGGACTCAAATCTTCTGTCATTCTGTGCATCTCTGCAAATGACTAAAAGTGTCATGAGTACTGATTTGGGGATCACAAATAAATTTTAGCAAGTAGGTGAATTTGCAAGTTTAGAATCTGAAAAGCAGCAGCATAGACTGTATACTGGCATTTCAAAAATGTCCCAAATTAATAGTAGTGGTTTTTATATTTAAAAAATTTCAAATCTGAAACTGCAAAAGGCTTCTGCAGATCACAGATTAAATTAGGAGAATTAAGATAGGAGGACTGCTTTTGTTTCCTAGAGCTTGGTAGCAGTATATTAAAGGAACACTATAAAATGATTTGAAGGCAGGTTCAGCTTTACTTTTTAAAAATATTTTAAAATATGAGAAGAACAACTCTAAGTATACTAAAAAACAATGACTTGAACACTTCAAACATGAACTTTATGGTATGTAAATTTATCTATATAAAGCTGTCAAAAATGAGAGGAAAGGGAAACCTGCATTTTTCAAATTAAAATATTTTGATTTGGGTTCACTATATAGACAAACACAAAATTAAATGAAGGAAGTCACACAGGTGGGTGGGTTCACCCTAGATATAGATATAAGACTGCTACATAAGCACAAGCTCCCAAAGTTAAGATCATAAGCAACATATGGTGCTTGCATCTCTCCTGCAGTATCCCCTAGTTGGAGGCTGTGCAAAAGTATCATTTCTCCTTTACCTTTCACAAAAACTTCAAATAAACAACAAACATGGTTTCCTATGGTAGTCATTTTTTTTTCTCAAGCAACATTCACATAACATAAAATTTACCATTTTAACCATTTTAGAGTGTACAATGTAGTGGCTTTTAGTACGTTTAGAATGCTATGCACTTATCACTACCACCTAATTCTAAAATATTTCCATCAACAACATGCCTTGGTAACACTTTACTCATTAATTGAAAAATTACTTTTATAAATCATTCAACATACATTATTAAATACATAGAAAGAATATTAAGAGTTACAGTTTCAAGTGCAAAATTAAACTTTCTGATATGTTTATTTCTAACCAAGTATACCTTTACCACTAAAGGATTTTACTGACTGAAAATATTCCTATCTTCACCAGGCAACAGCAGTAACTGTCAAGACTGAGGTGCAGCATACACCTTAGTAACTTTTGGGAAACACTTATAGGTGCAAGCTAGTTTTCTGAGCTTACCTCTGTCTGCTATTCTCTTCATTAACTGATGCTCACCCCATTTAATCAGATATTTAAGGATATCTTGTTCACTTGCCTATAATAAAAAAGTTTATATTTATTTCAGTGCAAACAGATACAGACATTAATCTCATTAAAGACTCTTCTTACGTCATAAAGCACATACAATGTGCAACATGCCACGTTTCATTCATCACACTTGGCTGTTTCAAATGTCTGACCTAAACATGTGGTATATCAGGAAGCAAATACACAGACCCAATTATATACATTTGGTCCAGTAACCTACTCTTGGCTCAAATTAAATTTTTACTCTTATTTCAATCTTTATTTGTTTTTTAAACTGTTTATTTTCCCTGTTTTAAATTTATCTTACTATATGGTTTCTATATAGCAGCCTTAAATTCTTTTGGGGACAAGATGGAGATAAATACATGAAAGTAAAAGTATAAAAATACAGTGTGACTGCTGTCTCCTCCAGGAGCAGTAAAAACAAGTATGGCAACTTGCCTTGGCAGAAGACACTATGATCTCCACGAAGTATGCTACTGATTGGTGAAGGACCCCTCAGGCACAGTCTGTGAAATGGCAATATGCTTCTCATTTCTTTGTACTGCATTTAAAATCTTAGGGCATAATCCGGGTTGCTCTTCAAGTTCTTTACACTCCAAGAAGAAATGCAGATTCTAAACAATCATCAAGTTCAGTTCAGTCCCGTCCCTCAGTTGTGTCCCACTCTTTCCGACCCCATGGGCCATCTCATCCTCTGTTGTCCCCTTCTCCTCCCGCCTTCAATATTTCCCAGCATCAGCATCAGTTCTTCCAGTGAATATTCAGGACTGATTTCCTTTACGACGGACTGGCTGGATCTCCTTGCAGTCCAAGGGACTCTCAAGAGTCTTCTCCCCAACAGCACAGTTCAAAAGCATCAATTCTTTGGCGCTCAGCTTTCTTTATAGTCCAATTCTCACATCCATACATGACTACTGGAAAAAGCATAGCTTTGACTAGATGGACCTTTGTTGGCAAAGTAATGTCTCTGCTTTTTAATATGCTGTCTAGGTTGGTCATCCCCACTCCAGTACTCTTGCCTGGAAAATCCCATGGATGGAGGAGCCTGGTAGGCTGCAGTCCATGGGGTCGCGAAGAGTTGGACATGACTGAGCGCCTTCACTTTCACTTTTCACTTTCATGCATTGGAGAAGGAAATGGTAACCCACTCCAGTGTTCTGGCCTGGAGAATCCCAGGGACGGGGGAGCCTGGTGGGCTTCCGTCTATGGGGTCACACAGAGTTGGACACGACTGAAGCGACTTAGCAGCAGCAGCTGTTGGTCATAACTTTCCTTCCAAGGGGCAAGCGTCTTTAATTTCATGGCTGCAGTCACCATCTGCAGTGATTTTGGAGCCCCCTGCCTCCCCTCAAAAAAAGTCTCTCACTGTTTCCCCATCTATTTGCCATAAAGTGATGGGACCGGATGCCATGATCTTAGTTTTCTGAATGTTGAGTTTTAAGCCACCTTTTTCATTCTCATCTTTAAAGATTAATAAAAAAGCTCTTTAGTTCCTCTTCACTTTCTGCCGTAAGGATGGTGTCAGCTGCATATCTGAGGTTATTGATATTTCTCCCAGCAATCTTGATTCCAGCTTGTGCTTCATCCAGCCCAGCGTTTCTCATGATGTACTCTGCATACAAGTTAAATAAGCAGAATGACAACATACAGCCTTGACGTACTCCTTACCCGATTTGGAATCAGTCTGTTGTTCCATGTCCAGTTCTAACTGTTGCTTCTTGACCTGCATACAAATTTCCCAGGAGGCAGGTCAGGTGGTCTGGTATTCCCATCTCTTTCAGAATTTTTCCACAGTTTATTGTGATCCACACAGTTTAAAGGCTTTGGCATAGTCAATAAAGAAGAAATAGATGTTTTTTGGAACTCTCTTGCTTTTTTGATGATCCAACAGATGTTGGTAATTTGATCCCTGGTTCCTCTGCCTTTTCTAAATCCAGCTTGAACATCTGGAAGTTCACGGTTCACATATTGCTGAAGCCTAGCTTGGAGAATTTTGAGCATTGCGTTGCTAGCATGTGAGATGAGTGCAATTGTGTGGTAGTTTGAGCATTCTTTGGCATTGCCTTTCTTTGGGATTGGAATGAAAACAGACCTTTTCCAGTTCTGTGGCCACTGCTGAGTTTTCCAAATTTGCTGGCATATTGAGGGCAGCACTTTCACACCATCATCTTTTAGGATTTGAAACACCTCAACTGGAATTCCATCATCTCCACTAGCTTTGTTCATAGTGATGCTTCCTAAGGCCCACTTGACTTTGCATTCCAGGATGTCTGGCTCTAGGTGAGTGATTACACCATCATGGTTATCTGGGTCATGGAGATCTTTTTTGTGCAGTTCTGTGTATTAATGCCACCTCTTCTGAGTATCTTCTGCTTCTGTTAGGTCCATACCATTTCTGTCCTTTATTGTGTCGATCTTTACATGAAATGTTCCCTTGGTATCTTTAATATTCAAGAAGAGATCTCTGGTCTTTCCCATTCTATTGTTTTCCTCTATTTCTTTGCATTGATCACTGAAGGCTTTCTTATCTCTCCTTGCTATTCTTTGGAACTCTGAATTCAAATGGGCATATCTTTCATTTTCTCCTTTGCCTTTTGCATCTTTTCTTTTCTCAGCTATTTGTAAGGCCTCCTCAGACAACCATTTTGCCTTTTTGGATTTCTTTCTCTTGGGGATGGTCTTGATCACTGCCTCCTGTACAATGCCATGAACCTCCGTCCGTACTTCTTCAGGCACTCTATCAGGTCTAATTCCTTGAATCTATTTGTCACTTCCACTGTATAATTGTAAGGGATTTGATTTAGGTCCTACTTGAATGGTCTAGTGGTTTTCCCTACTGTCTTCAATTTAAGTCTGAATTTGGCAATAAGGAGTTCATAATCTCAGCCACAATCAGTTCCTGGTCTTGTTTTTGCTGACTGTATAGAGCTTCTCCACATTTGACTGCAAAGAATATAATCAATCTGATTTCAGCATTGACCATCTGATGATGTCCATGTGTACAGCCTTTTCTTGTGTTGCTGGAAGAAGGTGTTTGCTATGACCAGTGCGTTCTCTCGGCAAAACTCTGTTAGCCTTTGACCTGCTTCGTTTTGTACTCCAAGGCCAAATTTGCCTGTTACTCCAGGTAGCTCCCGACTTCCTACTTTTGCATTCCACTCCCCTATAATGAAGAGGACATCTTTTTTAGGTGTTGGCTCCAGAAGATCTTGTAGGTCTTCACAGAACCATTCAACTTCAGCTTCTTCAGCATTACTGGTCGGGGTATAGACTTGGATTACTGTGATACTGAATGGTTTGCCTTGAAAACGAAGAGAGATCATTCTGTCACTTTTGAGATTGCATCAAAACACTGCATTTAGGACTCTTTTATTGACTATGATGGCTACTCCATTTCTTCTAAGGGATTCTTGCCCACAGTAGTAGATATAATGGTATTCTGAGTTAAGTTCACCCATTTCAGTCCATTTTAGTTTGCTGATTCCTAAAATGTCGATGTTCACTCTTGTCATCTCCTGTTTGACCATTTCCAATTTGCCTTGATTCATGGACCTAACATTCCAGGTTCCTATGCAATACTGCTCTTTACAGCATTGGACTTTACTTCCATCACCTGTCACATCCACAACTGGGTGTTGTTTTTGCTTTGGGTCTGTCTCTTCATTCTTTCTGGAGTTATTTCTCCACTGATCTCCAGTAGCATATTGGGCACCTACCAACCAAGAGAGTTCATCTTTCAGTATCCTATCTTTTTGCCTTTTCATACTGTTCATGGGGTTCTGAAGGCAAGAATAGTGAAGTGGTTTGCCATTCCCTTCTCTAGTGGACCACGTTTTGTCAGAACTCTCCACCATGACTCGTCCATCTTGGGTGGCCCTACACGGTATGGCTCATAGTTTCACTGAGTTAGACAAGGCTGTGGTTCATGTGATCAGATTGGTTAGTTTTCTGTGATTGTGGTTTTCAGTCTGTCTGCCCTCTGATGCATAAGGATAAGAGGCTTAGGGAAGCTTCCTGATGGCAGAGACGGACTGAGGGGTAAACTGAACTGACAAATCCTAACTCCTATAATGTCTGCATCAGGACAGTGAAATAATGAAGTTAATGAAAACAGATCCTAAACAGATCAAAACCAACTACGATAACACATGTACTACAATCAAAGCAATGTATGAAGGAAAAATACAGATGCTAAGTGGATTATTTAACTCTTCACTGCACTGCTGACTGAGGTGAAAGCACTTCATAATTTTTCTAGTACAAAGAAATAGGATATGGCTTAATGAGTTTATAACTTCATAACATTAAAACTGCGGTACAGTTACCAGCATAAAAGTCATACAGCCAATGCAAAAAAGAAAAAAAAAAAAAACTTGAATAAACTCTACCTCAAAGTATTTTTTAACTTATTTTAAATATATTATTAAACTACTTAATTATAAATGATATGTAAGAATACAAGAATTTGTTTAAACGTACTTCTGACTAAAAATAAGCAGTTGAAAACATTATTATACTTCAGCAGAACTCATACACTGAGTTTTAAGAAATGTCCAAATAGGTCAGAAATTGAATGTTATTCTTGGTACTGCTTAAGTCTAAGTATACTTTACCAAAAATAAAAGAAACTGTTATAGTGATCTACTATTAACAGAAGCCAAGAGAATCACCACTGGGATATGCTTCTGACCTTGCCTACTGCCACAACCCCTTTGGTGAATCGCTGGTTAGGACCTGGGCTGGTCCACACTGTTCAGTGATGGTGGCAGTGTGCCCGAAGGGCCAGAGACCTAGAAATCTTCGGCTGCACAAGTATGAAGAGGGTATTCCTGGGTGGGCTGATCTCCCTGGATGGGAGAATAAATAAGTACAGATGGGCTTCCTGGTGCACATGTGAATGACAGTGAATTTGAGAGGT
Source organism: Moschus berezovskii (assembly GCF_049115385.1). Classification (NCBI taxonomy): domain Eukaryota; kingdom Metazoa; phylum Chordata; class Mammalia; order Artiodactyla; family Moschidae; genus Moschus; species Moschus berezovskii. The sequence goes on along the minus strand of NC_142480.1, from coordinate 12,203,897 downwards.
GTATAAATGATTACCTGTAGGTAGTCAGACTGGATAGCAGTAAGCAGATGGTCTTTGCTGAGTTCATAAAAAACATCCGAAGTCATGACCTGGGAAAATTCCTCACAGAGGAAATGTAAAGCTTGTCGGTGCACCCACTTAGAGCCATATGGATGAGAGCTCCACTTGAGGATGGCAATTAAGGTATCTAATGAGATGCTTTCAGCAATGATATCCTCACAGCCTAAAAGAGAAGGCAAATACTTCTTGAGATTAATCATAAATATTATTGAACGTTAGTGTGTTAGACACCAATCTTAAAAGTAGCAATAGGAAAAAAGAACACAGAGATAATAAAATCTCATGGAAGTCACCAAGATTTGATGGGATGGGGCAGCAACTGGTAACCATAATAGACTTTGACAACTACAGGGAATCTGCTGTTCCACAAAGATCTACAGAAAAAGGCGGAAATCCTCATAAGTATTTAACAAAATAAACATCTATGTGCGACTCAAAATCTGTATAAGACATAGCAGAGAGCACTAGACCAACGGGGAAAGGAGGAAGAACTAGGGAGGAATGATACAGCCGTGGGAACTGGCAGCTGAGGTCTGGATGACGCCTGACGGATCAGTGAACCCACACTTAGGGATACGGGTGGGCTCTCTTCTACGGGGCTGTGAGGTTATCTGTTTTTGGAATTATTCCAGTAAAAAACCAACACTTTGCATTGTTGATCGTTTCATCCCTTATAGTACTGCAGTTTTTTGTTCACTTGTTGAACCAAAAAGAAATACATGGTTTAAGTGCAAAGGACTGGGATCCTGGAGAAAGTGACTATGGCACTTTAAGTGCTTTAAGAAGAGAAGAAAAACATCTGAGGATAGTCAGCTATTTTTTCCTTAGGAAAAATAATTTCAAAATACAAAGATAAAACACAAATAGAATTGGAGTGACAAAGACCGTGTAAGGGAAAATGGCTAAAGTTGGACAGATATTCTTCACAACTAAATTTACCATAAAATACAAAA